>NW_022196909.1:59933422-59944391 GCF_008632895.1 Mastomys coucha | reverse complement strand
TATATGTACATACATACATATATATATATATATGTATGTATATATATTAGAAACACGATCACACTGTGCTGGAGTTTTGTAGGTCCCTAGGGCTGGGAGAGTAAAATTGGCAGAGGAAATATTATTTCCAGGAGACGTTTAATGTGCGATACGTGTGCATTTGAAATTGCTCCGTGTTTTCACTGAGAACACCAGGCTGGGGATAGCCCTGCCCCTGCCCTGGGGTCAGGAGGCCAATTAAGGTGGACAGCTAGGGTGGCTGTGCCCGACTCTAAGAACCTGGCTCAGGGACCCCGTCCTGGTCAAAGGTCACGCGGGGCGCGAACGAACGCACCTTCGTCATCTCTTCTGACAGGCACTGTGGGGCCCCTGATTTATGGCCACACTTCACGGGACACTAGTAAATGTCCCATAGTATATTTTGTAAGAGTAATGAAGTCTCCGTAACCTCAGCTCTCCTTCAGCCTCTGCTCATAAATTTACTTCTGCAGGAGGGGGAGCTGCCAGGGCTGTGGATTAGCAGAGGGGGCCCCACGGGGCATAGCGCTCCCCTATCTCCTCCTCTTCCAGGCTTCCTCACAAGGAAGTGGAGGGCTTTGCCACAATCCCTCCATCCATCTGGAAGTTACAGCCCAGTTGAGCTCCATATTGAGTGAGCTTGTAAATGGCTTTAAGATGAAACGTCCCAAGAAGCAAGGGGAGGCAGGAGAAAGCCCAGAGAGATGTCCACAGGCTTCTGCAGCTCCTGTTATGGGTCAAGGCCAGAGGCCGGCAGCTCAGGGCTGGATCTTTCTTAGGCACTGTTGGCCTTGCGCTGAACAGTGTTTAAGAAAAGTAGATAGAGAGTCAGTAGAGATGGAGACCCCTGAGTTGGGGTAGGGGAAGTGGGAGGGGCTGAAGGCTTCCCTTACCCTCACCAACACACACACACACACACACACACACACACACACACACACACACACACACACATCCACAGGTTATGATCAGGGGATATGTCTGTCATCCCACAGAAGAACAGCAATCCTTTGAATTTCCTTCCCCATTAGTTTGTTTTGTCCAGGGCTAAATGTGTCCTTAGCCATTGTTTGAATGGGACACTTCTTTTAGGTGCCTGCTAGCCTGCCCCCATGCTCTCAGTCAGGTCCAGGAACAAAATCCAAAGCAAGAGGCTGTGCCATTATGACATCGGAGTGTCATTTAGCTACCGAGGGGTTCCTCACCCAAATTAGGCTCTCTAGTGGGGCTGGCAAGTTGTCTGAGTATGTGAAGGTGCTTGCTGTTAAGTCTAAAGTCCTCAGCTCAGTCTCCAGAACCTGTACAAGAGAGAGAACAAGAGAGCAAGAGAGAGGGAGAGAGCTAGAGCTGGGGGGCGGGGGTTCCAGCAGATTGTCCTCTAAGTTCCATGCATGCGTTGTGACGCCTCCTTCCACCTCACAAAACAGAAATGACCTTTGGAGTTACAGGAACTCAAGTAAGAAGCCCGGCCAGCTTCTACTCCCAACAGACAGGGATTTGAACCCTTATGAAACCAGCTCAGAAAAGGCTGGCAACTTGTTCAAAGCCACACAGCAAACATTACAGGCCAGCCACCTGTTGAACCAACCACACAGCCACCCTCCCTAGCTATCTGAGCCCTCCTTGTACATGTTCTATGAAGTGAGTGAAGGGAGAGCCTTCCCCTAATGTCTGGAAACTTCCTGTTTGCAATGTGCAAGAACCAAGAAGGACCCACAAAGAGAAAAAGTGTGTGTGTGTGTGTGTGTGTGTGTAAACTGGTAACCATTAAGCCATGGGACATTGAGTCAGCAGGGCAAGGATTCTCCAAGTTAAAATATCATCTTTTGGTAGCCAGAAATTATCCACACATGTTATATAGGGCTGATGAACTTTCAAAGCATCAGAAAGTCACAAAGCTAAGGGAACTCACTGTTCCATGAGGCTGAGTGCAGAGTGAGATTTTGTGGCCTGAGGGTTGTCATTGTACTGATTGATTATCCTGCAACTATTGTGCTGGGGGCTTAGATTCCACATGGACTTGCAGCCCTGGATCAGAACTCCAGGGTGAACGCCAGGGTAAAAAGGTGCTCTGTAGCTTGGCGGTGGTGCACCCCTTTAGTCCCAGCATTCGGGAGGCAGAGGCAGGTGGAACTCTGAGTTTGAGGCCAACCTGGGCTACAGAGTGAGTTCCAGGACAGCCAGGGCTACACAGAAAAACCCTGTCTTGAAAAATAAAAAAATAAAAAATAAGAGAAAAAAAGAAAGAAAAAAAGAAAAAAAAAGGATGCTCTGTGTGTGCTAAAAGTTGTCACGGGGTAGTCACAGCCTGATCTACTGGGCACAGGGCTGGGTCATGGGACTATCCTGGTGTCCGAGCATCTACCACATCCCTACAAACGGTGTTAAGTGCCTCCCTGAGACCTTGTAGAGACGCAAATGCCACAAATAACATGAGGTAGAAAATAAGTCGCCTGGCATAGTTCTAGAGTGGGTCTTTCCAAATGGGTTGTCTGGGCATTGGAACCTCAGGCTGTGTTTCTTCCTGGAATTCTCCAGTGCTCCTAGATGACAAACCAGATAATTACAGACAAGTTTCACATCCATGACAGGGCTGGGCTTCCAGCTAAGACTCAGAGACCTCGAAGTCATTGACAGAAGGCAGCGGTGGCATGTCATATCTCTGTTTGGGTATAACCCAAGAGTAGAAAGATGTCTTGTGGATCCTGCGGAGTGAAGGTGGGGCTCTCCTGGTACAGCCATGGAAGCCACGCTCATAAGCTCTCCCAGAATCCTCCACAACACATGTGTTTATAGTCGTTTCACAGAAAGAGTTGCCAAGTGGCCCTGCGACCTTTGGGTTTGGCTACGTATGTAAGTTAAACCAGAGGTGGGAAGGTGGGATACAAGATCATCATTGCAAAGTGTCTGAGATGACTGAGTGTGTGGAAGCAGATCCAGCACAGTGTTGTCTGGTCAAAGTGCTCCCTCACAGAGGTCCCCTCCCTTGCCCACTTCCTCTCTAAAACAGGATGGTAGAGGGGCTGGCTGTATGCTATGGCTGCCCAAGCATTAAATTGTGAAGATTTGAGACCTGAGTTCAAATCTTGCTTTGGCATTGCCTGGGTGGCAGAAGAACTCCTCCCATCTGGGCCGCCTTCCTTCTTCTGCAAATGAAGCCTCGAGTGAGGCCACTTCTGGGGCTCCTGGCCAGGGTGCTTGGCTGCAGAGCTCTGTGCTTTGCTCACAGTAGCCTGTGGTGAAGAGTCGTTGAATTAGGTTAGCTCCCAAGCTCAGTAGTCCCAGAGATACTGTGATCAAACACAACTGGGGCCACTAATGTGCTTAGGGGGCCCTTTGCCTCTTGCCACTGGAAGGGTGATGGGAAGAGGTTCTCTCTCTCTCTCTCTCTCTCTCTCTCTCTCTCTCTCTCTCTCTCTCTCTCTCTCTCTCTCTCTCTCTCTCTCTCTCTGTCTCTCTCACCTCTGCATTCCACATGAGCTCCCTTGGGGCCAGGGTGCTTGCCTGGGCTCTTTTGTGGAACTTCCCAATTTTTCTCAATGCTTTTCAAAATTTCAAAATAAACAAAACAATGACTCTTTAAAAATATCAATAGTAATTAAATCATGCTCTCTCCCAAACTTCTTATGCCCACTGGAGAGTCAGACCCATGCAAGGCAGGCACTATGAAAGGCTATATTTCATTCCAGGCAGGCATGGAAATTGAGTCAGTTTTCCAGGCATTGCCTGGGCTTAGAGAGGGAACAGCTTTCTTCCTGAGGGGTTTTTCGGTTGGAGCTGCCATTGGTGCTGGGCATCTGCCCTGGCCAGCGCTGCTTGGCAGTGATGGAAGGTCTCTGTCACAAAGTAAGTTGCTATAAAACATTCATTTCTTTTAGAAGGTATTTATTTATTTTAAAAAGACTTTTTTTACACAACTTTGTTTGTGAATGCTTGCTTACATGTATGTGTGAGTACCAAATGTGTGCAGTGCCTATGGAGATCAGAAGAGGGCATCAGACCCCTTGGAACCGGAATTGCAGACAGTTGTGAGCCACCTCATGGGTGCTGGGAACTGAACCAGGTCCTCTGGAAAAACAGCCAGTCCTCTTAACTGTTGGTCTCTGACATTTGTTTTTTGATGTTGTTCATGATATTCCTATAATTACTGTGACTGGGATGTATTTGATCAGGCCACGCTGTGTTTTTTTTTTTTTTTTTTTTTTTTTTTTTTGTGTTGGTTTCAACTTCCCGGTAGGAACAAGCCATAGATGACATAGGAAGCATCTCTTTGCTCATTTCCTGTGTTCCCATTTTGGGCCCCATCTCCTCCTCTTTCTTCAGTTTTCCCAACTCAATTCAACATTTCCTGGGTGTGGGTGACACAAGAGGAAGTTACAAAGTCCCTGCAGAGAAGGAATTTGGACCTAGAGAAAAACCAAGAGAAGGCCTTGGTGGAGGGGGATGATCATCGGGTGTTGGTATGTGGGAGTTCCTTCACTGTCTGGCTTTCTGTCGAATGGGAGCTGCTTTTTCAACTTTCTCTCCCAGTCTCCAAGGCCAGAACAAATCTTCTTTAATGGTGGACATTTCATCTAACCTTTTGAACATCAGTTGACCTGAATGTAAGACTTGGTGTGAGCCAGTCTTACTGACAACATTACTCCTGAATTAGCCCCTTATCTGTTGTTATAAAACATGGTGACCAAAGGAAACGCTGCTTAAGGACATAAGGGTTAGCTTTAGTTTTTAGTTCCAGAGGGTTTGTGTCCATAACAGTGGGGAAGGCATGGGATGACAGTAGGCTGCTCACAAGAGAGTGAAGCCAGGCTGTAAGGCTGTAAGCCCTCAGAGCCCATCCCCAGTGACAGTTCATTTAGCCAGGCTCCTCATCCTAAAGGTTCCATAACCTTCCTAAGAGCACCACTATCTCAGGACCAAGTGTTCAGATATGTGAGCCTACACTTTATATTCAAGCCACAACAGTTCCCAAGGCAGGGCTGGGGTCTAGGGACTTGTGCTCTTGTCTCAAAGCCTTCTGCTCCCAGCTGAGCCACTAGTCTCTGCTCATGATGGTTCTGTCTTGTGGAAGTGGCTGCTGGCAGTTTCTCTCCTGTCTTTAGGGAAATAGTGAAATTATGAGCTTTGATTTCTCGGGCATTGTGGGTAGACTTTAAAGGGGAAGATGACCTCGGAAGTACGGTGTGGGTACCATTCCCTCAGAGGTCACTGTGGCGCCATATCTTGTCACCAAAGTGAGATGACATGCTGATGTGGATTCTCCATCCATGGGTGGAAGAGTGGGCTCCAGGGTGATGCTGGTGGATGAACGAGATGAGTTCAGGTGTTTCTGCAGAGGATGGTGAAAACCTTCATTGGGCAACAGATGGAGAGTCCAGAGCGACCTGTGGTTCTCAGAAGCTGCAGGTACCTGATCCCTCACATCCTTTTCTCGCCAGCACGCAGGGCTTTCTGTGTCCTCTGTCCTCAGATCTAAAAGAAAGTAGAAGTTTTGAAAGATGTCTTGAGCCCATGAGCTTTGAGCAATGGTCTTACATGCAGTAGCGCTCTATAAATGCTTGTTGGTTTGATTGACAAAGTCAGCCAAACAAAAGAAAGCTCATTTTCTTCCCTTTCAGAAGATTCCTTGTCTAGGTGACCAGGACTCGGACATACATTCCTCAAGGTTTAATGGAGTAGGCTGTGTTGGACTGTCATGGTCTTCCTAGCTGAGCTGAAAAATGTCTTTGGAACTAGATGCAGGGGAGGTGATGGGCCAGCTCCAAGACTTCCCAAGGAGCTGGAGTTCAAGTTGGCTCTAAATCCCGTTTGTCAGCCTCAGCACAGACTGGAGGCCTCCAGCTGCCAAGGACTTTGTTTTACTGTCATTGCAGTTGGCTCCTCTCTGGGCTGGAGCTGCCAGGGCAGAAGCCATCGGGCCTTGGATGCTGGGCTGGGGTAATAATAGCAGTCCCATAATTCTCACCCAAGCTCAAACTAGAAAGAGGAATTGCTGGAAGTGGCAGAGGAAACAGGAGCCCCAGAAACAGCAGCAGGCACAGCAGCAGGATGCAGAGGGGGAGGACAGCTGGAGGAGGGGAGAAGAGTAGGGGAGGGGAGAGAGAAGGGGAGGAGAAGAGAAGGAGGAAGGGAGAAGAGGAGGAGGGGGTGAGGAGGGGAGGAGGGAGGAGAGGAGGACTGGATGGGGATGAGGAGGGGAGGAGGGAGGAGAGAAGGAGAGGAGGACTGGATGGGGATGGGGGGGAGGAGGGAGGAGAGAAGGAGAGGAGGACTGGATGGGGATGAGGAGGGTGAGGTGGTGGTACTGGCTGTTCTCTTTCACTTCCTCCCAGACCTGGCCTTGGATGTGGCTCATGGAACCTCTTGTGAGCCAGCCTCACTTCAGTTTTTTCCAAGGCTTGTCACATAAAGGAGGGCTGAGATGTTATTCTAAAGTCCCGGGGACTCAGCATAGGACTCTCAGGTAGGAAATTCTGATATCATCTTGTGGATCCTGCTACTCCTACAACCTGCGTGGTGGTCAAGAGGGCTTATTTGGGAAGTGTCTGAATGTCTCCTGGACTTCCGCGAAGAGGGGGACACCAGACTGATGAATTAGTTCAGGACTCACCATCCCGGGCTGTCAAACCTCATATGCGTGTGACAGGCAGCTTTTGTTCCAGCTCAGTCCCTGTCTGAGATTCCTCTGGCTTGGAGTTGGGCAGTCCTGCTGTGCTGCATACCTTCTCTGTGATAGCAAAGTGACAAAGCCATAGCACTCCCCCGACACACACACACACACACATTCACCATGCATAAACACACACTATTTCTTACTTAGGGAAAAAATGAGTGAAAACTGGTCTCGTTGGGAGATGGAGACAAGAAAACTAAGAACACAGAAGGTTCTCTAACTAGTGTCTGTTGCCCACAGCTATCCAAAGATAGACTGACAGGGCAAAGTCCACACAGGGCAAGTTAAAATACAGATCATGTTAATATATAATGTAACTGCATGTTCTCTACCCTCCAAGCCTTGTTTAAGGCTGAATAGCTGACATCTGTTTGTGTTCCAGCCTTCCCTAAAAACACCTTAGTACACAAAGTTTATAAACAGGACCCCAGAGCAGGAGAGATGGACGGACAGTTCAGCAGGAGAGACAGACAGTTCAGCAGGAGAGATGGACGGTTCAGCAGGAGAGATGGACGGACGGTTCAGCAGGAGAGACAGATGGTTCACAGGCTAAAATGCTGGCCTCGAAAACAAGAGGACTGGGATTTAGTTCCTCAGAACTCAAATCAATGCCAGTGGTGTGTGTGTGTGTGTGTGTGTGTGTGTGTGTGTGTGAGAGAGAGAGAGAGAGAGAGAGAGAGAGAGAGAGAGAGAGGGAGAGCTTACACATACTTCCAGCTTTAGAAGGCAGAGACAGAAAATCCCTGGAGAAGGCCGGCTAAGCTCTGAGATTGATTGAAAGGTGGAACCTTCTTGATTGAAGAATATTCTTGGTCTCAACCTTGGGCCTTTACTTGAGTGTGCACATATATAAGCATCCACATACATGCTCTCCCCAGGAGCAAATACCATATTCCACACACAAATATACATAGGGAAAAAAGGGGAAAAGAATAAAGAATAAAGCAAACACTGGGCTTCTAGTTTCAAAGCATGGAAGAAACACCGCATCTTCTTGAGGATCCACCACACTGTTAACCTATGAGAGAAAGGCTCTGAGAAACAGCACCAGAGGAGTTGACTCCAGTCTCCTAAACTCAGTGTTCCCCACATGCGAGGCTCCCCCTCTAACATCTTTCTATGACCCCTAGTACCAGGACTCCCAGATGACCCATTAGAAATGGGTCCTGAGGAAATATTGATGTCAGTTGGACCTGCTCGGCACCTTTGGTTAGGGACCTGTGTGGTTTCAGTCTTCACATCTGCCCTGAGTCCCCTGACTGATGTCTGTCATCCAAGGGAGGGACCAGGAGTGTTTGTCTCTCTCAGCGGCATTGGTTCACTAAGAGATTCTTTCCTTCCCGGGAAGTTTTGTTTGTGGTGTTTTATCACAGCAACAGGAACCTAAGACGCCTGGCTTTGTATGTGGATGCCAGGGATAGACTCAGCTTCTCACATTTGTAACACGGGTACTTCAGCGACAGGATCTCTCCCTGGCCTTGTGAATACTTCTCAATAGTTTATCACACAGTCACACATGCCCCTGTACTGCCCATTTGTTTTACTCATGTCCTTGAAGCCCGTTTTCTTCTCCTCTCGTGTTGGTTTTCCTCTCTGCCTGAGTTTGTTCCTTGCCTTGCATTTGTTGTAGCCTTGGGCCCCTGGCCTAGATTTGGTGAGTCCCTGTGCATGCCTTCCCAGCCTGTGTATTTCTGGGATGTGAGTAGCTGGGGTTAGGGCTTGAGGAAAGGTAGCCATGTGCTTTTTCACCAGGAACCCCATGGCGTCTGGGCATCTCTCTTTCTGTGACCCATGGCTATTGTTCCTTGATGTCCAGACTGACCAGTTCACTCATGCCAGTTATAAGATCTCCATACCCTGCCCCCAGGCATTGCCTTCTTTGCCCAGCTCTCTGGAGTGAACTGGCTGTTTTGTTCCCCCATTTCGAGGCTCCATTCTCTCAGCCCCTTGGAATTTTTCTTGACTTTTAGTTACGATTAGGGGATTAGAGAATCTTGTTCGACAGCCTTACCTTCTGTCTGGCCCATACACCCACCTCAGGCCTCTTCTTTAAAGATCTAGTTACAGTAGGGACTGGAGAGATGGTTCGAAGGCTAAGGACTCATTATTGCCTATAACTCCAGCTCTGTGCGATTTGACACTCTCGTTTTGCCTCCAGGGCTACCCGTACACACATGATATTCTTCCTCATTCCTATATACATACATATATAAAGAAAATAAATACATATAAAAAGGTCATGAGGGTAGGTGACTAAGGAGACCTCTCTGAGTGCTGGCAAAGTCACTAAGATGGCTTGGAAGGATCATAAAGATGGTTTTATCATGGTGATGTAATCTGCACCCTCACAGTTGTCAGAGAAACTGCCATGGGTGAACATTTCCTTTATCTCCTGGGCGCAGGAGACCTCGTCAACCCAGTAAGCTTGTTTTAAGTCAAGTGTGTCCATCTGGCTCGGCTCTGCTCACCAGCTCGCGATGTCACTCAGATCCGGCCCCTCTTCTCATAGCCTGGGTGTGTGGAAAGGATGGTGCAGAGAGTCTGAGTGGAGACAGTATGTATGGCAGAGACATGAGTTGAGAGACTCTGGGATGTAGGAAGACCCTGTGGAAAGCTGATCACTGCCTGGGAACATTTCCTTTGGGTTTTTTGGGGGGGGTGGATTTTGGAGATAGCATGTTATAACAATGAGTGCTACTCTTCCTGTCTTTTCTAGGGGTGATATGAGGTGACTCTTTGTGTGCCACTGTGGGGGGGAGGCTTTGAGATGATCCCTTCCTAGCCACATGCGAGCCAGTCTTCTAGCAGCCTTCAGAGGAAGATGTAGAACTCTCAGCTCCTCCTGAACACCGCTATGCTCTCATCTTGATGATAATGGACTGAATCTCTGAACCTATAAGCCAGCCCCAATTAAATGTCCTTATAAGAATTGTCTTAGTCATGGTGTCTCTACATAGCAATAGAAACTCTAGCTAAGACAGTCATGAGGAAAATAGAAGAAAGGAGCCGGGCGGTGGTGGCACACGCCTTTAATCCCAGCGCTTGGGAGGCAGAGGCAGGCGGATTTCTGAGTTCAAGGCCAGCCTGGTCTACAGAGTGAGTTCCAGGACAGCCAGGGCTGCACAGAGAAACCCTGTCTTGAAAAAACCAAAAAAAAAAAAAAAAAAAAAAAAAAAAAAAAAAAAAAAAAAAAAAAAAAAAAAAAAAAAAAGAAAGAAAGAAAGGAAAGTGGACCGTTTGGAATAATTGGGGCCTGAGCATCATAAGCAATTCCCCTTTCCTCAAAATGTCATTGTTCCTGCTCCGAAAGAATCATTCCTGAAAACCATGTCTATGTAAGTTCTCCACTGTGTGGGTCACTGCCTCAGGGAAGCAGAGCTAAGTCATCAACTGGATCAGTTCAAAGACCCTCTGAGGCTGAAGGCATCCTTGTTGAAGGGATAGCACTATAAACCCTGTGGACTAGAGGAGTGGCTAGGAATTGGAGACTGAATCACTAATGGGCGAGGTCTGGCCTGATAGGTTGGGGTTTCTTGTATTAACAATCACGACAAAGAATAGGATAGCCACAAGATCTGGAAGGGAGGATGGAGACGTGGTCATAGCTCTGAAACTCCAGGGTCATCATCGGCTGGCTGTGTCAGCCTATATGTTCACTCAGAATGTGTCTCAGGCAGAGAGCCCTAGATTCCATCTCTGAGGTGAGCACTGCACAGCTGCTAGGTCAGGAGTACCTTCTCCTTGTCTTCATGGCTTCCTTCTGTGGTAGACTTGGAGTTGTTGGAGTTGTGTGTTAATGGCTCTTCCTCCTTCTGTGTTCGAGTTAGAGTCGTGTGTTAAAAGTAGAATCGGATTCCTTATCTCCTTCCCAGGGGTGAGATTCAGCTTTGAAGGGCAGATGGAAAATCTTCCCTTGTCTTACTACTGGCTAGGCTTTTAAAGAGCTGAGGGCTTAGAGAGAGGCCAGAAATTTAACACACTGGGCACCTGAGCAAGCTCGACAAAAATGAGAGAAGCTGAGCTTTGCCTCCCTTTTAAGTTGCCTTTTTCCATAGCAATGAGAAAAGTAACTGGGGATTGGAGAGATGTTCCAGTGGTTAAGAACACTAGCTGCTCTTTAAAAAGATTCAAATTCATTCCCAGAAGCCCCATAGGGCATCTCACAACTGCCTGTAACTCCAGCTCCAGGTTATCTGATCTGTCTTCTGGAATTTGTGTGTGTCTGCACACAAGTGGCATATTCTCTCTCTCTCTCTCTCTCTCTCTCTCTCTCTCTCT
>NW_022196909.1:59917047-59933412 GCF_008632895.1 Mastomys coucha | reverse complement strand
ACACACACACACACACACACACACACACACATCTTTAAAACAGAGAATCTTTAAAACCAATACAGCAACATTATCCATAGTGAGTAAAAAAGTGGAAACAGCCAGATGTCCATCAGCTGATCAGTAGACACACAACACACATGTCTCCGCATGACAAGGTGTTATTCCTCTATAAAAAGAATGAAGTATTGATACATACATACATGGATGGATGGAGCTTGAAAACTTTCCAGATACCAATGGCTACATATTGCATGTTTCCATTTATGTGAGATTTCCAGGAAAGAAAAATCCACAGAGACAGACAATAGGTGTGTGACAGGCAGGGACTGCAGAAGCAGGATTAGGAACGTTCACAGATGCGCACAGGGTCTCCTCGAGAGTGGTGAGAATATTCTGGAATTAGATAGTGATGACAGTTGCCCAACTCGGAAGGTACTAAACCACACTGAACTGCATATTTCAAGAAGGTGAGTTATACAGTACATTAATTACAGACAACAAACCTCTTCTCCTAAAGAGGTCACTGGAGCAGACTTCTTGACCCTCACCTCGGCTCTTCACTATCGTGTGATCTACCCATGCTATGCCTCCATTTCCTCAGGTTAAAGGATAGCAGGTATACCACACACACACACACACACACACACACACACACACACACACACACACAAGCAGTGCATGGATTAATGAGCGGCTCTTTGCCCAGCTCAAAGGCTTCCAAAGAGTTGGCCATTGCTTTTACTATTAAGACCTCTGTCTTGGTGTACGATGATGCTGGCCATCTGAACATAAATCAAGGCCCAAAGAAGACATATAACAACTTGTCAGCAGGGAGTGCTTGGTGTGAAGTGACAACCACAGGCAAGACCAAGGCGAGGAGACCTGAACAGCTCCCACATTCAGAGACCAACTCCTGAGAATCGTAGGGCACTTCGTACAAGCAAAGATCCATAAATAGTGGGTCTGGCTCAGGCCTGTTGGCTGGAGTCCACACAGAGTTATGAATCCCTCTTTGAACAATGGCAGCTGTTATGAAAATCTACAGTGTGAGTTGGATGTTTTCTCCAGCCCAGACACTGATTCAGAGCTGTGACCTTCTAAACAGCGAGGCAAGGGATGGATGCTGCCTTCGAGCTGATTTATTGAGAGGTTTCTTGATTGGGCTCAGGTTCCTGCAACATTTGGAAAGTGATGACTATAGCTTCATTATTTCCCCCAAATGACCAAAATTATAGCTGGTAACTTGAGGCCAGTAAATCTCCCTGCAGCAGATGTAAAGCTCTTTTAAGAGATGATTCACAATGGGAGACTCGGGCTCGATGGTAGAGCAACCAACTGACTGGTGTTGCTGAAGCTGATATGTGTTAAGTGACGGGTGTTTCTACACCCCATGGGGTGCTGGGGAACCCAAGTTGGGGACTGTAAAAGCCTACAGGTGATGGTGTAAATCAAGTCTGCAGTCCTGGGTGGCTGCGCTGTGGTGTTCTAACAAGAGACCTAGCCCTGGCATTGGGACACCTGAATTTGACTCTTCCTTCTGCCAGCAATGTGACTCAGGGAAAACTATTTTTCTTTCCTGGGATACAATCTCTTCATCCTTTAAAATAAGAAGCAGGAACATTAGGTGGTCTCTGAGGTATTCTGCAAGGTTTAGACTGATTTATTTTATTACTCAAGAAGAATGTAGGGCTGGGGATATAGCTTGGTTGGTGAGTGCTTGCCTAGCATGCATAAAGCCCTGAGCTTAATCTCTGGCACTGCATAAACCAGGCATGATGACACGTGCTTATAATCACAGCACTCAGGAGGTAGAGACAGGAGGGTCAGAAGTTCAGGGCCACTGTCTAGTGCATAGTGAGCTTGAGGCCAGCTGGAGCTATGTAAGAACCTGTGTCAAAACACAAAACAAACAAAAGACAAAGAGTGAAAATCAGCCATCCATTTATAGCTGAAGGACCTATGGACTTTGGATAAAGCAACCACGGAAGATGAGGAATGGTTATGTAATTATAACAACACCCACTTAACATCATCATCAGAAACTGATGAGGGTGAAAAGCATGGGGGTGGATCCACTTCAGGTTCTGTGACCCAAGCAAGGCATTCGCTGGGTAAGAACATGACACCATTACAATCTGAAAAATCCTCTACAGTTCTATTCATCTCTACAGCAGGTAAGTGCTCTCCTATTCCTGTCCTCTCTGAAGGATTGTCAGCCTCCCATGTTATTTGCCATCAGCTACCCAAAGCGTGTGCACATAAGTACTGGATACAGTTGAATACAGCTGGGAAAGCCTACAAGGCTTTCTACAAGGTTGTCTTGGGACTTTTCCATCATCTCCCATTTCTTCTACCCAGCTCGAGGTCACTGAAGGGAATTAACACAGTAGAGGTCCCTCACAAAGGTTTCTGCACAGGTCGTGCAGTAGTGGTGCACGCACTTAATCCCAGTACTTGAGAGGCAGAGGCAGGTGGACGTCTGTGAGTTCAAGGCCAGCCTGGTCTACAAAGTGAGTTCCAAGACAGCAAGGGCTACACAGAGAAAACTCATTTGAAAAAAATGAAAACTAACTGTATTAGTTTGAGTTCTCTAGAAACAGAGAATTTGTGGAATCTATCTGTCTGTCGGTCTATCCATCCATCTATCTATCTATCTATCTATCTATCTATCTATCTATCTATCTATCTATCTACCTACCTACCTACCTACCTACCTACCTAGCTAGCTACCTACCTACCTATAAAGGGAATTAGGGAATTTATTGAAATGACTTACAGGCCATCTAATCCAACAATGGCCATCTGTGAATGAAAAGTCTAAAAATCTAGTTGTTGCTGGGTATTATGAGGCTAGGTGTCTCAGCTGGCCCTCTGTATAAACTAGAATCCCAAAGAAGCAGGCTCCAATGCCTGCAAAGGGAAGGATGTGCTATAAAGTGAAGACAAGCAGGAAAAGAACAAATGGATCCTCTTTCTTCCATTGTTCTTATAGAGGCCTCCAGCAGAAAGCATGGCCCAGATTAAAGGTGTGCCTCAAGACTTGGATTAAAGGCATGTGTCATCCCACCTCAAGATCGGAATCAAAGGCCTGTGTCTTCCAGCCTCAAGATCCAGATCAAAGGTGTGTCCTCCATTTCTGGATTATAGTTCATTCCAGATATGGACAAGTTGGCAATGAAGAATAGTCATCACTCATCCAGTCAGCAAAAAAAAGTTCCTGTATAATCTTTCATTTGCATATTGACATCTCTTTCCCTACACCAAAGATAGACTGGCCAGGATACTGTGTCTCATAGCTGTTCAGCCATGGGACTCTTAGGGGAAGAACCTGAGTTGCTCCAAAATTTTTGCTAATTATGTAATTCAATATAGAAAACCCCTCAAAAAATTGCTCATTTGTTTCACTCATTCATTCACTCATTCATTCATTCATTCATTCAACATTAATTAAGAAGCTGGTAAACATCAGATTCAGTGCCAGCTTGGGAGACCCAGTCCTGAAAACAGATGGGAAAAAGCTTAGAATGTATCTAGGGATGAAAGAAGACCAGAGAAAGGGGCAACGTAAGTGAGGGAGAGGGAGGACATGCAGTCAGGATGATCTCAGAGACGTTTGCCCAACCACTGTTCCAAGGGACCTGGCCTACACAGACACACGGCTGAGGGAAGGTCACAGGGAGGGCAAAGCATTCCACAGACACTTCCCAGATCTTCCAAGTCAGATTTAAACACAACAAAACTGGCTTTTAACGATGTCGGTCACTGAATGCATATCTGGAACAGTGTGCATGAGACAGGCTTTGAATTCAGGCTTCAGTTAGGATGCGAGGTCTCCTGGTTGTTGAGTGTACGGGATAGTTTTACACCAACACAAGTTAGAAACATGGAGAGGAGGGACCGTCAATTGAGGGACTACCTCCATAAGACCAGGCTGTGGGCAAGTCTGTAGGACATTTCCTTAATTAGTAATTGATGTGTAATGGCCTAGGCCATTATTTGTGATGCCACCTGGGCTGGTGGTCCTGGGATGTACAAAAAATCAGGACGAGGAAGCTATGAAGAGTAAGCCAGTAAGCAAAACCCCCTTCGTGGCCTCTGCATCAGCTCCTACCTCCAGCTTTCTTCCAGCCCTGTTTGAGTTCCTATCCTGTTCTTCAGTGATGGACGAGGATGTGGAAGTGTCAGCCAAACAAACCCTTTGCTCACCAGCTTGCTTTGGTCATAATGTTTCATCACCGCCATAGTGACCCTAGCTAGGACACTGAGTGACTTGGGGCAGGCTGCCCCTCACCTCTGATTTGAGTTTCTGAATAATAGAGACAGTAGTTACTGTCTCTCACAGGCTTTGAAAGTGACCTAACAGGACAGTGTCTGCAATAACCGCAGTTCCCTTGGATGGTACATCGTCTCCTGCCATGCTCCCATGCATCCCATGGGGATCAAATGGCTACTGTGGGTCTCAGCTGTGCAGAACTAAATTTACTCTGTGTACTTTCAGTGGAAGATGGATGTCTTCTAGCTGTAGGAACTCTCCCAGAACCACAGGGACTAATTGACCTATTCTGGGAGCCGTATTCCCAAGGGATGACCTAGAACTCGGCCTCTGTCCTCACCCACACCAGTAAGATCAGAAACCCCCACACCACAGAGGTTTCCTGCTCTCAGCTATGACCCATTTATTCCAGACAACTCTGTTCACAATGTACCCATGTGATAAGGGACTGGAAGGTCCCTGCTCTTTGTAGCCACACCAGCTGCAGCCACCACTGAGCCTCAAACTGGGTCATTTGTTTCTCCACAAGCTCTGTTTGGGCTTGAGAATCATGTAAAATTGTATCTGCAACCAAGTGTCTTTGATCAAGGACACGTCTTTGATGGTGTTTCCAGCAGGGCAAGGGTTAACTACCATTTTAACACCTGCAGCATTTTTCATTTCTCACCTTTCATTTCTCTTTCTCTTCCTTTGTTTTAAAGCCAAATAAAACAACACACTCTCATCTTGTTTCCTCCTCTCTAGCCATGTGTGTGCACATGAGCTCCTTTGCACATATGTGCACAAGTGTGTATGCACGTTTGCACGTGTGTTCTGGCGTGAGTGGGCGTGTATCTGCATGCATGTGGAGTCCGAAGGTTGATGCTGGGACCATCCTCTATAGCTCTTCTATCATTCAGTGAGTCACAGGCTCTCAACAAAACTGACACGGCCAGTATCACTAGCCAGCTTGCTTCAAGGATCCTCTGTCTCCACTTGCTGAGGCGGGACTGACAGCGGGGCCATCACACCCAGCTGGCATTTATGTGGTTCTGGGGACACAGGCTCCATCCTTAGGCTTGTGTAATGAGCACTTAAACAAGTGAGCCTCCTCCTCAGCCCCAGCCAGCCTTTTACTTCATGAGAGACCTTGACAGAGTGTGTTTTAGAGTTTGAGATCTGCCTTGTCTAGCTGTATGGACCTTTAGTGTAAGAAGTTAAAATTATAAATGGGAATGTGCTTTACCAGTGACAGGGCCAGTGCTTCCTGTAATACATACAGCACTGGATAATCACTACGTGTGGGAAGCAGAACATAGCTTTGGAAATAGCTCAGTGGGTAAAGGGCTTGCCACTTCTGTGGGAGTGCCAGAGTTGGAACTCCAAGAGCCCACATTAAAGCTAAGAGTGTATAATCCCAGTGCATAGAAGTGCAGGCAGGGCATTCCCCAGAGCCGGCTGGTTTGCCCTTGAGAAGTTGAGGGGCTCCCAGTTCAGTGAGGAGCCTGTCTCAGTATAAAAGGTGACTAAGGAAGGCATCTGATGCCAACTTTGGGTCTCCACATATATGCAAGTACACATACAAGCAGGCATGGCACATATGAACATACACAAAATGATTGGTTTAATAAAACCGTCAATCTAACTTTAATCAAAACATGTATAGAAGAAAAAAAAAATACCTACACCTTTTGTTTTCAGGCTGCAAATTGAGGGGCTAATTTAAGACCCTGGAAGTACTTGATACTCCATGTTCCCTTTAAAATTCCCTGGATCTTGACCCAGCAGGCAAGATGACAGCCAGGACTCGTGAACTAAGAGGGGGTAAGGAGGGTTTAGAACTTACAAATGGACAGACTTGAGAACCTGGGGACAGGCTTGAGAACCCGAAGGATGTTGGATTTCCCAGCAGTCACCCCCTGGAGGTTCTCCCCCAAAGGCGCTGCTGGTGAGGTCACTGCATTTAGGGGGGGCATTTTGTCCGTAGCAAGAGGTTTGCATTCAAAGCCATGCACAAGGCCAATGGCTCTACTCCTATGATCTCTTCCAGCACTAGACACCAGATGCCCCTTCAGCAGAGTCTGTGGGTCCTGGAATTTTTGGGTCTCTGCATACAATTTCATCATCATTGGAACCACTAAAGGCCACAGAGGTCACGTGATTGCCACCAAGAAATGGTTCTCACTTGTCCTCGCTAGAATTATAGAAGTCATTTTTTTTATAGACATGGGGTTATCACTTCATTTTAAACTGCCTGCGCTGGGAATAAAAGCCCAATTTTCTGTTTTGTAGATGAAAAGAGAGAGAATTTGCTCAAAGTTACTTGGTTCTAAGTGGCTGAGATAGGATGACTGTGTAAACATTCATTTTTATTTCCTATTCTCCCATGAATGTGCAGAGCTTCCCAGCTGCTAAAAAACACTCCAGAAAAGCGACCACAAGCCCCTCTTCATCAGCCAGAGAACCAAGGCAAACATTTCCCTAGAAACTTCATAGGGTTTGGTTCCAAACCCAGAGTCATGTGATCTTTGTTCTACATTTTGATGGTCAGCTTGACTGGATTTAGTATCACCTGGGAAATCCATCTCTAGCCATGACTTGAGAGGGTGTTTCTAGGGAGGATTAGCTGAGGAGGGAAGACCTATCTTGAACATGGGGCATCTCTGTTCCAAGGGGGTGGAGCTCTGAGCAGAATGGAATGAAAAAAAAAATCTCAGACTTGGTATCTCCCTCTGTTTCCCAAGTTTGGATACAATGTATCCAGTTGCCCAAGTTTGGATACAATGTGTCCAGCTGCCTCGTAGTCACTATGCCTTTCCAGACAGGACGGACTGAAGTCCCTCCTACTGGGAGACGTGATAAACCTTCCTTTCTTAAGTTGCTATTGCCAGGCATTTTGTTATGGCAACAAGGAAAATGAGGAATACAGTTCAATCAAATGGATTTAGGTTGTGGATTTTGATTGTTTTATGAAGCAGAAATCATACTTATTAACTCGGTCCATTCATGAGTAATAGAAGCGATGGGTTTTTTTTTCTTTTTCTTTTTTATTAGATATTTTTTTTATTTACATGTCATATGATTTCTCTTTTCCCAGTTTCCCCTCCCAGGAACAGACAAACAAACACAAACCACAAGAAACTCAAGAAAAAGGAAGACCAAAATGTGGACATTTCATTCCTTCCTAAAAGGGGAAACAAAATACCCACGGAAGGAGTTGCAGGGACTAACTATGGAGTACAGGCTGAAGGAAGGACAAGCCAGTCTGATATAGCTATCTTCTGAGAGGCTCTGACAGTACCTGACTAATACAGATGTAGAGGCTCACAGCCATCCATTGAACTGAGTAAGGGTCCCTAATGAAGGAGTTAGAGAAAGGACGGTTTTCAATCACCAGCGCTCTCCAGTCCGTACAGCTACTTCACATCCTCGTTGGAGTTTGGTCCAGACCTCTTGTGTCAAGCATGTTAATTGTTTGCCCATCTCTATGGGAGCCAGTGCTTTGTAGGTGTTCTGCAAGCTCTCTCATCCGGCAGATGGGCAGGTTAAGTCACAGGGAGCAGCATCCTCACAGAGATGACCAGAAATAGAGCTAGTCCTCTTTCATCTAAATCGATCTCATACAGCTCTTGACTACTCTGCCAATTTATGGCATGCTGCTTGACTATTCTGTAAGAGGTGGTCTTGATGAGCTTCTTGCATAGGGAGTGAGGGTGGTGGGTTCAAATCCTGTTGTTGATGCCGCCACCCGCCACCCAGCTGAAAAACCTCGAATAAGAGTCTTCCCTTCCTGGAGCTGACTGCTCTCATTTACAGGCTGGATGTAGACACACAGAAATGTTAATGACGGTGAGATGTGATGAAGCTGAGGTTAACACTTGACATGCAGAACAGACTTAAAAATTTTAAAGGTGAAATTTCTAGGATTTAGTTTCCTTTTCCTTCCTTCCTTCCTTCCTTCCTTCCTTCCTTCCTTCCTTTTTAAAAAGATTTTATTATTATGTATAAGTACACTGTAGCTATCTTCAGACACACCAGAAGAAGGTGTCAGATCTCATTACGGGTGGTTGTGAGCCACCATGTGGTGGCTGGGAATTGAACTCAGGACCTTTGAAAAAGCAGTCAGTGCTCTTAACCGCTGAGCCATCTCACCAGCCCTCCTTCTCTTTTAAATAGGGATGATGAGCCCTGCTTCTCTCTCGAAAGGACTGTTGAGTGTTGTGAAATTGTGCACAGAAGGTGACATTGAGAAAAGGTGTTCCTATGCTTGGCAATGGCAAAGACTCAGCAGCTCAAACTGCATGGAAGATGTTTTCTCTATGTGCATTGCAGAGAGGACTCTGGACACAGACTGGCTTCCTCGCCTGGCGATTTTGTGGCAGAAGAAACTGTTAACTCTTATTTGCAAACAAAGCCACTGAGGACTGACTAGCTTGCACCAAATGGAGTTAGTTACTGGAGCCTCGGAAATTAAGAGCCCTTTAGTCTAGGATGTTCAGTGGGGAGAGAGTCCCTGGCTGTTGAAAGGGGGTAAAAGTGGGGCATACTGAATTAGTAGGGTAACACCAGGCTCCAGAAACACTGTGGGTAGCAGGTGAGGAGACAATAATAAATTCAGGATGGATGACTAGTTTCATTTGGCAGGAGCTAGGGATGTGCAGCTCAGGGAGACATCACCAGAAATTGTTCAGTCCATCTGGGTGAGGTAAACTGAGGACTTCTGGGGGGCTGAGGCAGGAGGATCTGGAGTTGAAGGTTAGTCTGCACTATATACTAAACTCTTGGTTATGCCAAGCTTTATAGTGGGGGGGCAGGGCCCAAGTGAGGAGCCCAGCTTCTAAGAGTAAGGAGTAGAAACAAGACAATCTGCCCACACAGCCTTGGTGGGGTGGCAAAGAAGTCAGTCTCAGACTTTGTTTTGAAAAGCTCTAGGAGACATCTGTACACAGCCAAGTGTGAAACCTGGGAGATGTCCCTACGGTTTAGCAAAACAGGCTGATAGTTTTGCTCCAGTAATTGTTACTTTTAATGAAATTTGGGTTGAGATAATAGTCAGGTCTGGTAGTAAGTGTGGTAGTCATTGTTGCTACTATTTATGGAACGCTTATGTACGCCAGGAACTACTGCACGCAGTAAATGACCACACAATGGGTAGCTTAAGGAAACAGACGTTCGTTTCTCACAGTTCTGGAGACCAGTCCCCAGTCCCCAGCCCCAGCCCCCACTGGGTCCCAGGCTGCCCCCTCCCAGGGCTTTAGCGGAGACTCTGACTTTGGCTTGTGGGTTTTGCCTCCAGAGAGTTCTGTCTTTTGTGCCACGCTGGGGAGAGAGAAATACAAGGGCATGCCTTTGGGGCGTGTCTGTAAAAGGAGGACCCTGAGAATGGCCACCTCTCCAGAGCTTCTGGGTCTTAGAGATGAAGCTCCACTCTGCTGTGAGAGGGGAAAGGGGTCCAGGGACTGCAGGGACTGGGTGGTCTGGGTTGCAGGAGGTCAGAGAGGCTCACCTGGGATGTGGAGGGAGGGAACCCCTTTCACATGTGGCGACAGAAACCACTGCCCTCCCAGGGTGGCAGGCAGGGAGGAAGCAGCCCCTAGCAGCTGGCCAGCCTGGGGCAGTGAGGAGCTGCAGCTGTGACCTAGAGCTAGCCGGTTTCCCCATCCTTCCCTTCCCAGGCTATTCTGGGCAGGAGGGGATGTGAGCTCTGAGCGGAGATGGGTGGAGCAGGAAACAGCGGTTGCTTCAATCTCCACCTTACCTCTTCATCCCTGGAGACCGTCTTCTTTTCTTCTTTGCTCTCTTCACCGATTGGGAGGGACTAACTGGCCCGCAGGCCTGGGACTCTACTGTGTCTGCCTCCTGACAAGAGGGGTCAGAGGGGGCAAGCTTCTTACACAGATGCTGGGGAATCCAAGCTCAGCTCCTCGTGCTTGCGTGGCAAGCCCTTTCCAGACTGAACCATATACTCAGCCTCCTTGAGCTTCTTATATTCACCTCAGTGCTGCAATTGGCCTCCTAATGGATCACTGATCTTGACAGAGAAAGATAGAGACATCCTAATGAAAGGCCTTCTCACAAGACTGTAGAAGTTCACACCTGGTGGAAGTCATTCTGCACCTTGAGGAGAAAAGAACATGTGATTAGGTATATGACAGTCCTTCTTGGGTCACATGGTCCTGCAGAAATGCCACACCATCATAGCCATGCTGGGCAAAGAAGTCAGAGGTCAGAGGTCAAAAGTCCAAGACTCCTAGGCGCTCTCTACTCTGGTCCTTACACTGCTATTATGGCTTATCTGATTCTTAAATCACACACCATCTTCTTAGGATTCCCTAGCTGTGGCTTACGTACTGCAGGCGGGACAGCAGAGAGGCTGGAGGCAGCAGGAGATGAATCCAGGGTAAGGCACCTAGCCAGGGGACTAGTGTTGGACTTCCAAGGATTTCTCCATGATCTGCGTTTCACTGTGCCACGCATGACTCCACCTAGCCTTGGAACAGTCAGACTGAATGGAAATTTTCTGGATACCAAGGCATGGAGGCCAGCAGTAAAGGGGTTAATGGAACCCAAGGGCATTAGCACTCCAAGGTGGTGCTCTCCATTTCCCAGGCCCCTGTGTGGCAAAGGGAGGGTCACCAGCTATTTTGGGCCATGTCGTAGAACACCATCCTCCAGACGAAGCAGCCTCCATTTTCATCAGATCGGCTGCGCATGCTTGTGGGAGGCTTATTGCCTATTGACACCTGCTCCCAGAAGGACTGGCAGAAAGGTCACTGGTCCCTCACCCGACATTCCAGCCATTCCACTTGTATAAAATGATACCCTAATTGCACATGGTCTAAGGCTTTCCCCAAGATACTAGAACACATAGACTGGAAGCTAATGGAAGCGGCATCTGGCTATGATGTCACAGGGAAGCCATCATCCAGGCTTTCCAGAGAGGCTGCTTTTGGGTCTCTCATGCTCCAGGAAGCTACCCTTTACCCCAGCTCTGTAAATAAGACCAATCAACTCACTGTTTCCCCCAAGGTGAAGTTTTCGGGAATCATAGTTTGATTTGCCATTGGAATTCAATAGGGGAGGAGATAGACATTGTCTATATCCCTCTCCCTGGAGGCTGAATCTTACTACCCACGGATAGAAAGCTGCTTTGTGTCTGGGCTGTGGCTGTGAAGGTCAGAAAGCCTCTTCAACCTGCAGACCCTGGTAACCCTGGAGACCGCATGGAGCCTGATTGCTTCAGTGAGAAGCAAGCCTGTGAGATGAGGGGGAGCTTGTGTGCGGCTGCTGACACAAACGCCCTAGATCGAGACCCACCTCACCCACTGCCCTGCAGATGTATCCTTTATCTCTCATGAGCATTCTAGGGAACAGTTCCCATCCTTCCCACTTTAGAGATGAGAAAACAGCAGAGATTTGCTGCAGTCCGTGAGCAGGTAGGACCGCGGGGAGCTTCTCCAGACTTTGGTTTAGAGAACCCGAGAGGAAACTAGGTTGTGGAGAGGACAGAAGGAAGGACAGAGGAGAGTGCTTTCGGGACATGACACCTTTTCCATCCACTCTCAGTCTCGGGGCAGATTTGGGACTCTTGGAAGTTAGGGGGAGGGGCTCCCCAGGTTAGGGAGACAGGACCACTCATTGTCACTCTGGGACCTCATGTACATGGTCCTGGGTGTGGCTCCCAATTGGAGGTGAGTGGCTAAAGCATCAGGATTTTGTGCAGAGTGGGAGACTGGAGACTGGAGCTTCCAAGCCCATACGCCATCTCCCCACCACCCACCACCCACCACCCACCACCCACCACCCACCACCCACCACCCACCACCCACCACCCACCCAGGCTGTCATTGCACGACCTGGCTCTGAGGTCTTTTGGGACAGGCCTCCTTACCAACCACTTTCTTTATGGTTACGCTGCTGAAGAGATGCCTCTGTCTCTTTCCTCTCTCTCTCTCTCTCTCTCTCTCTCTCTCTCTCTCTCCAATTATGTCAAGATATGCAGAGATATACAGCGTGAAAGGCTCCCCCTCTCTCCCCCCATCCCCTGTCAGCTTAGCCCCACCTCACAGGTTCCTACCTTGCTCATGATTTCCATCTAGAGTCTACTTGTGGTTTTGAAAGATAGTTGAGATGTGTGATTGATTTTATTCTTTATTCTTGCTTTTCTTATGAAAGTCTGCCACTGTGTATTGCAAGATACATTAAAATTTTATTTTTGAGAGAGGGATAGAGGAGAGAGCTAGAGAGAGGGAGAGAGGGAGAGAGGGAGCCAAATCTCAGCCCTCTGCAAACCAACAAATGCCTTTAGCCACTGGGCCATCATCCCTGCAGCTTCCAGGCTACTTAAATATTTTATTGGAAAGATGTTTCATGGCTTTTCTCAATCAATTTCCCATCTATAGATGTCTAGGATGTTCCCAAGCTTTTATTAGTATTTGTTGGTATCAGGAACCAGCTTGGCAGATTGCCTCCGAACCCAGTGATGTCACCCATAGGCGACAGGGACTCGCACATCTGTTGCCATGGCAATCACATACATTCCCAGAGACCACTTCCCACCTCTATGGGAAGATGGCCTTGGACCCGAGTGTCAGGAGAACAGAGACCCTCAAGCCTTAATCTGCAGGCTCTTTCATTGCAACTGAATTCTGTCCAGGCGTGTAGATTGCATGTCACCTTCTCGTGCCAAGTAGGGAAGAGACTGTTAGCTGCACATGTGTCCTCTTTACTCTCTGGCTGAGGCCACTATGTAAGACCCTTACTCAGGGTGCTGTTTGGGACAGGAGGTCGCTGAGTGAATTTCTTACCATAAATTTTAAGCTTTTAAAGCTTGTATCAGACAAGGAAGGAGTGGCTCCTGGTAAGTTAATCCTTTAGCCTTGTGTGCAGTGCAAAGCCAGAGATGCTGTCAGGTGCACTTTGATGAGGGATGCCAGCCACTTGCTAAGCTGCCTTCAATAACCACATCCTCTCCTGGTGCCTTTACTCAGACTTCAGAAGTAGCATGGGTACACATTTGGCCTCTATAAGGGTTTATAGGCTCTTATTTCTTCCTCCCAGCATGGTATAGATGCATCTTTTCAGGCAGTCTCAATTAAAAAAAATGTATTTGTGTTCAAGCTTTCAGACTTATCATTATGATAGAAGCTTTTCATTAATTATTTACTTAAGTTTCTCCATGAGTGTGTGCAGGAGAGAGGTGTGTCGTGTATGTGCCGGTGTCTGCAGAGGCTGGAGGAGGACTTTAGATGCCCTGGAATTGGAGTCACAGGCAGCTGTGAGTCACCTAATGAGGGTGCTGGGACTGAACTCAGGTTTTCTGGAAGAGCACTGTGTGCTCTTAGCTGCTGATCCGTGCCCAGCTCTGTAACTTGTACTGCCCATGTCGTAACTGAGGCTATATTTTCAGATGCTCTGTAGAGATGTCTGTGTTCTTTTTGATATAAATACCTTATTCCTATGGCTTGCCTATTTCTATATTGTATTGCTTACCTCTCTCTACTGATCTGTAAGAACCCTTTATCTACCAGAGAGACCTGCCTTTTGTCAAGAGTTAAGCTACAACAGAAATTCTTCCTATTTTGATATATTTAGTTAGTTTATAAAAATACTTTCCATTGGTCTGGAGAGATGACTAGGTGGTTAATAACACTTGTTGCTCTTCCAGAGAACCCAAGTCAGCGTCCCAGCACCTACTTCCACACAACCACCTAAATCTCAGGAGTCTAATGCCCTCTTCTGGCCACTACAGGTACTGCATACATTTGTACATAAGTGAGAAAAATGGAAAATTAAAAACAAAACAAAACAAAACAAAACTTTTCAAAGAATGCTTTTCGATATTGCTGTTTTTTGGGGGTGGTGGTGCCAGTCATTCATAAAAATTTTGATTTTTCACATTAAAATTGGAATGTTTTGATAATCTGGATACTCCTTTGGACTCTCTCTCTCTCTCTCTCTCTCTCTCTCTCTCTCTCTCTCTCTCTCTCTCTCTCTCTCTCTCTCTCTCCTTTCCTCCCTCTCTACCTCCCCCCTCTGTGTATGTGTGTGTGCATGCATGGAAGCTAGAGATCCATGTTGGCTTTAGGTGTCTTCCTCAGTTGCTTTCCCACTTTCTTTTGAGGCAGAGTCTCCCGCTAACCCTGAATTTCATGGATTCAGCAAGCCCCAGGGATCCTCCTGTCTTTTCCTCCCTAGTGCTGGGATCTCAGGGCCAGCTGCTGTTCCTGGATTTTTACATAGGTGCTGAGGGTCCAACTTTGTGTATGTGTGGCAGACCTGATCAGCTGGGCCATCCTCAGCCCATAAGGTTGTAAATATCTTCCCTCCCTCCCTCCCTCCTTCTCCCAACGTCCTCCCATCCCTCCTCCCCACCCCTCCCTCCTTCCTTTTCTCCCCTTCCTTCCTTCTTCCTCCCTCCCTTCCTTTTTAACACTTTAACAGTTTTATCTCCCTCTTTGATCATTGTTGAGTTTTCTAACTGAGTCCATGTTACTTTCAGCCAGCTTGCTGACAAGATATTCCAGTACATCTCTGAATATAGTCCTGCTTTTTCCATATAGTTGAAATTTTGATATTAATTTATTCCTTAAATCCCATGTTTTCTCCATTATTGCAAACTAACATTAGCTACAATAGGCACAAAATTTATATTAGATTTCAAACTCTTAATATCAAAGAAGAACTGAGTAGGGCTGAGGTGAGAGGAGGGAAAGGCCAATGGTGAGGGGTCAGTGGATAAAACCAGACTATAGCGCATGCGTGAGGGGTCAATGGATTAAAACCAGACTATAGCGCATGCGTGAAGGGTCAGTGGATAAAACCAGACTATAGCGCATGCATGAGGGGTCAGTGGATAAAACCAGACTATAGCGCATGCGTGAGGGGTCAGTGGATAAAACCAGATTATAGCGCATGAATGGAAATGTCATAATGAAGCCATTCACTTTGTACAATTAACATGCCCTAAAGATATTTAAAGTAATAAAAATAATTTTCCTGTTTTGAGACAGGGTCTCATTACCACAGGGTAGCCTTGAACTTTCTAAGTAACAGAGGATAACCTTGAACTCCTCATCCTCCTATCTCAGCATCCCTAAATGTTGGATAGTCCTGGTTTTTAAATCCACTTGAAATGCCACTTACCTACATTTTGTGGACCACTTCTGGTCCTTGTCCCCATGTGCCATCTGGTAATCTGTTTATATCCCAGTCTACAGCTTCAAACAGCAAGTAGCTGTGGGTGTCTGGTGGGGCAGGATGATGAGACCCTCATTTCTCCCCGTTTCTGGAGTTGACTGAATTTTTCAATGTGAAATTTACAATCAGATAACAGTACACACACACACACACACACACACACACACACACACACGCTTTTTATTGGAATTTCATTTATTTCAAACACTGATGGGGCAAGGCTTCTTCCCCAATCACAGGATTCCGTGACCTTGACTGTTCCCCTGCCTCTCTGATGGTTCTAGTCCTGTTTAAGGGGATCTTCCTGGTCCCTCCATGGCCCCATCTCTTCCTGAGCCACGGTTCAGTCATATCAACCTCACGTAGCCTTACGATGGACTGTCACCAACGCCCAGGAAATTGGAGGCAAGGAGAGAGCACTACATCTGAATAGCAAGAACTGAAAGCCAGCAACTTTGGTCAAAGATAGAATAGAAGAGGCCCGTGTGGAGGGCTGCGGGTTGTGGGGAGATCTGAGGGCAGGAGGGGAAGAGAAACTACGAGGAGTGGCCAGGGAGGAGAAGAAAGTGGGACCTCCCGATAGGAGCTTGGTCCCGAGCCCCCGGAGCAGGTGCACTGGGCACAGGAAGGCACAGTGGTGGGTGGGGGAGGGGCAGCAGTGGAAGGCAGATTTGTCTTCCTGCAGTATCTTCACTCATTGCAGCCTCCAGCCTATTCAGTGGAGAGCAATGCCCTCAGCTTCAAAATTACATTTTACTGAGATAAATAGCACGCATCTAGAAATGCTGAAGCACACATGCTCGTTGTTAGCACTAACGCCTAAGACAAGTTCCCCTTGCATCTCCGAGAGGTTGTCAATGGCCTGATTTTTTTTTTTTTTTAAATCAAAACATGATTACTATCATAATATG
>NW_022196909.1:59909321-59916791 GCF_008632895.1 Mastomys coucha | reverse complement strand
TTTTTTTTAAATCAAAACATGATTACTATCATAATATGGAAAAAAAGATGTTAGAAAATTCAAGGTCAGGGATGAAAAGTACTGAAAAGGGGATTAGAACCCAGGCCAAGATGGGACACTGTGGGAGAATCGGGAGTGGAAACATCTCACAGGCCTGCCGAGGAGGAACAAGGTGCATCCCAAAATGCCTCCGTCTTCATGAGGGGCCTTAGCTACCCAACTCAGAGTAAACAGCCTGAGGCCAGCCCCACGGGGAATGTGGGTGACTAGTGCGCATACCTCTGACCTGGTGACCCCATACAGATCATCGTAGCTCCTTATCTAAGGTAGCTCAAGATGGCTACCAGGACATAGGACCTGGGCTGGCAGGAAAGCCCAGCTAGTCTGCAGATTCCAAGACACTGTGAGAGTTTCTGTGATTCTCTGGGCCCTTCTGGTTTCTTTCATGGGTTTCTTCCTGCATGCATTTCTTCTCTTGCTCAAGGCCCAAGAGAACCTCTGTGGCTACTGTGGGACACTTTGGTCTTAATGCTGATCTTTGTATCTTAGCTCTCTGCCAAGGGAAGGGAAGGACACTTTTCTCTGTGGCAATTTAATGTGATGGTGAACATTCCATGATATACATGTATACATGCATATATGGTATACATGCATACATACATACACACATACATATATATGTAGGACATACATATGCATATGTGTATACACTCAAACACACACACACACACACACACACACATACACATCACACACACACGCACAGACACACAGCCTTTCTTCCTGGACAGGTTGGAGAGATGCAACAAGGTTCAGGAAGGTCCTTGCACTTAAGGGAAGGGCATTAAGGCATGGAAGAGGAGGCACTCCCAGATGAGCTGAGGTGTTCTAGTACCAGGGTGCAGGGTGAGAGCCGATGTCTTGGCAGCATCAACTTCAGACAGGGAGGTGGAGCCCTGGGATGTGTTTGCAGTCAGGCAAGTGGTGACCACATGCTACTTGCTGCGCAGCTGCTGAGCTGCAGTCCCCTAATTAGAGAGGGCAAGTCCTGTTTGAAGCCTCAAACCCAGGCTCAGGTTCTAATCAGCATTTGAATTCCAGCACATCTGGTAAAACAAAAACAGCTGTGACGATGGCAGATGCAGGGGACAGGAGAGTCTGTCCTTGCCTGTCAGTGTCCAGAGGATACCGAGCCGGTCACATTGAGTTTTCTTTGTCCCCCTTCCCTTTAGGCCTTCCAAGGAACATGGTGCCTCTAAGCAGGCATGCGCTCTGACCTCCAAATGACACCCTCCGTGTCACTGACAGTCCCTTTGTATTGGGCTACATCTGTCATTTCCGATGGGCTTGGTAGTGGGAACTGTCCCACAGACTCCAGCCACGGGGCTGACAGTAGGTCTGTCTTCAAGCCCTTGGGCTGTGTTCAAGTCACAAACAAAACCAGTGAACATGACTGACTGCCCCAGGGTACCACTTTTCAGCTAGTGATGGGTTTGGCCTCTGTCCTCTGTGCTTTGTGGGTCAGCAGAGAAGTGTCCACTTGCACAGGATGTAATTTTATGAGCTCCAACATGACCAGCTATCCTTTGGCCTGGAATGTAAATCTCCATGCAGGAAACGTGTTAAGATCAAGGAGGCTCCTATCGATGAAACGGCAGGCCACACAGGGACAATCTGCTTTACACAGGTCATTATTGATGTGTAAGGCATAGAAGAAGCTTCCACAGTCTTTTCCTGTTTCAGTGAGGCGGGACCTGGTGGACAGATGGTGCCCCTGCGCTGGTCTGTGCTTGTCTGAGACTGCAGGGAGCTGCCCAGTCCTCTGGCATCTCCCCATTGCTCTTCTGAAATCTGGAGAAACCTGCTTTGACAAGGTCATGGAAAAGTTCATAATAAATTAATTGCTCCCTTGTTCAAATCACATCTCAGTGAGAGCCAACCTGACCACCATCTTTAACACTGTCACCAGCTGCCACTTATAACTTCTGGCTTTCCTGCCCTATTTATGTTTAATGTGAGTTCACTTAGCATACAATATATTTTTGCCTCATTATCATTTTCTGTTTCCTGTTAGAAAGTGAGCTCCAGGAAGTCATGGAAGCCAGGCAGGCTTTTACTGTGGTGCGGGCTAGGTATGTGGTACGGGGCATGTAGCACTAGGCACCTTTTATGGGGAGACAGTGGAGGGAAACATCTATAGCTCTGATTCATGGAGACAGCTCAGGGGATGAAATTGTGAATTAGCGAGGTCCACTTCCGCTGACTTGGTCAAGTAGATTTAATGTGTGTATAGTGTTTAGGGAAATAGCCTCCCACATAGACTCCTGACAGTTTTTTCCTCGTACATGTACTATATTCTACAGGGCACGGACTTCATGCCACCATTTTCCCCAATCCCAGCACTGGAAACAAGGCCCAGCAATGTGTTAGATACATTCCAAGATGGAAGAGTCATTACTCACCATTTTCTCATACCCACGATTGATAAAGGAAACCAGTGACCCAGGGTTGACTCTTAAAAAGTAGGCTACTCTCAAACGATGGGTGGTTTCTGAAGTTGGCCCAGTGGATAAAAGGGAAGTATTTCCAGCAAGTACTAAAATATTCTGTTTTTTTTTTTCAATGTGTCTTATGGACAGCACTCTGGGTTAGGTCTAGAGGGGGAGCAGGAGAAACATAGATTGGGGAAGCACATACCCTGCTTAACTGGGGACAGTTATGGCTTGCACCTGGTGGCCTGGTCTAATGTGTGAGAGTTCCTCTTTTTTTGTTGTTTGTTTTAGTTTGTTCTGAAAGGGTCTTACTATGTAGCTGGGGCTGGTCTCAGGAGCACCAAGACTGGCTTGAGAAACAAATAATGTACTTGACTCTCAGTACAGAACTCTACTGGAGAGCTCACAGGCTGGTAGGATCAGATCAACAGCTCCTGTTGTAGGGAATGAGTTAGGATATGGTGGGCTGCAGCCAAGGGTTTCCAAGGAGTGAGGCAACACCCTTTCCCCCTCTGCCACTCAGGCTCTGATGGGCTAAAGTGAGTGCTCTCAGCAGGCCATCCACATGGTACTGGTGTGAGCCATCAAGGTTATATATGATATGGAGGTGGTACCCTCTGGAGTCACCCCTAAGGTACACCGTATGAAGGGTGACCCTTGGAACTGCACCCAAAGCACCCATGGGTGTTGGGTTTGCAAAGGCTGAGAGGTCAGTGTTTTATTTTGATCAGTCCTTTAAGATCATGGGCTGCCATGTTTCCCTTGGTTCTAGGTTTTCAAGAAAGCCCTCCAGTACACATGAGTTGATCTGATCCGTTTTTAACCATCAGCTACTAACATGAGCCCTTCAGAGACCTTTAGTGAAAGTAGTCTGGCCTGGCGGTCCTCAGCCATGACTGGAGAGGCAATAAGAGTATATGTGTGGTTGACATAAGCATGTCTGTGGGGAAGAAGAGCTGTGGGAGGGTGGAAGGTTCTTGCTCGTGGGCTGAGGCGGAGCCTCTAATCTTTCTTCTAGACTTAAAGAGTCTTTGGTAACAAGGAGGACAGAACCTCTTAAAGTTGGGTGACCTCACTGTCTCTACAAGATGACTTGTTTTCTGAGTTCCCTGCAGATGCCAACGTCAGGGATGGACAAGAAATCTGTCTCTGGCCTTCTGCTGGAGGCAGGATGTAATGCAAAGTTGCTGATGATGGGGTGAGGGGAGGCAGAGAGAAGAAAGGGGACATGGTGTGGTTTTACTGCTCCTTCCAAGGTCCCTACTACAGGCTACTGTCACTTGATTAAAATGACACCACCTCAGGCCTCTCTGGAGGGACCAAAGAGAAGTCAGTGACTGGGCCTTTGCACCAGGCTTCTGAGGTCTAGGAACATGGGACTGGCATGTGTCACTTACCAATTGCAAAAGAGAAGTATATTCCCTGGGGGAAGAGATGATAAAAAAGGGAGAAAAGGAGATAGAAATGAAGGTATTTTCTCGCAGAAAAAGGTCTTCTATGACTAATGACTTCCATCTGCATCTTCATGGCCCAAACCATATCATATGTTTTCTTCTGCCACACACACACACACACACACAAACACACACACACACACACACACTGGCAACATAATTTTTAGAAGGATATCAAATAAACCCATGATTTATTGGGGAACATAATGAGACCAGGAAAGACAGATCAGACACATGTCAGACAATGAGAAGTGTGTTCCATAGGCTGGGACTATGTCTTGATCACTCTACGAGTCACCACATGAAACAGAATTTAAAAATGTGCCCCTGCATTCTCAGGCTTCTGCTTAAGATGGGCCATAGTATTCACAGGCCAGGGAGGAGAAGAGAGAGGCAGAGGAGACCCAGGGTGTCTTGCACAGTGTACTTGTTTTCCATTGATGGAAAGGAGTGAGCATCCCCTAGGCCCTGTAACTTCCGTGTTTACGTGCATTAGCATCAGGGATGGTGGCCCTGGGTCTGTGTCTGGGCTGCGTGGAACCCATGTCCCTAGGTTGGGGATACCCTGGTATGACCACTGTGCATCCCAGAATTTCCAAGGAAATCTTAATTTCAAACAGCATGCTGGGTTGCGAGGCCATGTGTCAGACCAGTGCCAGACAAATGTGCCCTGATTTCTGTTTCGGAAACTATGGTCAGCAAAATGGAAAGAGTGTAATTGAAAAGGACAGTAACTGGAGCCCAGGCTTTGGTAGGAGGAGGAAGCCACAGGGAACCTTATTTCAATTTGGGTAAGTAGCAGGAGCTACTGAAGCCTCCAGAGCAGAAGAGCTGCCAAGAGCTTGCCGTAACCCTGGTCTTTTCATAAACATCCTGGTCATGAAGCTAGGTTTGGGTTTGAGCCTCAGCCACCCACAGCCTATCTTGAACAAGTGGCTTCACTCTATCTCTGCAATTATGGAGCATGGAAAAACAAAGGTACTGATGCCTCTGTAAATTGTTTTTAAAGTTAGGTAAGCAAGTGAGTTAAACCAGCCAGCTCATACTCTGGCTCACCCTTGCAGTCTTCAACAGTGGTCACCTTCCTTTTCCTCCTCTTCCTCCTCTTCCTCCTCCTCCTCTTCTTCCTCCTCTTTATCATAGAGCACACTGCTCATTGTCTGCTCTGTGCCCAATCTGTTTTTCTGGCTCTCTGCTTGCTCCCCAATAAATCTTGGGTTTATTTGATATCTTTCTAAAACTTATATTTTCATTTTTTTTGTATCTGCTAGAGATGATCATGTGATATGGTTTGGACCAATATGATGAAAGTCACTGGGCTGGATCCAGCATGACTCTTCAATAGTAGGTGATACTAGAGGTGACAGTGGTGGGATAAGTAGGTTGCTAAAAAGCCATGTGCTAAGACGGAATGAGGGTGCTGGAGAGATGGCTCAGTGGTTAAGAGCATTGACTGCTCTTCCAGAGGAGCAGGGTTATGTTCCCAGCACCTGTATGGCAGCTCACCACTGCCAAAACTCAGCTCCAAGAGTTCTGACACCTTCACACAGACACATATGCAAGGGAAATAAAAGTAAATAAATATTTTTTTTAAAAGGCAGAACAAAAAATGTTTAAGTTATCCCACATGATAAGAGCTGACAAAATAGACCTCCTGATAAGGCAAGTCTAGTCTATTGTTTTGTGCTGCAAAATTTTGTTGGAGTGTAGCTATGGCACAGACTGTGTAGGCCCCCAAAGCAGAAATCCAGTGATCTAGCCTTTTCAGAAAACAAACAAAACAAAGCAACTTACCAACAATAAAAAACCAACCCATTCAAGCTTCCTCAGTGAGACGTGTGCCAGCTGTGGCTTTCTTGCCCTCAAGTGTGATAGTGGGACAGGTTAAGTCCTGCTCAAGGTGCTTAACTGAGCTTCTAGATTTCTGGCTGTTTAGACAATCACTGAAGTGTGTGTTACCCTGGGCTTAGATGGCTTCTGATCTATCAAGAGGTTGCAAGCTTTGGCTTGAAGATTCAGGAGAGGGGATATGCCATGGGAGACCCTAGGCTGTAAGCCCAGAGATTCCCTGTCTAAGTAGGAAGAAGGGTTTATGTATAAAGGAAAGTTTAAGTAGTCTGAGAAAGGGCATGGATGAGAATGGAAACAAGACAACTGCAACAGGTTTCTCTGGGGTTGGGAGTAGAATGGATAACAGGACCCTTGGCTGTGGGGATGCTTCATTGACCAGCTGATTCCATAGGAGAAAGGTTTAGTCCCCAGAAGGGAACTACTAAGAAAACTTAGCTCCTAGGGTTGACCAGATGGCTCAATGGGTAAAGGTGTTTGCCATCAAGCCCAATGACCTGAGTTCGATCCCCAAGATACACATGGTGGAAGGAGAGAACCAATTCCCAAAAGTTGTCCTCTGACTTTCACAAATGTGATGTAGTGTGTGCTTGCTCCCAACTTCAGCCCACAGTAAATAATAAAAGTTAAGAATAAAAGAACATTTAGTTCTTGGAATGATAAAACGACACTTTAAAAACCATTGCCTGGGTTAACTTACTGCACTTTTTCCTTCTCTACAAGGATGTCAGGATGGCATGTCCCAGATGAGATACCTCCATCAGCTTGGGTTCTTGTGACTAAGCATGTGGAACCAAACCCCATCTGTTGGTACAGAAGGTGTAAGTGGGAAGGAAACAGTGACACTTTTAGTTGCTGAGATTTGGGCTATCACACATGCAAGATGACAGAACTCAACACTGAGCTCTCAGTGTCTCCTGGGAGTGGGAGTGTGCTGGATGAGCCTGCCCTTGTCAGGGCACTGTCCTTGTTGTCTGAGTGTCTGCTAAGGTTCTGGGGCAGACAGAGAGGAGGTAAAAGTTGAATTGATAAGAAATAAGAGGGTTTTTTAAAAAATGGATTGCTGAAAAATTGAAAAAGAGACCACTCTGATTTCTAACAAGGGCAAAAGAAGCTGTGGCCTGGGGTCCAGGAGCCTGTGAAGATGGTGACAGTGAGAAAACGTGACTCTTCCTGCCTGGTGGTGCCACAGTGGTGATGGGTCCAGTTCACACACCATTTCCAGATTTTACAAACATTTCTCTGTCACAGAGAGGACACGGGGCAGTGAATCTGTGGTCCTGCTGTGGTCCTTACTCCCAGGGAAAGGAGTCATTTTTCCTGGACAGACACTTGGACCCTTCAGGGCTGTAGTGAGGAGCTGCCATCAGTGGGGAAGTGAACCTGCTGGACGTCAGGGTTGTGCCTGTCTGTGCCTGATTTCAGGTGTCCCAGACTTTGGAGCTGTGGGAGATTTCTGTCAGTTATAAGCTAGAAAGAGAAAGGATGAAGGAATCAGGGACATGAGAAAGAAAGGCTGCAGAGCTCACAGAACTCAGTTCCTTTATATTACAGATATAGAAATCAGGGGGCTTGGCAAGATGGTGTCACAGCTAAAGACACTTGACTCCAAGCTTGATGATCTCACTCCAATGCTGTTCTATGACTTTCACATGCATACCAGGACAGGACACACA
>NW_022196909.1:59902638-59909311 GCF_008632895.1 Mastomys coucha | reverse complement strand
ACACACACACACACACACACACACACACACACACACACGTACAAAGCAAACAAACAAAACAAATAAAGGATAGCGAGATTGTTGACATTTTTTTAGTTCTCCACTTATTCTGGATCTTAATGATTTGATTTCTGAGTGGACCTATCCCTGGGAAGAAGTGGCCGAGTCAGTTACCCTACCACATAAAGGACACATGGACATGACCCTTTGACCCTTGCCTTAATTGATTCCTCAAGGCCTTTGTACCCATGGTAAGCTGACAAAGTGAAGGTATGCCTTTTACTACACCCCAAGATTGTGTGCTCCCCCGAAGAGAGCCTTTAAGACATAAGAAAGGCTAATTGCAGTGGGGGTGGTTATGGGCCTCAAAGCTGACTTTGACCTCTTAGTTTGGTTCTGTTTTGTGTGATCTTCCAGCCTCTCTGTTTCACTTCCCTGGATGCTCAGCATCCCAAAGGATGCTGAAGTAGGAGAGAAAGGCACTGCAGGTCCAGGGCCAGCCTTGATGGACCTTCTGAGGCAACTTCTCCCCCTGTATCATGTTGCAGAAATGTAACTTCTAAGGGTGAGGGACACCCTGGGGAAGACGCATCACATAGATAGTTGCCATTGGTAAAATTCTAGTATCAGCCCCTCAGTCATCTATATACCAGTCTCACAAGGTCAATTCAGCTTCACCAGGACTGAGAGTTGGAATTACGCAGGTCCTCAGGAGGGCATTCTCAAGGTGCCCGATTTGTCTATTCTCTGTTAAGAGTTTTTAGTCAGTCACCTTGTGGAGAGGTGAGTGCAGACGAGGTATGTCAACAGTCACCCTTGGTATTGTGAACTTCTGCATCCGTGCTGATCTTTTCTGTGACTCCATCCTGCAGGTGGACTTGTTCCTGTGTACCTGCATGTGACTCAGTGTCCAGACGAAGTCTATGGGCAAGGTCGAGGCTCTCACACATTCAACCCACAGGAAGTAGTGGGTAACCCCAGCCCACCGGCTTGCTCCTGAATGGGAGTGGGAACTGAAGACCTCAAGATGGGGACAGGGCCTGTTCCCTCAGGAGCAGAGGGTATTGACTATGGGAGAGGGACCCAACCTAGCCTTTTCTTCTACTTTTGGTTCCTCCATTCAGAAACACTGTGTTTGTGGCTTCAAATATATCCAGAAGTTTGAGCCCTCCAAATAGGCAATTTGGCCAGGTTTCAAACCCAACAAGCCCAGCTCTAAATGTGGCTGCAATCTGGGGACTTGAGTTTCAAGTTCCCCCTTAACTTGGCAAAGGCTGACTCTCAATTTATCTGCTTTCATCTTCTTGACTTCCCTAAACATCTTCCTTCTTCCTTCAACTCCTAGCCCAGCTGTTACCTTCCATCCGGTCATTGTCGCGGCTTCTCCAGCATGCCTGCCTGAAGTTACGGTGGTAGAGACCTTTATGGTGTTGGACCCTTCCATCTTGTGTCTTGGGGTGGACTTCAGATTTTGGTGGCCAGGGCTGTTCTTGGATGGCTGTTCTTGCCCTACTGAGATTTTCCCTAGGACCAATGTTCATGGGTCAGGTTCAAGGGCGTCTTAATTATAGTTAGGCACTGGAGAAGGTGTGTTCCAATCAGATTTTCATAGCTCTGGCTTTAGATTTGGTTAAATATGCCCTGGAACTAAACAAGCTAATAAGCAATATAAACCCATGGAGAACGGTCATTTGAGTAAGGAGCTTTGTATAAAATACAAGGAAAGTTTATAGACACCAAGTCAAGTGTTGGTCCATTTCAGTCAGCACACACTAGGTGTGGGTTTAGATTTTTCAAAACCTACTTTAATAAGTGTTCTTAAAAACTTTAACCTCCTTTCTAGCCCACTATCCACCAGAGGTAGTGGGAAAGAAAGGTTAATAGGGCAGAGAGGGATATGGGGGGCAATTTTAATTTTCATTGTCAGGATATCAGCAGTTTAGTTCACATGAATCAGCAGCCATAGTTCAATCCACTCACAAACACCATTCACGAGTCAGCAGTGGCAGTTCAATCCAGTAGAAACATCAAGGCCCCGCCAAATCGCCCGAGTCCAAGGAAGTGCCAAGAAGTCTCTGGAATATCATGAGAACTTATTTGGTGCATTTCTCTTTATGAAGTCATGGAAAACAATGATTGGCAAAGAAGGCAAGGCGAACCAATGTCACAGTTATCATCCACCATCTGTTGGGTTATTCTTAAATCCTTCCTAAACATCACGTGTCCTCTCAAGCCTCAACTCAGCATAATATTCTATGCCCTCTTCCAGAAAAACCACCACGTGTCTGCCTCAGCAAGACATCTTCTCATAAGACAGTTTCCAGAAAAACATCACACGGCACAACCGAGTCTCCAAAGAAATCAGGAATTTCCACTTCAACTAGGTTTCCTGCCACTCACGTAACTCCTGACTTGTGGGTCTCCATTTTGGACACCCAAAGAAGTTAAAGGTTGGACTTGGACGCATGGTGCAGATTTAGAGCTTGGTTCACATGTGCCTTTCACTTCATGTTTCTGGAAGAAAAGAGGATTACTAGTTGGGGTGTCTGTAACTGAAGACTACACAGGCACAGGCAGCAGCTTATGACAGCTCTGGAGGCTGGAGGAGCAAGGCCAAGGTATTGGCAGGGCTGGCTGAGGCACAGAATGGATCTGCACAGATGCGGAAGTTGGCGTGTGTGTGCAAATCCCTTATCATTAGTATGCCGATCTTCATGCATTAGGAGTTCATCTTAACTGGCTCTGTCTGTAATGACTCCATCCGTGGCCAAATAGGATGCTATACTGGAAGCTCTGGGGGAGAGGGGTTGCATATACCAATTTGGTAGACAGAATCACAGTTCCACCCATAAGAGAGAAGATAGCTTTCCTGAATTTGTTGTTCTTCAGATCAGGATTTGTCAATGAGATTCAACATGTGACATCTACTGGTACAGAAAAGAAACATCCAGGAGAATCTGAAGGTGGAGCTTTTCCTTCAGCTTCCACCATTCAGCCATCAACCAATTCACCACTGTACATCCATCTACCCATCCCTCCATCCATCCACCCATCCATCCATCCATCCATCCATCTTCTCTCTTTCCTCCACTTTCCCTCTATTTCTCGATCTTTCTTTTCTGGATTTCCTAAGTTGGAGTCCCAGCTACATCAGGAAAGTCCTATTCACATATGTGCCATGAGCTACTGACGAAGAAGTATAGGAACATCAAAGTGAGGCCCTGGGTATAAACCCCAGCCCTGCTCTTGTAAGCTTTGTGGCCTGGAGAAACCTTCCTTGAACCTTGGTTCTTCATTCAAAATACAGAATAGAGCAGAGCCTGATACTCATGGGATTGGAGGCAGTTATTGACATTTTTATCACTGAGTGGCACAGTGAAGTGGAGCCTATTCCCAGAACTTCGACAGATGATTTCCCTCAGACAAAAATCCGAAGCATACTCACAAGGATCAGCTCATTTGAACTGTCCCCACATTCTGATAAAAGAATACAAAAAGAAAGAGACTCTCCCTCAAATAACATATGTATCTGGGTGATTCTCACAGGTTAGTGTCTGGCTGAGGTTAGATTTGTAGCTCCTTTTCAGCCCATCCGTGGAAGCCAACCTGCTAAAACAGGTTCTTAAGAGAAACCAGCCTGAGGGGTTTGTTCACCCACTTGTCTATTCATTCAGCAGACAGATGTGCACCCTGTGGGGGCAGGAGGACGCTGGAGTAAGGAAAAATGCTTTTTCTCAAGCTGGCAGGGGTGGAGGGCTCTGGCCACAAGAGCAATATGACTCGTGTGATGGAGGAGTAAGGTCATCTTTCTGGGGCAGGTCAGGGTGGGAACTATTTTTTACCAGGGGAATGAGTGGGCTCAGTGGAAAGGAGGATATTTGAGTTGTAAGAGAACAGATGAATTAAAGCATGCTCCGGTTGTGGAGGTGCATGACAGTAGGATTTGCTGAAGGAGGCAGAGGCAGGAGGATCATGAGTTCAAGGCCAGCCTGGGCTACACATTTTGCTGGTCAGTGGTGGCACATGCCTTTAATCCCAGCACTTGGGAGGCAGAGGCAGGCTGATTTCTGAGTTCAAGGCCAGCCTGGTCTACAAAGTGAGTTCCAGGACAGCCAGGGCTACACAGAGAAACCCTGTCTTAAAAAAAAAAAAAACCAAACCAAAAAAATTATATGTTGATGTTTCTAGATAGCATCCCAAGAGTTGACAGTCTACTGTGACCAGTTGGAAGAGTATAAAATCCTATCTTTTGTGATAGGAGATAGATAGATAGATAGATAGATAGATAGAGAGAGAGAGAGAGAGAGAGAGAGAGAGAGAGAGAGAGAGAGAGAGAGAGAGAGAGAGAAAGAGAGAGAGAGTTTCCAAGGTGTTTCTTCAAAGTTAGTATTCAACTCTTTACACCAAACACAAGCTATTATCTGTCTGTTTTCACCCATGTCATGAGGGGCCCATTGACATGTCTGACAAGTGAAAGTCAATGCTGTGGACCTAGAGTTAGCTTGGGTCTCTGTGTCACCATCCACAGGGGTACATGTCCATATGCAGTGAACGAGGTTTCCTTCCCAACCCACCCCTTCTATTTTCCACCCATACTCCCTTGGAGGCCAAGAGCAGAGAGCCCTGGAGAGAGAGGGTGGCAGTCTGCAGGGCCCATTTAGCCTCAGCTTTGTGGAAAGCATATCTGTTTTGTGCTGGTTCCCAATGTTTCAAAAGGAATTTTTTTTTTTTTCTGAAAGACTTCAGTTTCTTCGTGGTTGGGCAGAATGGCTGGTGTCTGGGTAGGGAGCAGATTCCGGTTAGCCCAGGGCGGAGGTCTGTTCTGATTTGGGTTTTACAGGGAGGCTCTTTTCTGGCCTCTTATCTCAATCCACCCCAGATGGAGATGGTAGAGGGGTCATGGCCTGGGAACCCACAGCAAGGAGGAGGTTAGAGCAGAATGAGAGAAGTGTGTTCCTTTCTGGGCAGGAACATCAGGCAGGCTTTGGAAGATAAACAAAACTTCGCTCTGCCCAGCGCAGTTTTTCCTCCTGTGAGTCAGGAGAAGCTTGGTCTAGTAGGGACCCAAGACAGTGATTTCCCGGTTCAGGCTGGGCCACAAGCTTACAATGTGACCCGGGGTAAATCAGTTCACCTTCCTGGAACTTAGGGCTTTCTGTGAAAACCCTTGGTCCTTACTGTATCCCAAGTCTTCATAGATAGATTAGGGCTAAGCTTCCGCATTGCAGTCTCCCAGGGATGTGAGGGAAGCACTGGACTGGATAAACCAAATAGTGAAATAATAATAATTACTGTTTTAGTTGCCAGTTGATTATCCAGGGATAGATTGAGGGGAGAGTCATTCAAGTAGAAGAATTGGCTCTTCCAAAAAATGGCCCTGAGGCTGGGCACCATTTTGGTTTGTGGGGAGAGAATCCAGTGGTTTCTCTTCCTCTGTCTCCTAACCAGCCACACGTACTGGCCTGCACCTGGCTTTGCCTTTCTCTTTCTCCTCTCTCTTCCTCTTTCTTTATTTATCCTTTGAAGTTTATGTGAAGATTTCATTAGACAATGCTCATTAAAAAAAAAAAAAAACTTTCAGAAAAAAGAAAAGAAAAGAAACAGAAAGACAATTCCCTATGAGAAAAGGTGATTTGGGTATGTCCCTGCTCTCCCTCTCCCTCTCTCTCTCCCTCCCTCTCTCTCCTTCTCTCTCTTTTTCTCTCCCTCTCCCTCTCTTTCTCCCTTTCCCTCTCCCCCTCCTCTCTCTTATATCTGTGAGGGTTCTTTTTGTTTGTTTTGTTTTTGTAGATGTGATATGGAAAGCTAATTGTACATTCTGACTATTTTTCTTTAGAATGATGATGTAGCGTTTCTCTACTCTAATTATAAATGAATCTCCAATATCATTTAGGTTTCCTGAAGAAATGCTGGGTGTGGTATGCTGGCTTTCTTTATGGACCCTTTAAGGTTGATTCATTTCTTTCTAATTCATTGTTTTTAACTGGCTGGACCTGGGAGACTACCCACTAGACATAATAGAACTAAGTGTAAAGTAAGAATTTATAGGCTTATACATAATGTATACATTTAATATAATAAAATTTTTATATATTTAATATACTTCTCATCTGTTCTTTAAGCTTTTCAAACCTTTGGTGTGTGTACATGTTCATGTATGTGCACGTTCACGTGGTGGCCAGAGGTTGGCGCTGAACAGTCTCCTCCCTTTCTTTCCCCCTTATTTTTCAAGATGCACTCTCTCTCTGAACTTGGGGTTTGATATTTTGTCTAACCTGAGCCCCAGGAATCAGCCCCCGCCCCAGCCCTGGCATTATAAACAAGCACAGTGGTCCCTTGCTTTAACCTGGGTTCTAGGATCCAATGCTCTGGTGGTAAGGTTTACCAACAGAGCTGTTTCCCCAAGTCCTGCCTCTTATTTTATTTTAATTGAAAAGCGATTCAATAACAGACAGAGAGGAAGACTGGGAAAAGAAGAGAAAACAGAAAGGTTGCAGAGGAGGGAGGACAGCCGAGGAGGGAGGACAGCCGAGGAGGGAGGGGAGGACAGCTGAGGAGGGAGGACAGCTGAGGAGGGAGGACAGCTGAGGAGGGAGGACAGCTGGGGAGGGAGGAGAGCTGAGGAGGGAGGAGAGCTGAGGAGGGAGGACTGCTAAGGAGGGAGGACAGCTGA
>NW_022196909.1:59861168-59901610 GCF_008632895.1 Mastomys coucha | reverse complement strand
GGGGGGGGGGGGAGCGGGGCTTTCCTGGGCACAGAGATGCTCCAGAGCTCAGAGAACCCTGCGGGTTCTCAAGCCCCAAATGCTTCCAGGGAAGATGTGGAAGGGGCCAGTCCTGAGCTCTGAGAAGCTGTATAAATTCTTCCTCCGGACTATTTTCTCCGCTCGGTACAGAGAATCATTTAGCAGCATGAAGGATGGCTGTATAGCAATAAATAATCTTCAAATGGGGAAAGGCTGCCATCCGGGAGGTAGAGCAAAGGCCACGGTGCAAGCATTTGCTTTATCTGAATTTAAAACTCGAGACAGAGGCTGACTTCACTGTCATCCAAGACACGGATAATTAAAAACAAAGACATTTTAAAGAGGGATCTGAGGCGGCTTGCCCCTCCCCCTCCCCCTCCTTTCCTCTCCCTCCCCCTTCTTCCCCCTCCATATCCTTCATCTCCACCTCCATCTCCTTTTCCCAGAAAAGGCTGGGAACACTTTTAAAAGTTAACATCATCCTAACGAGAGAAGACACGTTCTTAAAGAAAATTTGACTTATAGTTTACACTTTGTAAGCATTTCAGTCTAAAGATGTCCCGGCCTCAGGCACTAAGTCAAGGCTGCATAGTTTCACTGCTAACTTAGTATTCTGTGTGATTTTTTTTTTTTTTACGACACTTGCAATTAAATGCAGATTTTATGCTGCCTCATCTGACTGGACCAGAGGCACTGGAACTTCTGGAAGCCGTGGCGCACAGGCTTGTACACAGAGTCCTTACCTTGGACTCAGGAACATCCTGCCCAGACATGCTAGCCTGCGGAGACTTCCCAGGCCTCTGGAGGGCTTGAGAACTGCTGTCCCCAAATCTTGGTCCCCTGAACTTGTTCTACTGTGCCTCTGTGTTACTCATTTGTGATGGTCGAAAATTTTCTCAACCGAAAGTTTTGGGGTAATGACTACTTGTGTGCATGCGTGTGGTCCCTGGCGTTGCATATGCCAGGCGAGTGCTCAGCCCTGGATATGCTTTCAGATTTCAGAAATCTAGAAGGAAATATGATTGCACATGTTCCTGAATTTTGGTTTTGAGAGAGCTGCTCTCTGTGTATGTACATGATGTGTGTGTGTATATGTATGTGTATATGTGTGTGTGTGCATGTGTGTGTGTATGCGTGTGTGCACTTTGCATCTTAGTGAGTATGGATCCTGGGACTAGAGGACAGACACATCAATATGATGGGTACCAGCCATGGGTCTGACAGAGGATGTAGGATGTGGGGGTTACTACCTCAGAGAAAGACAGTAGGAAACTGTAGAAGACAGGTGCTCTAACAACCCTTGTAAGCTTAGGGACCCAGCAGTTTCCCAGAAAATCCCGTATATCCCTTCCTCCTGGCGTGGCATGCCCTGCCCCCTTGCACCTCCAGATCTGTTTCAAAGGCAATAAAGTCACCCATGTAAGATCTGAATCTCCGTCCCTTCAGCAGGCCAGCAGGGCAGGTAACAGAATAAGCCAGGCCTGGAGGGGCAGAGGGAGTCAGTCTGGAATCTGGCTGGTCTTTGATGTGGGACCATGAGGATCTTGTTCTGCAGCACCCAAGGGGCTGTGGGGGGGGGGACAGCAGGTCACTGGTGTTGGGGTCTGTGTCCTCCTACCCACACCTCTACAAAGCTCTGCTTCTGAATATACACTAAAAGGCAACACTCAAAGCTTCCTGCATCCCCTCCTGGAGAGGACCAGGCCTCCCTCAGCCCTTCAGTTGTAGTCTGTCACTCAGGCTGAGGAAGTTTCCAGTAAAGGGAAGAAGAGTGACATTCCACCCTGGCAGTGCACTGAGGGAGGAGGCCTTGGACCAGGCCCCTAAGTAGGGCTCATCCATAAGCCAAGTAATAGACCAAGACATCTTTAGCTTTCAGCATCCCATGTGCCAAGCCGTGTGCCCTCTGAAGTGGTCAGCTCAATGCATTTTGAGCTTGTCTTTGATTGGTCCAAGCAGCCTCATGGGAATAGCTGTGACATTTGGCATTCCCAGGCACCCCCAATTCTCTCCTGGCACACCTTTCTGCACCATGCCTGATTGATCCTAGAGTCAACTCCCTCCCCATTCAGCTACATGCATGGTCATGCCAGCTAGACAGAAGGAAGCCAGGAGTAAGATTTACAGCCCAGTGGCCAGCAGAGTGTACCACATACACTGATGCTCAGGTGTGGTCTGCTGAGCTGGAGTTGATGATCCCGAAGTCGAGCGCAGGACCTTTGGACACAGAAAGTTCCGTCTAATGTCAAGTATTTTCAACCCTTCCTTCTTCACAGAAAACAATATTTAAACACTGCCACCCCTCAGTCCTTGCCCTGGCTTCTCTCAAGCTGCGCTTTTGACATCGATTTTCCCATTTCAGAATTGATATAGAATCCTTGAAGATAACCAAACTGCTATTTAGACATTTTAAAGATGCAATTTGAGTTCCAGGCAGGAGAAAGGGGTGGATAAAAGAGATTATATGATAATGATATGGCTGTGGGAAGCCTGTGAGATAAAATGCGTTTTCTCTGGTGGGCAGGCTATTTCTGGAGCCGTTCTGGGTCCCTCCACTGAGGGATGTGTTTATCCTAATGGGAAGCAGGACCAAGTTAGGCCGCAGGGCCCTGCACGGCTTTTAACATCTTAAGACACCACAAGAGACGTTTGTGGTGGTCAGAGGATGCATTTAGTGTGCTCTTGGCCCTTTCGATGTGCACTGACTTGGCTCCAACAGGATTTGGCCGAAGGAGAGAAGTCTGAAGTGGGGGAAAGTGTTTCTCTCCAGATGTGCCTGTGAGAGACTTCTGGGTACAAGGAAAAAGTCAGCTCACACCACCTCGCACAATAAGCAGAGATGTTTGATCTCACAGTAGCCCAGAGCCAAGGCTTCAAGTGGAGCGTGATCTAAGCTCCGCCTGCTTTCCTGCTCTGTCCCATCTGTTCTTTTGTTCTTGTGTTGGCCTTACTTAAGGCTGCAAGATGGCTACCAGTAGCACTTCCAACAGAGGAATCCGTTTTCTTCTGTTTAAATAAGCTGTTTTAAGCCACCACCTTAACTAGCAGCAGCTAACTAGTTGCAAACTCTAGACTCCCATCATAGGCTCCATGGTCTACTCAGGGTTCTAACACAACACAAGGAAGGAGCTTGGAGTCATTCTTTTTCCTCAGACAGGGATTGGAGTGCTACGCAAGGGGCCAGGCCTTGACTAGACTGCCAGGAGTTAGGTAGTTAGTTAGTCTAGTTAGAAATGAAAGTTGTTAAGTGATCAACAGGTATCACAACTAGAAACTCGGAAGTGGAGATCTAGCAGAGCCTGCCAAGGCTGAGAGACTCACCCTTCTAGTTCACAGAGTTGATGGGATCCAGACAGTAATACAAAGATAAACGTACACATGTGTACAAAACACGCACATCAAATTCAACTTTCTCTCCTGCTGAATTGACATAATAGTGGACATATGCGTTGCAAAGAATTGATGCTTCATGAATGAACCCCTAGCCACCCAGGCTTTGCTTCCTTCAGAGTGGGATCGAGACACTTGCAGCTCCTTGCTACCTCTCTGCCTCCCAATAGCACTCTGCCCTAAGTTGGCCTTGCTGATATTCCCTATGGGAAACATGAAGGCTGACTTCTCTAGAGCTGTTAATCACCGCTCCACTTAGCACAATGGAGTAGGAGCCTCCTGGACCCAAAAGATGGGGTTGAACTCTTGAACGGGAGCTCATCTTAACTCATGACCCAGATCTATCCAGGAGGCCTGGAGAATGATCAGGGACAGTGTTAAGGGTATAGAGTCTAACTATGTGCCTGAGATAGCAGGGACCAGGATGGAGTGACCCTGCTGGAAGGCAGAGAGGGGAGAGGTATTCTAGGGGCAAAGAGAATGGTAGGCTTCTGTGTTCTGGGTTAGATATTCTGCTTTGGTTCTCACAGGTAGTCCAAATCTCACTCTAGAGCAACCATGAGAATGAGATGGGAGTTCTGAGGGCCACCAGGGGAGCTAGAGAGGTCACTTCCTAGGCTTGCCTTCCCTGTTCACAGAATAAAAGCTTTGCTATTTCCCCTGGCCCAGGAGTTCCTCTATCTCCTTCTTCTCCAGGACTTGTCTGAAGTGTGTCTTTAATTGTGTGAGAAAGATATTAAACCATGCATACCCAGAAACACACACACACACACACACACACACACACATACACATACACACACCCCTATACAAAATACTCAAACACAAACTCTTGTTCTCTGACACACACTGGCACTCCCTACAAGACTTTTTCATAGTTCTGTTCTGCATATTCCCTCTGGGCTCTGCACATACAGACTGTTCTTGAGCTTGCGTATGAAAACAGCCACTGTCCCTTCAGCATCCCCCAGAGGTTGAATGCTTTGATCAGAAGAAGCATCTCCTATTGCTTCCCACCCTGTTCTCTCTTCTTTCCAGCCTTGGAATGAAATAAAGACTTCATAGACAGCATCTCAGAGAGGAGCTTGGAGTTTGTGAGGTGTAGCTCCGATGGTCCTGAAGTGTTAGGTAGAAGGCTCAGGGCCTAGGAAGACTCTTGTCTGGGCTTATAGTCCATCTCTGAGATGCCTGTCTCCCAGTGGAAGTGTTTGGCACCAACAGCCTGAGAATGTGGACTTGGAGCTTGGGACTCCAGAGGAGAATGGAACAGTTAGTCAGGGCTTAGAAGCTCACCTCCATTGACCACAAGATGGCAACAGAGCTTTGCCTGAGCCCCACGCTTGCTGGTAGAGGTGGGTCCAGTTCTCTGAGCACTGGACTTCCTGCCCCTAAACCTGAAGGTTGGAGTATCTCTGAGTGTCTTCAGAGTGATCAAAGCAGTAACTGAATGTCGCTGGGTTTGCCTTTTCTTTCAGTTTCATTAAACTCAGTTCTAACCCAGTTAGACTGTTAACTCAGTTGCTGTCTTTTAACTATGCCTTAAGCTCTGCAGGAGGTGGGAGACAGAAGGACAAGACCATGGAGAGATGTGTTTTTAGACCATGCCTAGATGCACTGGTGATGTGGAACTTACCCAGTCTATTTTCCAGTTTACCTTGGGAGAAGTTCTCAGTGACTTTGCATCTAGAAACGTCATGGCCTGAACTGAGCAGCTCTTGGCAGCATCACCGACTCCCTTTGGTGGGTGGTCCTTCATCCTCTTTCTCATGGAAGCACATCTGGCTCTTCTGGACTATCTTGGCTGGCAGCTTTGGGAAATGTTTGGAAAATTGGGAAGGAAAGTGGGACCCTCAAAGCACCCACCACTGCCAGAATCCCACTTGAGCAGCTCGCTCCACTGACAGGGTACTTCTTTTAGATGGCCAGGCAGGGTGCCCATTCAGGATTTCATTCTGATGTGGTCATTGCTCCATAGAGGATAATGCCAGGGGGAGAGAAGGACGAGACAGAACAAGACACCAGGCATCTCCAAGTTGCTCTGATGAAGGTTCATCAGAAAGAAGGAGAGAATGGCGGCACTGATTTTATGAGATAAAGGACTGGGGTAGATAAAGGAGTGGTGTGAATGGATGGATAGTATGACTAAAAATAAGGACATGAATGAATGGATGGTATCACGAGAAAAGGGTTTGAATGAATGGATGGAGTGAATAAAGGAAGGATGTAAATGAATGAATGGTGTGAATGAAAGAAGAATTTGAAAAAATGGATGAGTGACTGAATGGTGTGATTAAAGGCAAGGTGAATGAATGGATGGTATGAACCAAAGAAAGGTTTGAATGAGTTAATAAAGGAATGGTATGAATAAATGGGTTTTGTGAGTGAGAGAAGGGTTTGAATGAATGAGCAGTCAGATAAAGTGAATAAGGGCATTTGTGACTGAGTAGATGATATGAATAAGGGAAGTGTTTGAATGAGTGAATGGATGGATGGATGATGGATAAGAGGAGAATTTAAAGAAATGACAGAAAAGATGGTGTTGAAAAGGAAATATGCATGAGTGAATAAAGGATGGTGTGAGTAGAGGAAGGGTGTGGATGAATGAATGGATGGTGTGAATGAATGAATTAGTGAGTGAATAAAGACACAGGAGCTGGACTGAGGAGAATCTAATCCTTCATTATGTACCTCTGACCACCATGACTGAGTATGTGTATGTTGTTTTGCAGAGGGTCATGTGGCTTTACCAGTTCCCAGGGAGCAGCTATGCATAGACATCCAAGAAGTCCACCCTCCAACAGCTGGAAATGGCAGTGGGGAAGTGTCAGCGTTCTTTGCTTGCTGCAATCTCTGCCTTATTGCAAGGGAGCTCTTGAAAAGCTGGTGCACTTCAGTAATAGTGAATGTTGTGGAGATATCTTCACGGTCAGGAGTGAGCACTAAACATATTTTATTATGTTTAAAGAATGCAGGCATGAACAGAGGCACATACATGCAGATGAATCTTACTATTTGACCAATCTGCCTGTGGATTTTCACACTCACCAACATTCACTAGTGACTGAGACCAGCGTGGATGATGTCTTTGTAACCGTTCTTGGACACAGGCAGAGTGGCAAACTTTTGACTCACCTAGTGGGTACATCGCAGTTGTGGACAAATAAAGCGACATTCTGCTTTCAGCCCCCAGCTCTCTCCATGTAAACGAGTGTCCCTTCTGTGGTATATTTAATGCATGGCTGGGACATTTCTGCGCTTTTTGCTATTGGCTCCACTGTTGAAAATGGCCACAGGAAGAGTGTTGAAGAATTGGTACACCCTAAGCCAGAGGAGGCCAATGTGTCTTACAGAGATGTATAATCTATTTTAATTATAGTTGTTCTTTGATAAATTCATACAGGTGTATAACACATGACTACTTTCAGTTCTCACCCATGCCTATTTCACTCCCCTATCCTTCACATCTCCTTTCTACATTATTTTCTATTTGTTTCCTTTTGTGATCCACAGAGTTTAAGCATGTGATCTGTCTGGCCATGAGCTTGGAGCTGTCTTTTGGAGACTGGTGAGCTCAGCAGTGGAGATGCAACTGAAGGCAATGACTTCCTTCTGGAATCTACCAATAGTAAAGAGTTCAGTAGTAAGGGCTACGGCCCCATGAACTCTTCCCTTGCTATGACTGTTAACAGGGTTACTCCAGGGCCAGCCCACTGCAGGTAAGCACAACCTTAAGTTCATGCCATGCCTGGAGGATCACATTTGCAGCCTTTCTCCCTGCCTTCTGCCTTGTATATTTTCCCCAACCTCTATTCTTTGATGTTCTCTGAGCCTTAGAGAGGGCAATGTAAATGTCTTGTTTATTGCTGGCCCTCAATTATCACTTATTCTCAGCATCGTGGGCAGCCCCAACTCTTTGTTTACCTCTATTCACTGTAAAAAGGATTCTTGATTGAGGTCAGAGTAGCTTCTGTGGTGGAATGTGGTGGTTTGAACATGCTTGGCCCAGGGAGTGGCAGTATTTGGAGGTGTGGCCTTTTTGTAGTAGGTGTGGTCTTGTTGGAAGAAGTGTGTCACTGTGGGAATGGGCAATGAGATCTTCCTCCTAACCATGTGAGAGCCAGTCTTCTCCTAGCAGCCTTCAGATGAAGATGTAGAACTCTCAGTTCTGCCTGCACCATGCCTGCCTGGATGCTGCCATGCTTCTGCCTTGATAATAATGGACTGAACCTCTGAACCTGTAAGCCAGCCACAATTAAATGATGTCCTTATAAGAGTTGCTTTGGTCATGGTATCTGTTCACAGCAGTAAAACCCTAATTAAGACAGCTTCTGTTCATGGATATAAACAGAGATATTTAGAAGGCAGTTTGATGCTCTATAAATAGTTATTTCTTCTGCTTCAGCTATGACCTTCACAGACATGAGTTTAGTGGACTTATAAGTACCAGACATACATTTCCTCCTGTGAAGTAGGAGTCAAATCCGCTGAGACGGTGGTTGGTTGCCTCCCTTAACAACCATGCTACTATTGCATAGGTGGTCATATTATGCATGTTAACTATTGTAATTAGTAAGGTTCATAGCTGCATAAGACGATTGATGCCTTTTCTCTACCAGTAGTCTGGAGCATGCCTTCTGGCATTTGAAAGTCAGTAGGGGACTTTCCTGCTCAGTTCAAACTTGCTGTCTCTGTAGTTTGCAGCCAAGCTGTGTGATGTCTTCAGTAATAGGGTCTGATCCTTTAGTTCTGACAAAAGCCTGCACTGTTTTGGAGGGCTCTATTTCAGGGCTTCCCTGACCAACAATTCCCATGGAGGTATCCCACGCCTGGCATTGGGAGTTCTGTTGAGAGCTCCGTGCTTTGAGGAGAAGTATTATCTAGGCATGCAGTTTAGCTCATTTTAGTCTCCCTTTTATATTTTTAATTGGGTTACAAAATAGTAAATTTCCACATGGCTTTTTGAACACCATTTTTCAATTAACCCCCTTCATGCTTAAACCCTTTACCTCTTGCTGCCATGCTTCGGCCTTGATGATAATGGACTGAACCTCTCAACCTGTAAGCCACCCCCAAGTAAATGATGTCCTTATAAGAGTTGCCTTGGTCATGGTATCTGTCTTTTTAACCTCTCTCTCTCTTTTAAACCTATGTCCACTATCCCCACTCCATTAAGGCATCTCCCCCAATATATTTAAGCCGAAACACACCAAAGAAAGGCTAGGTGTTGATCAATTAACAAAAATGTGATAGCCTAAGGCTCACAGTAGCAGGATCTTGCATTTCATAGGAAGCAGACAACGTTTTTGTTTTTCAATGTAATAGTTTTTATTGACTCTCTGGGTGAAGTGTAAATTTCTGGTTTCTTTGGAGACTCAGTTGTGTCCTGTGATGTTTTTCTGGAAGCGGTCTTATGAGAAGGTGTTTTTGCTGAAGCAGACACGTGGTATTTTCCTGGAAGCAGCCTGCAAAAGGGTCATGTGATAGTTTGCTAGAATAGAGGCTTGAGAGGACACATGATGTTTGGAAAAGGTGTAAATATAACCCAACAGACAGTGGACAACACTGTGACATTGGTTCACCTTGCCACTCTTTGCTGTCCTTCATTGGGCTTTTCGTACACTGGGTCTTCACTGACAATGCTGTGGTATTGGTTCACCTTGCCCTTTTAGCTGATCATCATTTGAGTAGTAGAGAGAAGTACACTAAAGAACTTTTTGTGATACCCCTGGGGCTTCTTGCAGCTTCCACGTGGATATGATCCGATTGGCAAAGCCTTATGGTTTCTCCTACCATTGCTGATTCATGAATGGTGCTTGTGAATGAATGGAGCTACTGCTGTTGATTTGTGTGAACAGAACTTCTGATATCTTGATAATGAAGATTGGAATTGTCCCAAAGAACTATTTCTAAACAGGTCCACAAACCCCCCTTCTCCATTAACCTTTCTTTTCCACTAGCTCTGGTAGGTGGTGAGGTAGATGGGAGATTAAGGCATTTAAGAACCTGTATTAAAGTAGGTTTTAAAAAAATCTAAACCTGCTTCTGGGAAATTCACACCATGTACCCTAATCATATTTACTTCCCAGTCCTTCCAAGTAAAAATAAAAATAAGAATTTAAAAAGTCCAATTAGTGTTCTCTATATACTCACTGGAGTACAGTCAAACTCTCAGTGGCCTGCCCCTTAAATAGGACCGAGTTCTCCCCTAACCCCCTCAACACCTTTGCCAAAAGCTGTTAATTACGGAGAACATCTTCAGCATCCCCATCACACTTTGTAAGGCTTCTCTTTGGTGGCTTCCTGTCTAGACTGTTACATTTGAGAATGTACCTGCAGCCATCGATATCACAGTAAAAGTAGCCTCCTTGCTCTTCACAGTCATTGTGGGCATGGATCATGGGTGTCTACGTGGTTTCAGGCAACAGTAAAGACCAGAAACATGCCCCATCTCCCATTACAGTAGGACCATGAACCCAGACATGACCCTCACTGGCTTCAGGTGGCAGTGCAGGGCACTCACATCAATACGGTCCTCAGTCGTAACACGGCCCATGGACATCAACATGGCTGCTGCTGAGGACCATGTCTGGGGCCTGTGGTCCTATTGTAGCAGGGGTTGGTGTTAATGTCCATGAGCTGTGTTAGTACCAAAGGCTGTGCAGATATCCTTGGTCTGTGCTGAAGTCTGAGGCCATGTTGATGTCTGCAGACAATGCTTTCTGCCCCATGATTTTATACACCATAACCACTGAAAATAACAGCAACAGATGTAAGTTTAGTATAAAGATTAAAGACTATATCTGTAAATAATGAAATGTATTATCTCCTTTAATTCAGCTTTCTTTTCAATTGTCTCTCTCATAGGCCACCATTGTTAACCATGGGGTTTATCCTTCCACATCTTTTTCTATGAATTTGCATAGCTATTATAAATAAAATATCACAGTTTGGGAGAATTAGCTATAAAAGATAAATGTGATCTGTGGCCTATTGCTTAGACTGCAGTTAGAAAACTTTTTCAACATCTCTTTTTCCTTTAGAGTTGGTATTTCTGGAGGTGGAGGCCCAAGATTCTTTTCTGGTGGCACTTTTTTGTTTGTTTGTTTGTTTGTTTGATGAACCTCCCAAGGTACAGAGCAGAGAAGCTGGCAAGCACTTTCTGTAAAAGTCTAATCAAAGATCTGGCCCTCACCACACGTGCTTAGTTCTTGCTGATGAGTACATTGGTGGCCACAGGCCACATGTGAGCAAACACCATTGCTCTGTTCCAATAAAGCTTTATTCCATTGCAGGAACTCAGTTTGGTTTATATAATCATCCACTGATGGACAGACGAGCATGCCGTTCTCAGTATTTCACTAGCACAGACTATCACACGAACATGTGTATGTGCATATGAGTATTTCTGTGGAGTGGGATTCTAGCATTGGAATTGCTCGATGAAAAGGTTAAAGGATACGATACTGAAGGCTGATATGTGACTTAGAAGGCAAATGGATAACGAGGGCTTCTGGGAAAGGCCAGGACTTTTAAGTCTAACTCTCTGTAAGTAAGTTACTTATTTTTCTTACTAGGCTGCTTGTGAAAAATCTACCAATGTCTTCTTTCTCCCAGACAGGGGCTCTAGCATGTGTAAGTCTGCTAAATAAAACCCCCTTTAAGCCCCTCTGCTGTACAGATGCACAGTTGTCTTTACCACCAGATTAGAAGAGAGGGTCCAACAGCATACAGCCTTAGGGAGACTGAGGAAGCAGTCTGGAATCAGGAATGGCTGTGGTAAAGTAGGACGGAGGAGAGCTGTTGGTGAACACGGCCTTTGCAAAGATACTAGCTGCCCTGTTCTCAGGGCTGGGCAATTCAGGAGAGACTGCTACAAGGCCATGCCAAAACTGGCACGCAGGGCAATTCAGAGGACATTGCTATAAAGTCATGTAGAAACTGGCATGCAGGCTGGATGTTCACCTTAGGGCCTCAGCAAGCATAGAGAGATTGAGCTGGGAACAGGGGACCAAATGAAAGGGAAGGAATTTGGCCTAGTATCTATCTGGTAGGGACTACTCATGGAGAGTCCATTTCATGAGTGAAGCTGAGGTGAGGAAGGAGCATAGGGGCCAGGATGAGCAGATCAGGATCAAAGATGGCTCAAGAGAGGGTATGAGTCGTGTGTAGCAGCTAGTTGGCGGGGACCATGGATGGTGGTGCCTGAGAAACTGGCCTATGTTGGGACAAGGGATTATGTCAATACTAGGTATGACAGCCGAGCCCGAGGGTTTTCTTCTAATTCTGTGTAGACTAAAGGTTGATACGTGGTAAACACTGAGGCAAGAGGGGAAAGGATGTCTGGTGTGTGCAGACACACTCACTATTGCTGAGCCATTCATAAACCTGCAGAACGCCAGGAGCTTAGGAGTGAGCTTGTCATGGTCCTTGTTATCTGAACTCCTGTTGGGCTAGCAGTAAAGGCAGGTGAACCTAGAGGTTTATTCCACTGCTGAAGAGGTTCACATAGACTTTGTGTTGAAATAAACCATTCCTCCCCCACTAGTTGCCTCTGTCAGCTATTTTGCCACAGCAATGAGAAGGTTAACCAGGACTTAGAGAGACCCTTCTGTCCAGCCTTCGATGTAGTGAGTAGTTAGGGAGTTGCCCCCAGGAACTGGGGCAGATGCCTTCCGAACACATGGTCGTGGGTCCCACCCATCACTCTCCGACATCTCCGATGTCTAACCTGGCTTTCCGATTGCATAGGCCCGTTTCTATTGCCTGCACATTTGCTAAAACAGCCCCTCTACACACTCCTTAAAAGAAATCCAACACTAAAATAATTTTCACAGCCTGTCCTGGCAGCTGCCAAGAATATATATTCCCGATTTTCAGTGCTAGCTCAAACGTGCGTTTGTAATGACCCAGTGTCTAAGCACTAAGTTTGAGGGGCTACATGTCAGAACTCTCCCTTGAAGGACTGAGTGTCCAGCTGCCCAGGGGGTGGTAAGGAGTCACACGAGTGTAAAAGGTGGTCATGAGCTTGAGACCTAAGGGGTCTTAGAGTCCACTTTGGGCTGCAACCCAGGGATAAGAGAAATACAAATCCAGAGAAATCCTAGTTGGCATGTTCCTAGCCCAGATGGAGTTGAAATAGAACAAACTCCTAAAAGACTCCAAAGATAACACATGATAGGTGTTTGTTGCCAGCAAATTCAAGGTATGTTGGCTCATGCAGCAGAAGAGAAATGTATTCATCCTGTTGGAAGGAGGGGGGAAGACAAGAAGACAGACGGCTGTTGAACAAGAGAGCAGGGTGCTCCCTGCCAACTGTGAATTGCCAGCTCTGTGAAGCATGGCTGCCCCGAGCCAGGAGGAAGGGGCCCAGACAGCCAGGCGACAGGCATTTTGTGATGTAGGGCTTGTGGCGGGTCAGTCTGCCTTGACTCTGCCCACCTTCCCACACCAGCTGGCCAAGCTCTGTCCCCAGCTCCAGTCACAGCCTCTCCTTCATACTTGCCTCCTCACCTGAAATGGCTCTCCCTCACTCTCTGCTTGCTCACTCTCTACAGATCTCTGGAGGTCACCAAGAAGTCCATTTCTTTATACACTCCCTATGCGTTTGATGTTCTCCATCCCCCCAGTTGTAAACTGCATACTTCGAGGAGACAAGCTAGCAAACACATCTCTAGACTCACCTGCCATATCCAGTAGATGATGAGTGTTCGAAGAAGCAGGACTCGGGTAGGATGAATCAGATGTCAATCATTCAGCAAGGGGAAGAAACATCTGCAGCTGTTTTCTGGACAGTGGATGGCTTGAGCCTCTGTTTGAAGCACAGAGGTACCAGGTGCTTCCCAGGGTTGGGGGAACTCTAAAGACATCAGAATCCTTGACTTGATTATGGATTATTATAAGCCCATACAATTCCCGTTTTTGGATAAGCTGATTTATATCAGATGCTTGTTATAGCAGTGAAAAGTTGCCTAATATGCAGGTCACCTTGACTAACATTAATTCTTTTTTTTTTTTCTAATTAAAATATAATTGCATCATTCCTCCCTCTGGCTCCTCCCACACTCCCCTCTCCTCTCAAATTCATGGTCGCTTATTCTTTTTCTTATGACAGGAGCTACTCATCACATAGGGGAAAGGAAAAGACAGACTTATATTCCCCCCTAGGGACATACCCAATGAACTAAAACCCTCCACTATGTCCCTCCTCTTCAAGGTCCCATCACCTCCCAATAATAGTGTGGGCCAGGAAACAAAGCCTCTAACGCTTTCGAGGGATGCCAAGTTCTGTGTCTGGCCCTGGATTGCTCTTGGTCCTGCTGCGCTAGCACACTGGATGACCCATCTGAACCTGTATGAGGAGATTCTCTTCTCTTCTATCAAGCCACCGTGTCTTATAATGGACTCCTAGGCAATGTTCATAGGGTGATACACACCAGGTGATCCAGCTTGGCTCTGGCTGTTGCTGATGAACAAAGAACAGGGTTTTCTGTAGTTAACACGTACCACAGACATCTCGAGGCTCAGCTCTCCGAGTTCATAGGTTTGGAATCTAGGGCAGAGGAGGCTGGTGGGACACTGTTCCCAGGTCCTTTGATGAGCCAGGGGAGGAGCTGTGCCCTAGTCTAGCTGCACAGATAGAAACTCCAATTTGTCTTTTCTTGGGATCCGGTGTAATTCTGAAACAAAAAGCAAACTGACCTTGAAACAAAAATGGCTTGGATTTAGTCACATGTTGCTTTACTCTCTGCACAGTCTTCGGAAGGACTATTACACCAGGCAACTTCCCAAACAGCCAGCAAGCAATTAGTGAGCACCCTCTATTAGCCTGGAGATATGCCGGGTCCGGACTGAGTATAAAACCTGGCTTAAATCACATGTGTGGTGATGGCTCCTGGCTTCAAACAACTTTTTCAATCAAACCACAGAGAACATGACATCTAACCAAATATTGATGACACACCAGCCCAGTTTCATAAAACTCACACACATTAACTAGTCCTTTCTAGGAAAAACAAACAATACTAGTGTGTTTTTACATAGAACAAAGCATATACACATACATGACAGCAGTTAACTCAAGCATGACTGGAAAATCTTACGTATGTGGCAGCTGTCTAATTAAAAAGATTATTTCTTGCAAACTCAAATGGAACCCCCTTCTCCTGCTTCTTCTTTTTCAAAAATTTACCATGAAACAAACGCTACAAGGAGCGTGAAGTTTATTGTAAGACGGAGTGTGTTAAGTTTCAAAACACTGCAGTCAGTCTTAGGACACAAGGCAGTGGACGCCTTGGAAGTCCCCTGCACACAGCTCCTGTTGCACGTGCCAAAGGCCCATTCATCACCACAGACCCCCAGCGGCCCCTCTGCAGAACCTGATAGCAGGGGAGAGCCTGGTGAGTCAGAGCCACGTATGCTAAAATCACCTAGTGGGTCTTCTGGTCCCACCACCAGACTAATCCAAACTCCAGCTCTGTCTCTCGTACATCCTCCATGGCTTTCCTCAGCCAAGGCTTCAGTGAGTCAGGTTGTACCACGTTCCCTTGAGGGGTTCCGAGGCAGCCAAGGAGAAGGATTTTTTTTCTCTTTTATTGAATCTAACTTTCCCTTTCCGTGTTTTTCTACTGCCATGTTCTTGCTGGAGCCCTTCAGACCACCCATGGTGCCTCTCCTCCCATGTGGGAAGAAAGCATTTCCCAATGTTCTTTGGTCTGTGAAATGCTTTTGAATTGTGACCGTTATTGCTGTGGACATGTGGGGAAATGGCCCCTGTAGATCTAGATACATTCTGGAGTCTCGTGTTTGGTGTTACTGTACCTCTGAAGGACACACACACACACACACACACACACACACACACACACTCATGTACATACTCCATCACTCATCTTTCTGTAAACTTCCCACCATCTCTACTTGACACTTAAGCCAAACTTGGTCCCATGGAGTAAGGAAAACCCTGAAGAGAGAATTATAGGGACCATGTCTTTGATATGAAACGTTAGGCTGTCCCTTGGGCATTACTGTCACATAGAGATCCAAGTACAGGAAGTTATAACATGTCTGTTGTTTGTCCCACACTAATTTAGTTTTTTTTATTTGAAAATTTTGTTTTATTTTTAATTATGCATGTGTATATCTATGTATGTAAATGTGAGTACAGGTGAATTTGAGCACCCTAAGAGAACCCCCAACCCCCTGGAACTGGAGTTAGAGTTGGTTGTGAGCCTTCCAAGGTGAATGCTAGGAATCATGCTGGGGTCCTCAGTAAGGCTAGTATGAGCTTTTAGCCCCCTAGCCCTCTCACCAGCTCATACCGTACCCCACTCCTGGAGGCAATTTTATTCTTTCTTCTAACGCACATTTTAGAAATGCTGCAGCAATTTCCAATTCTTTAAAAATTTTAGGCCAAAGAAGCCTTGTCTAATTAATAAAAAAAACTGAATTGTTTCACTTTTTAACATAGTCATAATGTGGGAATACTAGCCCAATACTAATATTTGCTATTATTGATAAATATTGTTGTCAAAACATGTATCTTCTTCTAAGTGGTAGTGAGATTCCATTATGAAAGTGGGGAATCAGGTGTAGAGACATCAAATGACTTATGAAAGTCTGGTTCAGGGCACCCCGAGGCTGATGCCTTAAGCTCAAGCACCTTGGAGTGACCAAGGTAATAGTGGAGGGGCAGCAATAGACTCTCTGGTCCTCTGGGTTCTGTCAATGAGTTGAATATAGGACAGCATGCACTATCCATGTTTTTAGTTCCCAAGTTTACGCATGTGCATGTCACTCACCCAGATGCCCCTGTATCTAAGTCCATCCCAGTCATCAGGTGTGGACAGTCATGATTACTCGGGTTACTGGGCTCTGCTTACAGGGAAGGATGTTGATCTGAGTCTCTGAGAGTCCACACAGCTACGTCTTTATGGTGCTCTTTTGCTTTGGAAAATGGCAGCAGCTCCTTCCATTGTTGATGGTGTTGTGTTTGGTACACCACAGTATCTGTGTTGGTCACCCAGGGGCCATCTGGGCTGTCAAAAATATCCTGCTGCCACCATTAAGGTTCTCTCTAGAATTGCCACCCCAACTCACTTAATGGATCCAGCTGTGGCCCCTTTCTCCCCTCCCAAGAAGATGCTTCCTCCACTGACAAGGGCCTGCCCTCCTGCTCCTGCTCTGCCTTATATGGGGGAGGGGTAGCTCAGCTCTCTACCACCCCCATTCTCCCAACTCTCCGTAGGCTTTGAGTTTGGGGGGCTGGTCCTCCAGTGTGCTCCACAACCCTTTGCTCCCCACAGAACTCATTGAGAGTTTCTAGGGATTGCAATCTCAGCACTTGAGAGGTGAAGAAGGAGAATCAGGAATTCAAGGTCATCCTCACAGGGTTAGTGAGCTTGAAGTCAGCCTGTGATATGTGAGATGCTGAGCCAGAAAAAAGTATTAGAAGTTCTGTTACAAATATGGTTATCCCTTACTCACTCTTTTCCAGTGCACACTCACTGGCCTCGTGGACTGTCCCCAGTCACAAGTTCTTTACTGTTACACCTTTAAAGCTCAAAGTTGCTTTTGCCATATCCCCGCTTTCCACTCTGTGAGTGTGTGTTTGTGTGTGTGTGTCTGCACTACAGTGCATCCGTCCATGTAGTTTTGCCAGACCCAAGTTCCTGTTCTCACCCGTACATGCAGGCACTTTGTTAGCTGAGCCATTTCCAAGCCTCTCTTCATTTTTGAAACCCTGGCAAACCCCAGTGGGATCTCTCAGTCTATCTGCCATGGGTCCTGGCCTCTTACATTCTCTTCTTCACTATCTCCCTGATTGCTTTCAACGTAATTTCTCCAGTTCTTTCCACAATCTTCCCACGTCTCTGGCAAGCAGTTCTCAGTGAAGCATATCCACTGAAGTCTCAGTTTCTGCTTTATTTTACTCCCATGGTTTCAGAGGCTGGAGATGGAGCTCAACTGGTGGAGCACTTTTCTGACATGTAGGTGAGCCCCAGACTTGATCCCCAGCATCTCATAGATTGGTTGTGGTGCTGTGTGCCTGTAATCTCAGCACTCAGGAGGTAGGAGCTGGAGGTTTAGGAGTTTGAGCTTACCTTCCTGCATTTAGTAAATTCAAGGTTGGCTTGAGATGTTTGACACCTTGTCTCAGAAAAACAAAACCAACCAAACAACCAGACAACCCAATCAACTAAACAACCAAGCAAAACCCCTACCAAAACCAACAACAAAGAAAAGCAAGGGCTCAAAGATTTAGTTTATTATGCATTCTTTTTACTTGAGTCTTAAGAAAGAATACCCTCCCATTTATAGAAAGCAGATGTATTCGGTAGTTGATAATTCAAAGAATCAGTCATCTTTGCAGAATCTACTGTCTGTCATTTTTACCCAATGTCTACATCTATGACCAGGAAATGATGTCACCTTTCTTTCTATAAGGACCCAGTCCTTATAGAAATGATGGATGTCGGCAAAGCATCCATTCCAGTAGCTGGTTTGCACAGAGAGTGGTCTAATGAACAGACACTGTTCTCCAAGTTGAAGTTAGTAGCATGGTTGGAGGATTCTACCATTGTCTTAGTCAGGGTTTCTATTCCTGTACAAACATCATGACCATGAATCAAGTTAGGGAGGAAAGGGTTTATTTGGCTTACTTCCACATTGCTGTTGATCACCAGAGGAAGTCAGGACTGGAACTCAGGCAGGTCAGGAAGCAGGAGCTGACACAGAGGCCATGGAGGAATGTTTCTTACTGGCTTGCTTCTCCTGACTTGCTCAGCCTGCTCTCTTATAGAACCCAAGACCTCCATCCCAGGGATAACAACACCCACAAGGGGCCCTACCCCCTTGATCACTAATTGAGAAAATGCCCTACAGCTGGGTCTCATGGAGGCACTTCCCCAACTGAAGCTCCCTTCTGTGATAACTCCAGCCTGTGTCAAGTTGACACACAAAACTACCCAGTACAACCATGAAACTCCCACAGGGAGTCAACAAATTAAGGATGAAGGAAGAAAAAAACTGGAATTGGGCAGAAGCATGTGACATAGTCCCATGTGGTCATTGTTCTATGAGACATTCATCCTATGCATATCTGTCTTGTTAGAGTCTTGTAAATTCCATTGTTGGTGCAGCCTCAGGTTAAACTCACTAAAAGCCATATGACGAAGTGGCCCAGTCAAGGCTCGCAGGTCCTGGCTTTAAGGGGCCTCCATCCTTAGTTGCATGAGCTTCCTTTGCTCTGTAGATGCTGGGTGGATCTGAAAGATTATTTTCTTTTCTGTACTGAGTCTGGGAGCTCTGGGCCTATCCTGGGTCGTTGGTCTTTGGAGGCAGGCTTCCTGTAGCCAGGAGAGGGAAGTTGGGCACCTGGGCTGGACCTGAAAATTTTTCTAGGTCCTAGGATAGGAGAAGGAGGGAGTCTATACTCAATTCAACTTATGGAAAGTTCCTGAGAAATGACAGTAGAGAGAAGACAGGCTTCTAAGAAACTCGGGTCTTATCTGGCTGCTGCTAGCAGGCATTCCTGATAACAGCCTAAGAAGTAATGACAAAGGCAGGGCACCTGATGGGACAATTGGGTATGACCCAAGGTGGCAATGGCTGCTCGCTTTGCTGAAGGTCAGATTTGTGTCCATATGAGTTGGCCCTCTAAGGTCTATTTAAAAATTTATTGAAGGGCTGTCTTTAGTGTTTGTGTATGCACAGTCTCGTGTGTGTGTGTGTGTGTGTGTCTGTGTGTGTGTGTGTTCACATGCTTGTAGATGCTAAAGGACAACTTTAATATTGCTCTTCTACCTGCCTTTTTGTTTGTTTGCTTTCGTTTTGGAGACAAAATTTTTCATTGGTCAGGGACTTGCCAAGCAGGCTAAGCTGACTCAGCAGTGAACTCTGGGAGTTTACTAATCTCTGTGACCCCGGTGCTGGGATTACAGGTGTATGCCTCTACATCCGGCACCTTTTAATGTGGGTTCTAGGAGTTGAACTCAGGTCTTTATGTTTTCAAGGCAAATACTTTATACTAACTGAACCATCTCCCATTACTTGTTTTTGTTGTTTCTTTCTTTCCTCTCCCCCCTTTCCCTCCCTCTCCCTCTCCCTCTTTCTTCTATTCCTCCACCTCCCTGGGTCCCTTTCCTGGTCAGTGTGGCTGCCATTCTGGTGAAATTAACAGGTACTTTGTGAATGGCTCTGCTGAAGCTTATCTACGCTGTGGTTTCCAACATTGTGTGATTCCCTGAGCCAAACCTACCTCCTAAAGATTTACCTCCAGGTCCCATGGAGGCCTTAGCCCAGCCTGCTGATGGAGATTCAGCCCACATGGGTTGCCTGCTGCCCATCAGTTATGGGGACACAAGTGCTCATGTTCATGTTCCATGAGGGAGCTCAGTGGAAGAACCCCCTCCCACCCATGATTGTCAATCCTTCCCAATCTTATGTCACCACGGTGGTTTCCGGAGCTGGTCTGTGGACAGTGTGTTTGCATCACAGCCACTTCTCGGACTTTCTCACACCTCCCCCCCCCCTTCCTCTGATGGTCTGAGTCCCAGGATCCACATCTGGTTCATTTTGGCATTAAAAAAAGGTTTTCTGGCTAGAGGTTTCCACTTCCAGGAAGGCTCTCCCAGCAGCGTGGGAGTCAGGCTGACCAGGGGGCCAGTGGCTGGTCATCTGCTCCCCTCCCCCAGCCTCCCCCGCTCCAGGACATTTTTCTCTTGACTCACCTCTTCTTCCAGTGTGGGTTGTGCTTGTCCTGACCAACTAGACCATGTAGGGAGATGTCTTGGAGAAACCCCTAACTCCCAGCCAGCTGGAAGAAACCTCACGAGGAGTTAGGCATGACTTGACCCTGGAATCCCTCATTCCAAGCTCAGATCTGTTATCTGCCTAAATCTTATTCTCTATTGTGATCCTTGAGAAAGTGGTGGGCCCCAGTGTTACTTTCTTAACTACACTGTGACCTTGATCCCCTCAGGACTTTACAGATTAGAAATGACTTGAAATTGAACATCCTTGTTCCCATATGGTTGGTGCCCTCCTGAGGGTCCCAGATGAGGCTTCCCGACTCCAAGCCACTGCTGAGAGCCTTGCTATTCACACATGGTAGCTTAATTTTATATATACTAGGATACATGTGTCTAGCCATGTGGGCGAACTTTATTCTGGGCTTGTGCATGAGCATGTTTCTAGATGAGTTTGACATTCAACTGTATGAAATGAATGAAGGAAATTGCCTCCCTAGCACAGTGGGTCTCATCCCATCAGCTGAAGGCTTGGGGAGAATGAGGCAGAAATGAATTAGTGCCTCTTGCCTTCTGTACCCAGACACTGAAACGCCGACTCTTCTTGGACCTCATGTCTTCTGGCTTTTAGATGGTTATGGTTTGAATCTGAAATGTCCCTCATAGACTTACATTGTGTGTGTATATGTGTGTGCATGCTGTGTGTGTGTATGTGTGTGTGTTTAGGTGTGTGTAGGTGTGGTATGTGTTTGCAAGTGTGGTGTGTGTGTGTAGATATGGAGTATGTGTGTGTCTCTCTGTGTGTAGGTATAGTGTGTAGATGTAGTGGTTTATGTTTCTGTGTATGTGTGTGTGTGTGTGTGTGTGTGTGTGTGTGTGTATGGAGGCCAGAGGACAGCCCTAGCTGTTGATCCTCAGGTGCCAGCCACATTGGCTTTGAGACAGGGTAGGCTATTTGATCAGAGAGCCCCAGGGATCCACCTGTTCCTCTCTCCCTAGTGTGTGTCACCACACTTGACTTTTCTACATGGGTCTGGGGATCAAACTTAGGTCCTCATATTTCCAAGGCCTCATATTCCCACTTTACTAACTGAGCCATCTCCTCAGTCCCAGGCTCATGTTTTGTACCTCACCCACTAGAAGTATTACAAGAGCCTTTATCAACTTCAGGATCTGGGGTCTGGCTGGCAGAAGTAGGAATGGGGCTTAAAGCCGTGCCCTCCAGCTGCTCTAACCGTGTTTTTCACTTCCTGTCTGGCCTCGATGCAACTGATCCTCACCACACGCTCCTGCAGCAGCTATGAGAGGAGCTACCCTCCCTGCCACAATGGATGGAAACCATGAGTTCAAATCAATCTTTCCTCCTTTACAGTGTTTTGTGGTCACCCTAACGCAAAGGAAGCTGAGAGCTGGGCCCTTCTCTCCCTGGCTTACACTTGTTAGTTCTGTGTCTTGGGAGATTCTGTTTCGTGGTCCTGAGCCTAGGTTCCACTTCTCCCTTTTGCCTGGGACCTTTATGTACAGATTCCTAATCTCTGCATCTTTTATACAAGCCACATCACTCTGTTCTTTTTGTTTACTGTCCCCCTCGTTGTGGCATTCATGACCAACAGAAAACCCAACCCCCAAGCTCCTTGTTCCTTTCTCTGTCTCACAGCTCTCTGACCTCCCTCTCCCCCCCCCCAGGACCTATCAAGATGAAAACCTAAAATGGGTTGTCTGAGTAGCAAAGAGCACTGCCTTGGGTCCTCACGTAGTCTAAAATGTCTACAACTCCATGCTGATATCAATAAATGGTTGATCGAATGAATGAAGTTGTATGGGCACCCTCTCTTGGAGAACAAGCTGTGTTTTTCCTTCTCTGAAGCATGGAAGGAGTGGGCTCACTTGTCATGGAGAAATTTGCAAGCCCTCCCATGGCTGGGGTGATGTCACCAGCAATAAGTTACTCCCATTGCAAAGGTTCCCTGGCAGGAAGCCATGACGGAGATAGTTTATCTCTGAGGTTTCCCTCAAGCCCATAGCCCCAAACCCATAGCCCCAGTCTAATTCTGAGAAAATATCACATCCAATTGTAGGGCATTTTGTAAAAATACCTGATTGGGACTCTTCAGAAGTGTCAAGGTCATAAAAACAACGGAAGACAGGGAGCCTAGGGTGTCCCAGTGAAGCACTGAAAGGTGATACTGAACTTGGGCCTCTGCAACAGAATGAAGACATGGGGGTGGGCTGGGGGCTCTGCTGAAATCCACATGGAGCCTGGGATTTAGTTAGCAGGGACACAGCAATCGTTTAGAGACTGTCTGAGAGGAGACAGGACAACTGCCCAACTGTCTTTACATATTCTTGGGGAGCGTAAAGCAATCCCCAAACAGAGTTTGCTTAAAAAGAGGATGCAGGCTAACTCTGCATCTGGATCTCCTCCAATTCTTCTCCCCCAATTCACCTCCTCTGCCTTCTTCTCCCTCCTCTCCTTCCCCTCCTCCTCTTTTTCTTCTGAGTGTGTGTAGTATGTTTGTATTTGTGAGTGTGGGGGGCACTGCACATGTGTGTAGGTATACATGCAAAAGTCAGAGGTTAATGTAAGGTGTATCTCTATTTCTTATATTGTATACAAAGGCGGGCCTCTCAGCTGAACCTGCAGTTTGCCATCTTGGTTAGCGCAGAGAGCCATCTTGTCCTGTTTCTGCCTCCTGAGCCCATTGCGACTGCAAGCAGGCTGCCCCACACCCTCAATGTTTAAGTGGGTGTGAGGATTCCAAGTTCATTCTTCACGATTGTGTGGCATGCCTTCTTCCCAGCCTCCTCTTGATTCACAACTAGTGAATAAATATGATCTCCTTGTGTAGTAGGATTCACTGAAACATAAAGAACACTCTCAGAGTAAAAAAAAAAAAAATGGTTATTAGAGCCCAAACCTCAGAACCACCTAGTGTGTGCGAGGCGTGGCCAGAAGTACCTTAATGTTAAACGCTGATGTTAAACATGATGGTTTGACGCTGAAATGTCCCCACAGGCTCAGATTCTGATAGCTGGTGGCACTGTTTCAGAACCTTTAAGCAGGCAGGGCTTAGCTGGAGGAAGTAGAGTACTGGTGCCAGATTCTTAGGGATGTTTTGTCCCTGCACACTTCCTATCTGGATCTCTGATGCCAGGCCTGTCATGATGTGAAGAGCGCAATGCTTCCAGGAGAGAAGATGTCATGCCTCTCTGCCGCCGCAGACTGCAACCTGAGACAAAACACATATGCCTTTAAGTAGTTTCTATCAGGGACTGTGGTCATAGTTGGGCAAAAATGAATAATACTCTTCTTGGTGGCCAAACTTAATCTTCATGACAGGTCATTGAGACAGGCCTTGCCAGACACACTTTACACATGGAGAAACTGAGGCATGTGGAGATTTTTTTTTTTTAAGGGTGTTGGTCAGGGTGGAGAGTAACTGACAGGGCTAAAAAGTCCAAGAAATGATTGCAAGTGTCTGTAACACAATGCACAAACTGACCTTCTTGTTGGGACAAACGTGCATGCTTGTATGCAAACGACTTCTTATTCTTATCAAAACATATTAATGTGCCTTCCACGTTAGTTCTAAGGACCCATAGCCATTTTTCTTAATTGGTCTATGTAGTCACTCTTGACCAAGTGTGACTTTTCCCCCTAGGGGACATTTAGCAAAATCTAGAGATATTTTCAGTTGTCAGAGCTAGGAAGCAAGTCGGGCACACCCATGGCATCTGGTGAGGAGAGGCCAGGAAAGCTGTTTACACACCCGACCATGCACAAGGAAGCCCCCATGGCATAAAATTGTTGACTGTAAACTTAATAGCATTGCATTGAAACCCTGCTGCGTGGTATTCTGGGGCAGAATAGCAGATTCCTAAAGCATCTCTGACATGTGGCATCGATGTGTGTCTCAGACCTGTCCTTTCCCTCTTTGACTCAGTTCTTCCTCGCTCTCGTCTCTCAGTTCTGCACCAATGACTTCTTGTTGGGTACCACCCTAGTTTTATTTCTGTTGCTGAGGTAAAACACCCAGAAAAAGGCAACTTAAGAAAGAAAGGGTTTATTCTAGCTCATAATTCCAGATTATAGTCTGTTATAGCTCAGAGGTCAAGGTGTCAAGTCACATCCCCCCAAACAGAGAGAAGTAAATCCAAGTGTGGTTAATGTTCAGCTAGCCTTTTCTAGTTAGTGCAGGTCCCTAGATAGTGCGGGGACCCTTGCCTAGGGAATGTTGTTGCCCAGAGTGGGCTGGGACTTCCCACATCGACTAGTAATCAAGGCAATCCCACAGCCATGCTCACACACCGACCTGATCTATAAAATCCCTCATTTCAACTCTCTACATCCAAGTTGACAACAGAGCTAACTATCACAGGTCCTCACCCTTCCATTCTCCTCACAGGACATGGCACCTCTCAGAAAAGCACATTTTGTCATCTACCTCTTTATACAGCTTACCTCACCTGCTAGTAAATACCTCATGCTTCCTGACGGAATGGTAGGTGCCTGGAGTGCCATGGTGGGATCCATTTGTATAGTGTCCTTGTCCTATGTATGTGGGTGGAGACCAGAAAGCCACACCCCCCCCATTCACTGCCACATGGTAGCTCTGGTCCCCTCAGCCGTGGCCTGCATAGCTCAACCCTTTAGGAACTCTGAGAAAGTATAAAGGTCTCAATCCCTTCTCAGGAATTTCAGTCTATTGTATAAGTTCTGAATTTTGATATTGAAAAAAAAACCCAAAACTTCCTTTAATCTTCTAACCTTCTAATTTCTGGCCAGGGATGAAACCCCTGTATTAGCCAATCCTTGACATTCTTATGATAAGGTGTGGTGACAAATTTGCATAAAAGAAAAGGTCACCTCCTGAGAACCTTCTCCAATCAGAGGCCTCTCATACTGTCGTGTATCTACAGATCACCTGGGGTTGGTTAAACTGCAGATTTGGATTTGGCAGTTCTGGAGTTTGGCTCGAGACAGGCATTGCCTTTATAAGTTTCCCAATGATGCGTATGTTGCTGGCCCAGTTCTGTACTTTGAGCAGGGAGACTTGAACTGCTGGGGTCTGGCTCAGCCATAAGAGTGCTTGCTGCTCTTGGAGAGAACTTAACTTTGGTTGCCAGCAGTCATGACGGGTGGCTCACAAACCCCTATAACTTCAACTCTAGGAGATCCATCACCTTCTTCTGGCCTCTGTGGACAGTGCACTCATGAGCACATACCCCCTTTCCCCACATATATGTACATAACTAAAAATAAATCCTAAAAATGTTAAACAGAGCTGAACTGCTGGAGCCACCACCCTTCCCCTCTGACTTCGGCTTGGTAATTTCCCTTCATTGAGCATCCTGCCACCTTCTCAGAGCACCTGGCTCAAATACAGCTGAAGTGAACCGCAAGCTCAAAATAGAAATGACAATCGTTTACTGGGAGTCAGAGAACAAACAAACAAACTCATGAAAATCCCAAGGAATAAGGATGAAGAGTATAAAGGCAACCATACGCTCGAAGCTGTAAGCCCAGCCCCAGGAATGTCAGGCCGCTCTGGGTTTACCGGTCTTGATGGAATGTCCATTAGAATGTCAGCTAAGATCCATCAGGGGTGCAATTTCCTCCCACAAACCAGGGACGCCATTTGTACTGCTCTGGCTCTGCTCTGCTCTCCATCAGTGGGATTTACACACCTGGAACTGTGTGTGGAACTGGTCCCATTACATTTCACTTCCTATACCTGACATATTTAATGCTTTGCTTTCAAATAAATGAAATCCCTGTTTAATGCTGGCTCGGAAAGATGCAGTTGGCTCAGGGATTCCCACCCCCACCCCATGGGTAGTTTTGCCTATATGAAGTGACTTGTCAAACCTAGCAGCCCCCTGAAGAGGGTGGAATGATCAGGGACTCCCAGGACCTAGCAGTTCAAGATGACAGAATAATAAAGAAACTTTAACAATAAATATAATACAGTAGTTGTTTTTCTCTGGTTGCTTTGAAAAAAATACCTTATAAAAGAAAATGGTTTGCAAGTGTGTGGTTCATCACGGAAGGCAGGTCTTGGTGGAAGGGTAAGGCGGCTGATCATCGTACACCAGAAGTCAGGGATCGAAGAGAGATGAATGCCGGGCACCAGCTCACTGTCCCCTTTTTATATGCTCTGGACCCAAGCCTATTGGATGGGGGTACTCATAGTCAGTGTGGATCTTCCCTCCTTATGAGATATCCTCAGACACATCCAGAAGTGTGGCTTCTAGGTGACTCTAAATTCTGTCAAGTTGAGAATGAAGACACACCCTCACAGTGAGCAGATTCAGTTTTAAAAGGCTCACGGAAAGAACAGGATGCATGTAGTGAGACCTGTGTTCCAGAATTGAGGTGAGATGAGCTTCTAGAAGGATCTGTATGGCTAATGTCATCATTGTGCACTACCAGGGGAGGATCTTCAGGGCTTGAATTTGTAAGGTACAACTGTGCAGTACATTGCAGAAGGTAGGCGTCAACCCTTGACCTTTACCACTGAGTCACCCTGTTGTGTGCTGAGGCAGGCACAACCCACAGCTCCTAGGCTGGACCAGAGCTAGAGCTCCAGGAACACTGAGGGGAACCCATTCTGATCCCCATTGGTGGGGACCCATATGTGATGGGTTCTTGAACTCTCAGTACACAGGCTGGGGCAGCATCCAAGGATGGGGGAGACCATGTCGGAAGAATCCTGCTCTCTGTTTCCTGGGACTGCCTTTGCTACTTGGTTCAGCCCAACACTCACCGTATCTGTAAAGAGTTGAACACTTAGAAAAGAAAACAAAGACACCTAAAGAAATGATCATAGTTTGGGGGTGGGGATTGTTTTCAAGATCTCAGTTCAAACTCAAGGCTCAGGACTCTCGCTCACCTAAGATGATTCCCTGAGTCTTGTGCAGTGGTCACCAGGAAGTCAGCACTGAATGCTTGGCCTGTATCTGTCCCCTCTGAAACCACCGGAGCAGCTGCTGATTGGAGGACAGAGTGGAGGGGGTTTCTCAGAATTCCTGCCCCTCCCTCAACAGACACAACAGTGAACCCTGTGCAAAGCACTTACATTCACGATCTGTTTATAAATTTACTGACATTGATTTATGACCCTTGGTTGGATCCAGTGTTAGTTTCTTCGTGGTATTTCTTTCTTTGGGGGCGTTAAAAAAAAAAGTGTTAATGTTATGGTTCACGTTCTTAATATAGCCACATGCCAGGAGCTACCCGGAAGACATCTGGGAATCCAATCAAGGATCCACCAGCAGGAATCCAGACTTGATTTATGCCGGGGGTGGGGGGTGCAGCTGAAGAAGCCAGCTATGGCATCCTCAGCTCCAAGGAGATGTTGAGAGAGGCGGGATTTGGATTCCATCTGCCCGGTTCTGCCTCTCAGGCATACGCCTGAGACATGCCAGCCTGGTTTCTTCACTGAGGAGTGGGCCATTGCTATTGGCCTGAGGTGGTCATCTGAGGAATGGGCCATTGCTATTGGCCTGGGGTGGTCATCTTTGTGGGGGTCCAGCTATTGGCCTGGGGTGGTCATCTTCATGGGGGTCCTGCTGGCTGAGATTCTACCATAGTGGTGCCTGCCACCCAGATGAAAACTGACACATGCTGGGCATTCCTGGCTTACAATACTTTCTAAGTGCAAGCAGAAATGGTTTTCCTTCAGGATTATTAGCCAGTTCAGCGGAAGGTTGAAAATGGAAATACGTTGTAGGCTTCTTTAATAAGAATGAGGATTCAGGCTCACCACACAGAGCCCAGACTCTTCCTGCCTATTCAAACATGGCATGGAATTTAAGAAGAGAAAGTCTCTCCCTCAGTCACTCTCCATGTCCTTACACACACCAAAGAAAAGGGATGCTACTGGTCTCTAACTTAATTATCACCTCTATCATCTGTGTCCTTGCATCTGCTTTAGAAGGAGGCAGTTAATATTTATCGAATGTCCTCAGTGGTCAGGAACTCGGAGGGACCTACTTCATGAGTCTCATGGTAAACCTACATCTTAAAGCATATATGTTCCTATATCACAGATAAAGAAACTGAGGCTTGGAGAGGTGAAAGTAGCTTACCCTTGGCTGCGCAAACAATCCAGTAAAGGCAGAAACCTAGCCCGACTTTTATCCAGTCTCTTATCTCTGACCCTCCTGTTTATCCATTTGTCTATTATTGATTTATCGGCCATCTATGCGTCATCCATCCACGCCTCATATGTTATCTGCCATCCATCTGTCCTTCCTGCAAAGTCCTACAACTGGCTGGGAGAGTCCTCAGAGCTCAGAACACATTACATCCTTAGAGCTGTAAGACAGACAGACAGACAGACAGACAGACAGACAGACAGACTCACTCCTCCTATTCCCCCCACAGCCCATCCTGGATCCAGCTGGAGTCTTCCTGCAGGGACCCCTGTAAACAGCAGGTGGCGCTCGAGTCGGGCGTAAGGCTGGTTCGAATGGAGCCTGATTTCTGAGTGGGCACATAGGCCACTGCAACCAGTGGGTAACCGTGGTGACCAGCGCGGAGGGGGAGTTTGGGTTTGCTGTAGGTGGCCTTTGGGAGGGATTCAGTGTGAGGGCACTGGTCTCCACACGGTGGCCGCGGGCCTCTGCCAGGGCCAACAGGACAAGAAGGGGTGGGGCAGCCTCCTGTCCCCGCTTTGCCTCCAGGGTGAACACTGATCCTTGGATGTGGACCCCAGTGGGGAAGGCAAAGACTGGTGGTCGGGGCCAGGCTTTCTGTCCCTTCTCCCTTGGAGAAGAACATCTTGTCCTGTTGGTTCCTCCCTTTCTCCACCTTCACTGACAGGAGCCATCTCAGTCTTCCTAGGGGTAATCAACTGCAGGCATCCTACCCATCCTCAGAAGTCCTTCCAACTACGAGCATTTCAGCTCTGGATACAGCATCCCCTAGATGGGTCCCTGTGTTGGGCTAACTCTACTGGGCTTGGCTTCAGATCCTAGGACCACCTCGCTGAGTCTCATCTCCTTCCCACACAGGGTTGCCCAGGGAAAGAAGCCGCCTATTGTCTGAATTCTCTCTCAGTCTTGGCCTTCCTATTTTCTCTCCATCTCCACACCCTGGATTCCAGAGCCCAAACCTAGACCCGTAGACAGAAGCCAGCTTCATTCAGAAGCTCAACTATGGGAAGGATGGCGATGGGGGGAGAAACACACACACACACACACACACACACACACACACACACACACACACACACACACACACACACGTCATTTAAAGTTAATTACTGCCCGCGCTGCTAGTAATTGAAACGGCTCAGTTGTTTTCCACGTGTGTACCTTGGTATGAGTGTTTCAAACGGGATATTGCTCAGCTTCAGCCGAGCTCCATCACAACTTAACGATCTGGAAAATCTCAGTCTAATAAACAAAGTTGGCTTTAAGTTCTACAGGAGAAACAAGCCTTACCTGTGTCTGCGCATGCGTGTAGCCCACACGCCTGTGCAAGCACACACGTGTGCACACACAGACACACCAGAGCAAAATCTTTCTTCCCTTGCCTTTCCCTTCGTAGCTCAAATTAAAATAGTCTCCGTCTTGAGCTGTCTTTTCCTCTTTTTTTTAATTGAATTTATTTTTAACAGCAACTCAAAAAATAAAATAAAATAAACACACCCCTCTGTGCCACTCCTAGACCAGGTGCAGCCAGGGGCAAATTTTTACAGCTGAATTACACGACCTGAGGAGCACAGGGCGCATAATGAGGACATTCAGAGACTCCTGTGTCCAGTTCGTGACCAGTGCTGGTGAAATAACATCCCTGGAGATGGCAGTGGCCCCAGCCGCAGGGGGTGAGGCCCGGAGCCCTTACTCAGCAGGAGGACTCCTATATACTTTGGAACTCTTTCCCGAACCTAAACATTATTGCTAAGAAAGGGATAACAGTGTGAGAGACTATCGCCTGCCAGCTGGGCTCACACATTTCTACATATGTGAGTTTCCACTCAGGGCTGCAGAGAACATGCCAGATCCTACACAGCCTGGGTTGGGGAGAGACTGTGCTCAAGCTCTGGAAATGTTTGGTTCTGGAGTGGAGTGGGTACCATGGTGGGAAGGCAGGTCAGCCCTCTACAATCTGAGCTCCATTGCCTGCTAACCCCAGAGGCAGGCATTGAGGGACTAGTGAGCCCAGTTCCCTTGTAATAGACCACTCTCAACCATCCTGGAAAGCCCCAGTGTTTCGGGGCCCAGACCAGAGTCCCCCAACCTCACCTGTCTGTAACCACATCAGGAGCCGGGAGAGAAGGCAAGGCTGTTTACCTGCAGGGACCATAGCAACTGAGATGGTTCTAGAAGAGAGTCCTTTTTAGAGAGTATTTTTGTGGGTAAAATTCACACAGCATGAAATGATCACTATAAATATCAATGAGTACTAATATTAATTATTTTATTTGTTAAGAATAGCTTCTAGGGACTATATTAATAATAGTTATTAGTAAAATAGAAATCATTTTATCATATCAATTAGCAATCAAGAAAATGTCCCACAGACATTCACAGGCTCATCTGAAGGTATCTCAAATTGACAGCCAGGATTAGCCGTTACCAATTCCATCCCCAACATCCACAGCCTGGCTTGGCCTTGTTTTCATGGGGCCTTTGAGTGGCACCTGGCTTGTTTGTATGTTTCCTTAGGCTCTTCTCTCCATGCGCAAATCACAAAGCCTCTTAAGTCATGTGAGTGGGGGGGTGGGGGGGTCTGTGAGGGTTCGGGAAACTTTGCCTCAGTCCCAGTTGGTGCCATTGCATTCAGTGGGGGCAGCAGAGTGTTTTCCCAGCAGCTCTTGCTGCTCTTCTTCCTCCTCCTCCTCCTCCTCTTCCTCCTCTCCCTCCTCCTCCTCCTCCTCTTCCTCCTCCTCTTCCTCCTCTTTCTCTCCCACTCCCTTCACCATCTCCATCTCCTTTTAAGACAATGTCTTACTATGTAGCCTAGGCAGGTCTTGAACTTAAAATTCTTTTGCTTCGGCTTCTCTATTTTGAGATAGAGATGTACCTAGTTGATCTCTCGATCTCTCTCTGTCTCTCTCTGTGTCTCTGTCTCTGTGTCCCTGTCTCTGTGTATCTGTCTCTGTCTCTGTATCTCTCTCTCTCTCTGTGTATCTCATTGCATGTATATGTGCATGCATTAGCAGTATATGAGTCCATGTGTGAGGAGGTCAGAGATTGACACTGAGTGTCTTTCTCAGTCACTTGCCACGTTACTTTTGATACACCCTTGTTGGCCCTGGAGCTTGCTAATTTAGCTAGAGTACCTGGCCAGCCAACCCTAGGAATCCCCAGGCCTGGGATTACGTGTGTACTAACATGCCTGGCCTTTTTAAAATTTTATTTTATGTGAGTCCTGGGGATTAAAGTTGGGTCCTCATGCCTATACAGCCAACTTCACGGACTGAGCCTTCTCCCCAGCCCACTGATGCATTCTTCTCCCCACCATGTCTCTCTCTATTTCTCTCTTAGTACCTCCCCCTCCTCTCTCTGTGTAAGTCAGGGTCAAAGGCCAACCTAGAGAAGTTGGCTGTCTCCCATCACGTGGGTTCTGGAGATCAAAGTCGGGTCAGTCAGTGGTGGCAACTGTCTTGACTGCTGAGCTATTTTGCTGGCCCCACTGAGGCACTCTTAATCAGAGCTCCTTTTCTGTTTTCATGTGCATGTGCCATGTATGTGTGTGTATGTACATTTCTGCATATGTCGGGGTGCACATGTGTGTGCACATACATGGAGCCCTGAGGTTAATGACAGAAATCATGTTTGTTCTTTCACTTTATTCATTGAAGCAGGGTCTCTCTCCACCAATCCCAGAGCCCACGGATATGGCTAGTCTTGCCGTAGTTCTGGGGGAATCTCCTGTGTCCCTTTTCTAAGGCTTTAGTTACAGGCAGGCTTCACACTCATGTAGGCTTCTGAATATCTGAATCAGATTCTCATGGTTACAGAGAAGACTTTAGCCACTGAGATGTATCCCTAGACTCTTAATTAGAAGGTATTTTAATGTACCAAGTTCTGGGGATAATACATAGGCTCAGAGCAACTGCCAGTCCCTTCTGATGGATTGTGGGTGCTGGAGTTCTCAGGGTGTGGTGGGAAAGGGTTCCCAGATCATTAGCTGGGTCTGCTGTGGGCGCAAAGCAGCAAAAGGGAGTGAGCTGGGGCCACACATTGCAGGGCCTGAGTGTATCCAACTGCCTCATCTTACAGTGGAGGAGACTAGGTGCAGAGAGAGGAAGTGACTTGATCCAAGGAAAATCAATTTCCTACCAGGACTTCCAGCCTGGGGCGATGAGCTAACACGTTGGCACCCGTCGCCACAGCAGTGTGGAGCACGGGCTCCTTAGGACCGTCTTCCGCTTCCCTTTGAGGTGGTGGATTTTGACATGGGAAGACATTAAAGGAGAGGTGTGACTCAGATCTTCTGAAGCCGCTAAAGAGCATATTAAGCCATCAGCAGCTTTTTCTGATTTTTGGTTTTCTTGCAGTAGTTCAACATTTTCCCCCCTTTTAATGTAAACAGATTTTCCCCCTTTGGAGAAAGCCAAGTCCCTAGTGTATCTGTTAAAGCAGGGAATTTTCTTCTTCTTCTTCTTCTTTTGACTTCACAACTGAAAGAGTAGAGGCAAGCAACTGAATGTCATAAGGATTTGCGCTGCCACTTCTGAGCTCAGTCCCCCGGGGTTTTAGCTGGGGCTCTGCCCTCATCATCCTTGGAAGTTGGCCATGCCCTGTCACTTTGCTTAGAATCTTCCAAGCTTTGACTTCATTCTGAATTATTCTCCGGTCAGTTATTTAAATGTCTGTAGCACCCAGAAGACAGCCAGCCTCTCTGGGCAGGGACCATGACTTATTCATGGTGACCTTGAACTCTGCCCATTCACGTGCACTTGAGTTCACATATGCCTGCACGCCAAAGCCATTTGTGGTGCGCCTCCCCGCCATGCCAGAACACATTACATGAGAGGACTGCCTGAGCCAGATGGGCCACACAGATAACGTGTGGAATGGAAATTCTCACGGAGCGATGACTCAGCCAGCTTAGCCCAATGGGACTTTTCTTTGTACAGCTTGAGGTTATTAAGGTGACAAATGGCTATAGACGCAGGGTTCCTAAGATGAGAAGGGGATGCTAGAGAGAAGCATTACCAGCTTTAACACTGTACTTTCTTTTGCTTTTTTTTTTTTATGTTTTTAAATGTAAAACATTACAAATATCTATGCAAACAGGAATGCTAAGAGATGTGAGCACCATCTAGCCCCAATACCTTCTCTTGGTTGTTCTTATTTTTAAAAAGGACCTATTTATTTCAGAGAGAGAGACAGACGGACAGAGAGAGAGAGAGAGAGAGAGAGAGAGAGAGAGAGAGAGAGAGAGAGAGAGAGAGAGAGAGAAGCAGAGAGACAGACAGAGACAGAGACAGAGAGAGAAACAGAGAGACAGAGACAGACAGAGAGAGCAAGGGAGCACATGTGGAGGTCAGAGGTTACCCTTTCTGGCATCAGCTGTCTCTCTTGCTGGTTCTGCTACTTTGCTGTGTCTGTGAACCCTTAGGAGGTTCCCACTCATCACCCCACAGGAGTGCTGGGATTACAGGTGAGCACTGTCCGGTGTTTTGCTTGGGTTCCTGGGATGGAGCATAGAAGCCAGGTTTTCAGGGCAGATGCCTTTCCTTTCTGAGCTGGAGCCGTCTTTCCAGCCCAAGGCCACCTCTCATTTTCACCGCACTCTCTGTCCTGGCCTTGAGGTTTTGTAAGCAAAGCCTGGATGTCACACCATGTTATCATATATGTGGATGGATACATGATAGTTCAGAAAGACGAGGAGTGTTAAGAAGATACGTATAGGCCCTTGCACTTTGAAAACTTCATAATCTTTTGATTGCCGGAGACAGGGCTTTGTGTGACCACAAAGTCACTATGGAACCAAAGATGAAATCCTGCTGCTTCCACTTCTCATATGCTGAGATTTCAGGGGTATGCTGCCATGGCTAGCTTTATGGCATGCTGGGGATCAAACCCAGGGCTTCATGCATGCTAACCATGCACTCCACCAACTGGCTTACACACCCAGCTCCAGGGATTCTTAAGTAGGAACGGTTTTACTCACAAGGGGATTGTTGTTACACTGGGAGGAGGTAGCGAACAGAGGCCAGAGATCCTGTTATAAATATACTACTGTGCTCAGAACAGCTTCTCCAAGCCCAGCCCTTAAGACAAGAAAGCCAGAGTGTGCCAGGGTCTGTGGCGAAGGTCTGCAAGAGGTTGTACATGATTAGTGAGGGACAGTGACTTTGCTGGGTCCTGTGGAGCTGCTGTGCCCAGCAGCGCTCTCCTTTCAAGCCCTCTCCTCTGAACTTGGCCAGTTCCTAGGACTTGGGGATTGGATGGTCATGCTTCCTCAGCATGGGTTCCAGCCACAGGCATTTTCCTCAGGGGAGCATCCACTGCCTTCAGCCGGTGATGTTGAAGGACTCATGGGCAAGCTGTGCCCAGAGGGAAGAAAGTACCACAGGACCTCACAACATTGGCCTCTCCGCATGACTTTTGTTCATATCTACTAGGTACCTAGTGTTTAAGCAAAATTCCCATTCTTTTGATAATTTCAATTGGACACTGAGAAGCTTGATGTTTCCACTGACACAAGCCCTCAAAGCTTGCACGAAAGTGATGGAATGGCCCTCTGAAATGACTGGATACTCTTGTTACTAGAGTCTGCATACTGTCCGCTCACCGAGCTCCTGGTGTCTACCTGGGGTACTTAGCACACCCCCACACAGCACCTCCTGCCCACTTCCCCATCCACCCAGTGACTGATGACAAGACCACAGAGACAAAGGTAGGGGTGAGACTCCTGCATGTCCAAGAGACAAAGGTAGGGGTGAGGCTCCTGCATGTCCAAGAAAGCAGTCCAGAGTTCTGAACCTTGGCTTTTAAGACAGAGAGCCCTTCACCCAAAGGCCTGTCGCCGGCAGCCAGCAGTGGGATGGAATTCAGAATGAGCAAAAGGAGTTACTGGAGGTGATAAATTCAGGCCTGGCAGCTCCTGGGGTTGTCACTACCTACCATCACTGTGATTATTGGTGGGGACACTGCCTATGCCATCAGGAGCTAGGAAAGGAGATGATGGCTTGGCAGTGATGGAGAGCTGTTGACCTTCACTTCTGCTCTCTGTACTAAAGGAACCGGGTGGGGTGAGCAGGGGAACAGATAAGCCCAGCCTTACAAGGCTAATGTGAGCCAACAGGAAGGATTTATGGGGTGACGCGACTTCCATGAATGAGGGCACACCGTGCAGGTGGAGCTAACACAGTCTGGGAAAGCTTCCAGGAGGATCCCACAGCTGGACGGAGCCCAAGAGGAACCGAAAGGAGCCAAGTAGACTGGGGACCCAGGACAAGGCTGTTCTGACCTGCCAGGGCATGGCCAGGGGAGTGGTGGGAAGGGTATACAGGTGGTAGGGGAGGGGGGCGGTGTTGGGAGAGAGAGAGTGCCCTAGGCCACAAACCAAGCTCTCAACACTCATTCCCTGAGCTACAGGAAGCCCTGAAGACCGAGCAGGAGACAGCCATAATCAGATTTGCATTTTGAGAAGGTTATTCTGGCCAAAAGTGTCAGGAGGGGGTCACAGAGAGGTGTAAAGTGAGACTTGTTTCAAGGCTGGCAGAGACTCAGACAAGCCTGAGGTAGTGCAGAGATCAAGGAAGGGAAAGGGGCCACAGGCTTTGCCACATTCTAGAAGGTCCAAGGCAGCTCTCTGCAAGGTGAGAACTGCCAGCATTGTCAAGGTCTCTGAGGGTAAGCCATGCCCTGCAGCTCCGGTGCAGCGATTCTTCCACTTTCCCAGGGTGCCTTGCGGTTTACTCTGGTTTTTCTGCCCAGTGTTTCTTTTTTAGGGCAGGAAAGCTTTATATGTTTTAGGAAGATTTCTATAAAGCAGTTAAAATGGCTGAGGTATGGCTCAGTAGCAGGGTCCTTGCCTAACACATATGAGGACCTGGGCTCTATTCTTAGCACCACAAAAAGCAACAGAAAGACCAAATAATGTATTCTCTGGGGGAGAACCTGGGACAGCAAAGCCAGTGTCCCGATTCTGAGCAGGAATCCTACGGTTCACATTCCAGCCACCAGAGACAGGGGCTCCAAAACGGGGTCTCCTTATTTCTGAGGAAATAGTGGTGTGTTTGCGTGTGCGTGTGTGTGTGCATGTGCGTGTGTGTGTGCGCGCGTGCGTGCGTGCGTGCGTGCGTGTGTGTGTGTGTGTGTGTGTGTGTGTGTGTGTGTGTGTGTGTGTGTAGTATCTCTAATTAACCTGCATTTAACCTGAGGACCCACGGCTAAAGGCTTTGAGATAGGGCAGGGTGGGTGGCCTCAATCAGTAGCTCAGATGGGATCTTTGGTAACATAACTTGGTGACAGCAGGCACCTAGTGTATGGACAAGTGTCATGGTTTCCTCCGGAAGAGTGGGGCCTGGAGGGACTGGTCAGTGGTTGAGAGTGTGTCCTGCTCTTGCCAAGGACCCAAGTTCAGTTCTCCATATCCATGTCAGGAAGCTGTAACTCCAGCTCCAGATGTTCCAACTCCAGATGTTCCAACACCCTCTTTTGGCCTCCTCAAACACCTGTACTACTGTGCACATAACCACTCACAGACACAAATTCATGTGCATAATTTTTAAAAAAATTCTAAATCTTTTAAAAGCTTATTTTAAACTTTATTATTGAAAAATAGCAAAAAAAATGAACAATGCACCAGGCTATAATTAATTGTAATTATTATAATTAATAAGGCTATAAAATTTTTGTTAAAGAAAGGAAGATTGAGCTCTCTCTTTCACACACATTAAGTACACACTCTTTTAAAAATGTAGAGAGCAAGAGGAAAATGTCTATTTGCACATCTGGCTTGTTCTTTAAATAGCTCATTCCAAGAAGGGAATCTATTCGCCCTGTCTTAATTTATGTTTCTACCTTTTTCTTCCAACAGGCCTGCAGGAGGAAGGAGGAGGGGGCCGGCCCTCGCAGGGATTCGGCAATGGCCTTGGTATGCCGCTGCCTACACAGCAGTATTTAACCCAATTACAGGATAATAAGGGCTCAGACAAATTGTCTGCAAACAGATATGTCTATGTGTAAACCCTTGACTTTGGGAACATGTGTCTGGAGCCAGAGAAAAGGGGTGTGCTTAGCCAGAGAGAGATCCAGCTCAGAAACCCTCCCACTAAACGTAGACACTTGAGTTCAAGACAAAAGGACCCCGGGTTCAGACTGCCTGTATGTTCTAAAATCACACACACGCGCGCGCGCGCGCGCGCGCGCACACACACACACACACATGTACTCACACACAAACACACACACAACCCTGCACACACACATGTACTCACACACAAACATATACCCACACCCACACACCCCTGCACACACACACATACACACACCCCTACACACACACATTCATACACACACTCAAACACACAGACTCAAACACACACATATACCTGTACACATACACCCCTGCACACACACACACACACACACTCTCATGCACACATACATGTGTGCGCGCACACACACACTCACATATTCACACACACGTGCACGCACACACCTGCACACACACATTCACACACACTCAAACACACACTCCTGCATACACACTCCTGCACATGCACACACACTCTCATACACACACACACACCTGTGCACACACACTCACACACATATATATACACCCACTCACACACATGCGTGTGCACACAAACTGCACACACACACACATACTCACATCCCTCAAACACACACACACTCACACACATCTGTGTACACACATTCATACACACACTCACACAGACTCAAACACACACATACACCTGCACAATACACTCCTGCACACACACACTCTCTCACACACATACATAAACACTCACACACGCGTACACACACACTTGCACACACACTCTCACACACACATACACTCAAACACACACACGCCTGCACACACACTCTCACACATACACACACACACACCTGTGTACACACACACACACATATATATACACACACACACATGCACACACACCTGTGCACACATACTTACACACACACACACCTGCATATACACTCCTGCGCACACATACACACTCTCACACACACTCAAACACACACACCTGTACACACGCTCACACACACATACACACACACACACACACACACACACACACACACACACACACATGAGAATCTGTACCTTAGATCGTCCTGGGAGGACGGGGTGCTGTACCCACCCTGAGACACTAAGGGACTCTGGTTGGCTCAGTGTGGCCCTCAGGCAGACTGCTATTCCTGGGGGCTGCCCAGTGACTCTCCTTCCCTTCCTTCTCAGAGAGACCTCCTGATGTGATGCCTACCTCAAACTATTCATTAAAGGCAATGGGCCAGGATGGCAGAGAGAGGGCAGGGAGGAGTCAATTACGAAGGAATGGAAGCTTGTGTCTGAGTAGGATTCTCCCCCATCAGGCAGTGGATGAAGAAGTGCGCCCCAGATTAGCAGATCTTGCCTTCCATCTACGGCAAAGCAGGATGCAGGTCGGGGAGCTGGGCGCTGAGACAGAAGTGTGTGTCCCACACTATTTACAAGGCCCCTTGGGGGAGTAATAGAGAACACGGCTTGTGGATCAGAAGGCTGTTCTCAGGGACACGGAAGTTTTCTGAAAATGAAGGTGATTGGAGTTCATGCACAAACACACTCATTGGAAACACAAATCTTGCTGTGGCGATGGCGTGGTGTGCACTTGTGTGCGCGTGCATGAGTGCGCGTGAGTGCGTAAGAGTGGGCAGACATCCTCTCATACCTAGTACAACTTGCTAGGGTTCTGTTTAGTTATTTAAAAGGTTTGCTTTTGTCTGTTTATGTCTGTATGGCGCATATGTGAGAGAGGGGATTACAGTTGGGAGGCACTCGGTGTGCGTGTCCATCTCCCCCATCCCCGCCACCCCGTGAGTGAGTTCTGCTTACTCACAGCTGATTCATGTTGCCCAGCTGGTTTTCTCCATCCCATTGTCTCCCGCTGCTCCATGAGAACTGTCTCCTCTCCATAGTGCCTTTGTCGGTTTATCAGACACAGCTGAGAGTTACCCACCTGCAGGCGGTGGAAGGCTGCTTGTGTTTCCAGAGAGAGAGGAGTTCTGCCAACTTCAAGGGACTCCTGAGGCCGGAGGGAAGGGGATCCTTTCTGGTGGGACCTGTTAATGACGCCTTAGCAATATCCCCTGTCGCTTCCACAGGCGTCTTAAATCAGGGTGTCTTAGCAGGGCCTGGAGCGTCTGCAGAAGTGTTCCAGAGAACAGGCCCTGCTGCTTCGTCTGTCTCTAAACTCACTACCTGAGCCAGGGACATAGAGCAGCCTGTACAGTGTTGGCCTAATGTGCACAGAGCCCTAGATTTGATCCCTAGTCTTGTCTAAGCCGAGCGTGGTGGTACATGAGTAACTCCAGCACTTAGGAGGTAGAGACAGGAGGATCAGGATTTCAAAGTGACAGCAAGTTCAAGGCCAGCTAGGGCTAGCCTCAGACCCTGTCTCCCAACAAAATCGGAAATGAAAACCTAAAAACAACTCCCATCTGATGTGATCAGAGCACGTTATATACAGGAATAAGACCATCATGAGAGCTGTTATTTTTCATGATTAATATACGCGAATGAATTTCTTGACTCTCCAGCTGAACTCTCCCAAGATGTCCCCACCACTTCCTGCCTGCTTCTGCCATCTGGTTCAGGTACCAGAGAAAGAGAAGAAGGTACAAGGGAGGGAGAGTATGACAAGGGAAGGAATAAGGCCGGAATGAGGATAATGGGGAAGAGGAGCCATGGTAGGAAGGCAGGGCAGGGACAAGCCTCCTGATGCTGGGGTCTTTAGAGGCTCATCAGATGAGGGGTCAGGCTCATGGGGCTTGGGGACCTGGGGTGGCAGTTGCCTGTCTGTGCCTCAATGGCTCCATTCTTAAGCCGTTTTGCTGCTCCTTCATGTCAGGGCTCAGTGTTCTTTCCGCTAATCACTCATGAAAGCATAAAATTAAGACATTCTGGGAAGCCGAAAGAATCTGGTGTAAAATGTGTGTTTGGGGAATGGAAAGCATCAGAGGAATGCTCGAGTCCGCTGCGGCTCTGCTGTTTCCATCCAGTTTTCTCTCCAAATTAATGAATGAGTCACGGTTGTCTTTAGGTCTGTAAAATGCCCTCCCCCGGGGGGGGGGGGG
>NW_022196909.1:59835714-59861155 GCF_008632895.1 Mastomys coucha | reverse complement strand
GGAGGAGGGAGAGCTGTACTCTGACAGCCTCAAGTTCTCTGCTTTGTCAGACTTCTCTGATCTGTTACTGTTTGACTCTTCTTCCTGTCTGTCCCCAGAGAAGGGACTTCTCCTGTTAATAAGCAACTGACTCGGAGCTGAGATGATGATTTGGTGGGGAAAGTGTCGTTGAGATGTGAGCATGAGGACAGAAGTTCAGATTCTCCCGCAAAAGCAAATCGCTCCTGGCGGCTGCCTGCCATCCCAGTCCATGGGAGGTGGAGACAGAAGCCTTGGGTGAGGTGGCTAGCCACACTAGCCAGACTCTCAGAACTGGGTTCAGTGAGAGGTCCTGACTCAGCATCTAAGGTAGGGAGTGGTAGAGCCTGGAGTCTGGGTATACATGCACTCACACACATGCATCCACATACATGTATTCACAGCATACACATGTAAACATGCATGCACACCACACATGTACTAGGAAAAAGCAGTTTACCTGAGTATTTCCCCAGTATTCTCCTCCCACTAGGATGAGATTTCCATCTGATAAATTCTGCTAAGTGATAGGTTATTCATGCCAGTTCCCAGGACCTCTGGCCATGAAGAATCTGGAGGACACCCCACGCACCTACCTACCACCCATGACAACTAAAAGACCAAAGACTTCCCTCAGTGCCTCAATTTCCTGCATGCCCAGGCACTCCTTGCCCTGCCACGCGCAGTTCTAGGTCCGAAGTTGGCTGCTGGGAACTTTACAAGGAGGCCATGTTATCTTGCTATTTCTGGAAACATCTCACCTTTCCCTGGTGCCTTTATGAAACCACAATGCCATCCTCCTCTGATAGAGAGGATGGAGAAGAGGCAGGGTCTCCAATGTGAACAGTTTTGCATGGGACAGTGCAGCCTCTTCATGGACTTGCAGTCTCTCTGTGGCCCTGAATGGCTCCTGCCTTCTGCCCCAATCTGGTCCCTTTGGATTTCTGTGATCTCTCAGCTTTCCTGGGAACAGAGGAGAGAAGGGACCAATTTTTGATAAAATAAGAAGACTTATTTTACAGAACACCTACTGTGTACTCAAGTTCCACATTGTGTCCCACACAACCCCACTATTGGGTCTCATTCACAGGGTGTACTGAGGCTCCCGGAGGTTAATAAGCAGGCGGAAGGGGAGGAGACACTTGGCCACGTGGTTTGGCTTCCATGCAGAGCAGGAGCCAGCCACCTCCTGGGCTCCAGAAGCCCTTTCCCAAACGGTAACTCATTTTTCTTCTTCCAGAAGACAGAACTGGCAGCAGAGCCCTGGTCCGTGGCTCCGTATTAGAAGAACATTACAGTTGGAGTCGTGGGCAGCCAGACCTGCTGAGCCGGAGCGTCCAAGGGGAGAGGACTGGAGAGCCAACCCTCCTTGCATTCCTCTTTCTCTCCCTGGCCAGTGTCTAAAAGGCATAAGACGGTTGAGCCAAATTTCAGAGAGGACATTTATGCCTTATTACCACACAGCCACACAGCAACAACGTTGCAGGTGGTTAAATCCGCATCCGATGAACTTCGCTGTAAGCTTGATTTAATGAAAACATCCACGCTCTACATACATGCATTCCGTCTTTACAGGCGCTTGCCTGTCGAGTATGGTCATTTTCTCAAAATAAATTGAGGGAGCACTGTTTATATATGGGAGACTCAAAGCCAGGAGAGAAACGCTGATGTTTAGGCAGGACGTGATTATAAAATAATGACGATGTTTTTTCAGCAAACAGTAAGGGACTCCAAAGACATTCCACTGGAAAGCTCCAGCCTGGCCCGGCAGAGTTGCTATGGCGCTCAAGTACCTTGTGGCATCTCTTTTGGAACAACCTCCAAATCCATTTGTGTGGGCCATGTGGAAAAAAAAATAAACCAAATGAAACCACTCCATCCCACCTCATTATTGACCAAGAAATTTTATTAGCCAGCTCTATTACTTGCCTAATTCACTGGGATTGGTTTCAAATGGTTTTGAGTTGCTTCAAAAATATCAGATCAACCCTTCAGCGAGGAGAGTGAGCCATCTTTGAAGGGTCTTTCCAATAGTGCTGAGCAGGCTTGAGCATAACTCCAACATGGTTGAATCCTGCAAGTTGGAAAGCCAGGAAGGGTTGGTAGGTGAGGTCATGGTGGTGCTGAGCCTTGCAGGGTGGGGCCCACTCTGAGTGGTGGGAAAGCACTTGCCCAATTATCAGGCATTTCTGCCTGGACCTTTGTGGAGTCTCACCGCAGGGGGGAAGGTGTCAATGATTGTCTGCTTGCAAGTAAGAGGTTCAGGGCCCTGGGGTTGGTCCTGTACCTAGTCATATAGCATCAAGCCAACAGAATTAGATATTGAAACAACAGCTTGAAGACCCCTGTGTACCACACCAATAGACAGAAGCTAGGCCTCTATAAGTAGTAAGGGAAAAGAGAAGGCCTATTAATAAAACTACATGTTAAGAAGATTCAGAATCGAAATGACCAAACCTGGAGCATCCAGGTAGGTGGACAAGAGGGTTTGTGGGTAGGTATGGCAAGATTAGAGGAAAGATGGGGCTCAGGGCTAGCAAGGGCAGGCTGGATGCCCCTCCACCTCTGAAGCCTCCGAGGAACATGGGTGAGGCATGCCTGTCCCTTCATCTACCCTTGCTTTGGGTACAGCTCATTGATACAGGCTAAGTTGTGAGGATGGCTTCTAGCAAGGAGCACCTGGTTCTGGACCAGACTGCCCCATCGATGAGGAGCTACATCCGAGGTAACGAAGGGAGACTACAGCTACGTCTTTGACTCCCATAGGAGAGCTTCAAGCTGGCTGTGTGATGGATGAAAGAGCTTAGTGTAAATAACAACACTTGAGAGACCTGCGAGGTCAGAGTATAGTTAACACTAGTGAAGTCAGAAGACAGTCATGCCAAAGCTGCAATCAGAGATGGATGTCGTAGCAAGGTCTTGGCTGTCCCTGACTGGATGAGCAGCACATGAACAATGCATAACTATGCCCCTAGTTGGGCTGGGGGGACATGCATAGAGTGTGAGCCATTCATTGGCCTATCATAGCTCACAGGAGTGAGTAATGTCAGAGATAACCTCAGCAGCTGTCTAGTTTCTGCCATCAGTTGATAAAACCCCAAGACAAGGAAAGTTTGATGGCTTTTCCTCCCTACCAACTTTGGGGAGTTTCTCCTACTTTAATTTATCACATTAAAAATGTTTAATGTCTCATTTTTCTGTAATAATTTTCTTTGTTAAAAAAATATTTTCTGTATGGATGTTTTTTCTGTGCGTATGTGCACCATATGGGTGCAATACCCATGAAGGCCAGAAGAGGGCATCAGATTCCCCAGAACTGGGGTTACAGGTGGTTGAAAGATATCATGTGTGTACTGGGAATTGAACTCTGGTCCTCTGGAAGAGCACCCAGAGCTCACTCACCCATAGCTCTTGTATCAATTCCTAATAAAGCCTGCTTTTACTTTGCATATTCCCACAGGAGTCCATATCTTTAATTTTCTTTGATATGAGACAGAAATGTCAAAGCCATTGTCTCAGATTGATCTTTGGTGACCATAAGCATCTGGCATCTCAGGCCCATGGTCATACACAACTGGTCTGTGGAAGACCCCATCACACTAAAATCACCCGCATTTTCACATTTTCCAAAAGTTCTCCAGTGTCTCCGAAGCTAGGAGGCAGTGAGCATGCTGGGCTGAATGGAAGGAAGAAGTCCTATAAGTAACTGGCAGAAGGTTAGGTTAAGGGGCCGGGTCCGTTGGATTCTGGGGGTTCTTGATACCAGGTGAGGAACGTAGTGAAGACTGAGCGTGGAGTCCTAGCCACTGAGAACCGGGGCTGGAAGTATACTTGGCTTTTCTGGATTCGGGAGCCTGGAGGCTGGTACAGCAAACATTAACTACATTCTGTGGCTCTCCCAAACCTGAGGGACTGATATCCACACAGTGCATACAAGATGACAATGAGCAACACATGTGGCTGCTCTGTTGGGAACATCTGATCCCTGGGAAGGCGTTTGCTTTTTCTGAGCCAACCTGACTGGCCTCTAGTACCTTTGATGTGGAGAGTATGCGGGAGCTGTCTGTCCTGTGCTATAGCCGAATTATAACTGGCATTGTTCTTTCTTGTTGAATGACTTCTCCTGGGGACTCTGTGTCTATTCACCCTGGGTAAAAAGGACAACAGAAGATCAAAGAAAGGAGGTTTGTGGATGTAACCCAGTCAATAGAGTGTTCTCCTAGCATGTGCAGAGGCCTTGGTTCATTCAACTCCTAGCATAGCCCTGAAAAAGTCTGAACGGTGGCACACCTGGAGAGGTGGAGACAGGAGGGTCAGAAGTTCAAGGCCATTCTCAGCTATATAGTGAGTTTGAGGCCAGCTTTGGCTACATGAAACTGGATTCCAAAACACAACAGAAAGAGAGGGAAGGAAGGAAAGAAGAATGGATGGATGGATAGATTCCACCCAAGGCTAGCGTGGTGAAGCAATGGTTGAATAGTTATTTACTAGAGTGTGGATGAGCTTCAGATATCCGAATCACCAAAAAGCTCACCCAGTTTGGGTGGAGGCTGACAAAAGCTGTATCTCTGGATCCCCCCTGTGCAACTTGGAGGCGACTACACCACTGAAGAGCTATCTGCCCTCTGCCCTCTCCTGTTTGCTGCTTATGCTACCTGCATGGAGGAATTTCGGAATCTTGTAAGGCTGTTGTGAGCATCGTGAGCTCTGTGAGTGTCCCTCCTTCTGGAGGGAACAGCTAGACAACAGCTGGATAGCCAAGGCTGTACAGCTGTCTAGCCTTGTTCTTTGGCCTTCCAGAAGTCATAGACTCCCAGTCAATCCCGTGTCTTGACAGGTAGCAGGAGGGGTTCTGTTGTCTGTTGAGAACTTTGTGGGTCCGTCCTTATCACCCGTTAGATTCCCTAATGTGCCAGCTCTGTGTTTGAACATGTGCTTTTTTTCCCCACTGATGTAATGGTTCTCAACCTTCCTAATGCTGCAACCCTTTAACACAGTTCCTCATGTGTGGTGACCCCCAACCATAACATTATTTCATTGCTACTTTCTAACTGTAGTTTTGCTACTGTTATGAATTGTAGTGTTGTAAATATCTGATATACAGGATATCCAATCTGTGGCCCTTGTAAAAGGGTCTTTTGACTTACAAAGGGGTCGAGACTCACAGGTTGAGAACCAAGGACTAACATGAAAATCCTCTTTGAGTCATGGCTATATCCACTGAGAAAGGAGCATGGAAGAGCTCAGAGAGGTAAAGACACCTAATTTAGACTCCACAGCTAGATTCGGACACGATTTTCGCTTTCCCTACCGCTCTTCTGTAAAGGTGCTGGATGACGGATGGTCTGGGACATGAACCAAGGAATGCCATGTGTTTTTGGAGAGAAGGTGGCACAGTGTGCCAGTCTGGGTGTTTTGAAAGGCCCTGACTATGCCACCTTGGTAGAGATGGATATAGATGCAGAGAGAAGGCTGATTGGAGGCCAGAGTCCCAAGAGGTTCTTATGGCGTGAACACAGGTAGATTCTTTAGAAGGGGCCGCCTGCACTGGGGCTGGCAGGGTAGCTCAGTGGCTAAGAGCACTGGCTACTTTTGCGGAGGACCCTGGTTCCATTCCCAGCACTGACATGGTGGCTCTCCACAATCTTTAACTCCAGTTCTAGGGGATCTGACACCTTCTTTTGGCCTCTGTGGTCATCAGGCATGCATGCGGTATGTATACATACATGCAGACAAACCAGCTAGACATATAGAAACAATAAAGGGGCTTATTTATGGAGACCTTTAAAACGTTTATTATATTTTATTTAGTGTGTGTGTGTGTGTGTGTGTGTGTGTGTGTGTGCATGTGCACACTTGCATGCAGAGGTCAGAACAGCTTGCAGATGTCAGTTCTCACCTTCCCCATGTAGATCATGGGGACAGAATTCAGGTTGTCAGGTTTGGTTGCAGATCTCTCTATCTGGTGAGCCTCTGGCCCTGGGATCTGGTTTTAAAGGCACTTAGATCCTCTCTATGTCTGGACTAGCCACAGAACCCATGAGCCTTGACTGACCTGGGTTTGCTCTCAGCTTTCTTTAACTCTGTATATTACATAGGCTCCACCCCACAGACACACAGGATCCCCTCCCTTCCCTATTACATAGGCTCCACCCACAAGACACACAGGGTTCCCTCCCTTCCCGGGTTCACAGATCTCTTGTACCACGGGTAGAGAGGGGAATTTTTTTTTTTTTAAATTATTTATTGATTGAGTACACTATAACTGTCTTCAGACACACCAGAAGAGGGCGTCAGATCCCATTACAGAGGGTTGTGAACCACCATGTGGTTGCTGGGAATTGAACTCAGGAGCTCTGGAAGAGCAGTCAGTGCTCTTTTTGTTGTTGTTGTTTTTGTTTTGTTTTGTTTTCGAGACAGAGTTTCTCTGTGTAGCCTTGGCTGTCCTGGAACTCACTCTGTAGACTAGCTGGCCTCGAATTCAGAAATCTGCCTGCCTCTGCCTCCTAAGTGCTGGGATTAAATGTGTATGCCGCCACTGCCCTGTGAGTCAGTGCTCTTAACTGCTGAGCCATCTCTCCAGACCGAGATGGGAACGTTTAACACTGAAAAGGCTCCTCCCCGCTGAGGTAGGTAGAGTCTTCCCTTGTCAGGTTCCCAAGGAAATGAGTTAAAGGAAAATATTTCAGTCAGCAGACACTGCCCTCTCCTCCTCAGTGCCCAGGGGTTCTGAGTCCTTGACAGGCCACCTCTCCTAGGCAGGAGCAGCTTGGCTGACAGCTGAGGGCCAGCAATGGAAGCTCTGAGCTGTAACAGCCCTTGCGAGGCCAGCTCCGCCGTTCTTGCCACACTTTCGTACCTCTGGTCACGGTCTCTTCTTGGGACCTCACCCTTACCTCTCTCTCACTTCCGTTATCACCTTCATCCTTACCTCCCTCACTTCTCCCTTCATTGCTCACCACTCTCATTCTTCACCCCCTTTTTCCTTCTCCTGCCTCACTCCTGGCCCCAGGTCTCAATCCCTCACCCTTCACCAGCATCTCTTCCTCATCTCCACCTAAATGCCCCTGTGATTTCACAAATGAAAACCCAGGCGTGCATAGCTGGACTATGAGATACTTGTGGTTGGAAAAGAATGGATCCCAGAGGCATCATGGGAGTGTGAAGCCCTTCTTGAACCTTTATAGAAGAGAAAACATTCATGACAATTTAACAAGAAAGACAGGGAGGAACAGGAGAAACCAGCATGTATTCTGGACCAGGAGACGGCCAGTGCCAGCCCCAGCCTTCCTGCCTTCTGCCCAGGCTGTTTGCTAATCCTCATGGTTCCACATCTGTGGACACTTAAATACAGCTGTAAAAGGCAGGTATGGGAGTGAGGGCAGAGAATGATGGGGGGACAGAAGCCTAGTTGCTCCCCAGTGTAGAGGATGCCTTTCATAAATGATGGTAGGGCCACACCTTCCTTTTGAGTTAGGGGACAGAAAACCCAGTGCTTGAAACCTTGTGCGGTGTCAGTCCTGAAAACCCAACCAAGGCACTGGGAAGATGAACTTGGGCCAGCAATAGAAGCCTGGGAGCATCGACTGGCCCCAGAAAGGTGCCCGTTGAAACAGGTCTGCAGACTTCTAAATCGCTCCCCCTCAGCCCATGGAGCCACACCTGCCTCTGTGCAGATCTCTCCAATCTGGATCAAGGTGCCATGAGTCACTCATATGGCCCCCGGCTTTCAGATCTACTTCCTATGCAGAGGAATCACCCAATGTGTGTGTGGGGTGGGGTGCAGGGGGGCCCTCTGGGGACAAAGGTCATGGGAAGATCATCTCTCTGGCTTCTTCAAGACACCATTGCCCTGGGGCCAGACAAAAAAGTTTATCTCTCTCCACGTATGTCGGACCACTCTCCAGGTTTGTGTGTGGGTTACAGGTGAATATAGTCTCTGGGGTTATATTTACAAGGTTGCTATGTTCTGGGAAAACAAAAAACAACACCCCCCAACAAAACAAAACAAAACAAAACAAAAAAACAAAAACAAACAAACAAACAAACAAAAAAAAAAAAACAAGCCAAGCATTGCTACAGGTTCAGCATCAAATGTGAAAGGAGAGAGAAGTGAGTTTCTATCAGACAAGTCCAGGCCGTCCCTCTGAGTGATTGCCCAGTCTTGAGTTTCAAATTGCAGCAATTGTTTATTTATTGTGCAGGCAATATGTGGGAGCCAATTGTCTCCTTCTACCACATGGGTTCTAGGGGCTCGAACTCAAGTGCTCAGGCTTGTTGACAAGAGCCTTTATGGCCGAGCATCTCTGGCCCATGTGGTTTCCTATTCCATCCTTCATCTCCACTGAGTATGAGTGGAGCAGGTACAGATTGGTCTTAGAACCCAGAGTCAGAGAAGCAAGGAGCAGCATAGTTCATGGGCTCCTGGCGTGCTCTGCTGGGCCTCTCAGCTTATCTCTGCCAAGCTCAAGACTGCTCGTCACCCACACTGGCCTCATTTTACCCTGGTTCCCAGCCTTGACAGAAGGTAGTTTTTTTGTTTATTTTTAAAATAACCTTCACGCCCTTTAACACAGCCTCAGCTGCCCAGGAGGAAGGTGGGGCACTCGTGGGATATTTTCATGCCGGGAACAGACAGTTTGCTGTCTTTCTACTTTATAACTTACTGAATAACAGTGAATTTTTAGTTGCTGAAGCTGTAATTCACCATGTAATCCTGATTTCATGTGGCGTGTTGGCCGTGGTAATTGTAGGTCCCTTTAATATAATCCAAGTTACGAATATTAACACCCAGCTTAACACTCCTCTGGAGGACCCACACTCAGCTCTCAGCACCACTGGGCTCGTTATGACCGTCTCCAGAGGGTGTGATAGCCTTTCCTGACCCCCAAAGGTACCAGAATGCATGTATGAACACACACTTACAAACACGCACGAGCACACACACACACACACACACACACATACACACACACCTCATACACATCATACACACATACACCATACACATACACACACACATAAACACACACCTAAACATACACATATACACATATACCACATACATACACACATACATATTACACACACACACCACATACCATAAACACACCATATACACACATACCACATACACACCACATACACACTAACACACACATACAATAGACACATAGACCACATGCACACACACATACACACATACCACAAATACACATCACACATACACACACAAATAAAAAGTAGATCTTAAAAAAAGGAAGAAAGAAAAGAAAGAGCTAAAGGGGCAGAGAGCCGGTCCCGCTGGTGAGAGTCGCCATTATACAGCTGTAACCTTAGCCATTCCTGGCAATCACCCTGAGTTCAAGACTAACCTAGCAACACGGCGAGGGCCCTGTTTCAAAAGAAAGTGGAGCACCTGGGTGTGTAGCTCAGTGGTAGAGCACTTCCCTAGCATGCATGAGGCCCTGCACTCAAATCTCCAATCCTGAGATGGAGTGAGTGGGGCCCACTCACCGTAGGTGCCAGGCCAAGAGCTTTTGGAGAGTGAAAAAATCATGGGGAGAGGGAAGGCAGCCAGGCAGCAAGACACAGCGCTGCCTGGGCTGGATGGATAGCAGTGCAATGGGCTGAGGACATCAGGGGAGGCAGTGACGGGCTGAAACCTGGGAATGCCTGGGAGTTTGCCACCGGGGGTTGCCATAGCAGTGAGGGGTTGCCATAGCAGTGGGGGGGTTGCCATAGCAGTTGGGGGGTTGCCATAGCAGTGCACCAGGTGGTCAGAGGTCAGCTTGGTAGGCACCAAGGCTCCTTCCATAGGTTACACCCCTTGTTGGCCTGGCATGTTTGATAAGTTCAAGGGTCTGGTTTTTCTGAGATGGTTTTGGTGTGCTCTAGCATCATGTGCTGCTCCTCGACGCCAGCAAATTCATGGATGGTAATTTGTTATGGCTGTGAAGAAGCGTTATTTCTGGCTCCTGCTGGACAGATAGTGGAATCTCCATGCACACAGAAAACGGAATGCTTCTTCTGCCTCAGCATTTGTCCTTAAAATGGAGCGAACGACTGCTTTGTAGATGGTGCCACTCAGGCAAGGAGCAGCCTGAACGCCTTTGTTCCATGCCATAGGAAATAACTTAGAGCATAGCTTGCTCTCCATGAATATTCAGCCAAAGGAGACAGCCATTCTGATCATGAGCCCCGCAGCTGGTTCTAGAAGGGATTATTGAGGTGGGAACATAACACATGAGCTGTACACCTCCTGTTGAGCACCCCCAACCCCATATGTAATGGAAAAGGATTTGTTCATGGCTCCTGCTCTCAGGTGATAGGAAGGTTCAGAGAGGCTACTTAATGACCCCAGGGATGCACAGGCTGGAGGAAACAGAGCCAAGATTCCCACCTGCCTAGTGCCTAACCTTGGCATTGCACTGCCTTGCCAGTGAGAGTCCCTGCGGGGAGCAATGCCTCTGTGTTCTCTGGGACAGGTGCCCTGCCAGGACCAGCCCCAAGGATACAGCAAGAATGTTTGGGCTCCCAGAAGAGGCTAGAGAACTACCCATGTGAAGAAGAGACTGCTTGAGCAAACACACATCAGGAATGAGACGGGTGGGAGATGGGCGTGGCCACAGGCTGATCCCAGACTTCCTGGATCATCGGAGACTCAGGCTCCAAGATGCTTGGAATGCTGGGACCAGGAACTCCCACATTGCTTCTGCAGCTCTTCTGTCAATGACCCAGGTGCAGGAGGGGTGAGTGAGGACATCCCAGAGTACCATATTCCAAGTGTATGGGGGTTCTTGGTGAATGGATAGAGCCAAGGAGTGGCTCTAAGGAGACAAAAGCCACTGTCCCTAACAGGGGCAGGTCCAGTACAGGTAGAACCTGAGTGGAGCTGGCAGGGAGGCCAGTTTGTGGTCTCTCATCCTGGCCCTAGACTTTCTGGAGCCTCAACTTCAAATCCCATAAGACCCCAAGCTGAGTCAATCCGGAGGCAGCTCAGCCTTCAGGCCATTTTCTACAACTGGCTCTTTCCCCATGAGAGCAGAAGTGATACTTGCAAGCCTGGCTGAGTCAGGGTCAGAGTCAGTCATGTTCTGTCTGTCTGTCTGGTGTCCTGACCCCTATAAACCACTGGAGAGTCTCCTGGAAAATCCACTGCAGAGCCTCAGCCTCCCTATGTGTATATTAACAGGAAATGGTTTCTAGGTTGTCAGGGCAAGGCCCGAGAAGCACTGAGGAGAGACAACACTTTCTTAAGGTGGTGAGGGGAAGGCACCATCCAGGCCATGGGCCATAGTGTCCAGGCACAAAGCCAAGCTGGAGGATACCTCTGCATTATCATAGTATGAACTGGGGAGGTGGCTCAATCAGTAAAGTGTTTGCCTTGCAAACAGAGGATCTGAGTTCAATTCCTAGAACTCACCTAAGAGTACTTCTCTGTGTGGTTCCTCAAAGAGTCAGACAATGTCACCCAAGGCTTAAAGATCCCAGAGGTGGGAATCAAAGGGACCCTGTCAAGCAAAACTTTTATCAGATTTAGAAAGGATGTTTGTAACTGGCTTTTCCTTCGTTTGATGATTATAAGAGCTGGGGATGAGGCTAAGTTGATAGTGTGCCTGCCTAGTGTTTTAGTTATTTTTTGGTTTTGTGATAAGACACTGGGACCAAAGACAATTTAAGGAAGTGTTGTTTTGTTTTGCTTGTTTTGTTTATGATTCCAGAGGGCTAAGAGTCCATCATAGCAGGGTGTAGATATGGTGTCCGTGGATGCTGTGAGATTATATCTTTAACTTCGTGGAAGAAGCAGAGAATAAATGGGAAGTGGGATGAATGAGGCTTTAAAAGCTCAAAGCCCACCTCAGCGATATACTTTCTCATACAGCAGAGTATGCCTCTTTCCCATAAGTTCTCCAAACTGAGCCACTCACTAGACATCAGGTGTTCAAATACCCAAGCCTATAGGGGATATTTCTCATTCAAATCACCATATTTGGTGTGCACAAAACCTTAAGGTCAATCCTCAGTGTTGTACAAACTGTACACAGTGGTACCCGCAATCCCAGTACTAGGGTATCAGAGGCAGAAGGATCAGAATGTCAAGGTCGTCCTCAACTACATAGCAAGATCTAAGCTAGCCTGAGGTAACCTGTCTCAAAAAGCAGAAAAGAAAAAGAAAACATAATTATATGCCAAGTTTGTATCAGTGTCAGTCACTGTTTGAGGTAAAGAGATACATCCCTGCCTTCACGAAGTTTATAATACAGGAAGAGGTGGGTAGGACTAGAAGATCATGTGGATGAGTCCTTACTCCACCATTGGTACTGTTGGCTAGAAAAGCTTTGTTCTCAGTGGGTAGCGATGAATACTAGGGAGATGAAAAGCTAGAGTCAGAGTGTTGGTGTGAGCCCAGCAGTAGTAGTGGCCTGCCAGAGCCTGGTGCCAACTCTACTTACTTGGAGCTGACAACTGAGCATCACAAAAGTGGGCCAGAGCCATGGCAGGGTTCATCCAGGTTGATCTGGGTAAATGAGAAGGCTGGCTGGGTGTTAAAGCTGGAGTCCGCAGTCGTTCAGAGTCACTTGAGCGCAGGATTCACCTTGCAGTCTTGCCCTTCGGGTACACCAGGAAGCAATAGCTCTGACTCTCTTCTTGCAGAGGCTCCTGGGATCCATGTGTTGCTACATCTCACACGGGGACATGTGACAGCATCAAATGTCAGAGCAGGTAACACAGGGTCCCCCTTACCCCTTTTCTCTGAGTCTTGCAGTTTCTCTTTTTAGAAAGCAGTTCCAGTCAAGCCAAACGTAACTCACCCTTCACAGCATTTTCTCCAAAGGCAGACAGGTGTCTCCCTGAGTTCCTAGTTGTCCCCCCTTCTTCAGCCTTTGGTTCCCTAGATCCATCTTTCCTTTACGCCCAGCTCATAATTCCTCAGGAGTCAGGTGTCTCATGTCTTCAACAACTGGGTATTCTCCGTGCTCCCCAAATCCTTTCCAACCACCCCTCCCATCCATGAAGCTTTCCACCACTTCCCTCCACCTGTCGGCTGTCTAGCGCCTTAATCACTAAGTCTGTTTACAGCACCCCTTAAACTGAGAGCTTCAATTATACTGTCAGTATCACTTACAGTCCTTAAAATAGGCTAACATGAGTCTGATATCTTGCAGACACCACACACACATTCTCTCTCTGTCTCTCTTTCTCTCTGCCTCTCTTTGTCTCTGTCTCTCTCTGTCTCTCTTTCTCTGTCTGTCTGTCTGTCTGTCTGTCTGTCTGTCTCTCTCTCTCTCTCTCTCTCTCTCTCTTTCTCTCTCTCTCTCTCTCTTTCTCTGTCTCTCACTCTCTCCAGCCAGTTATGGTCAAGAAATACCAAGGCCTTCTGGAAAGGAAGCTCCAACTGATTCCTGCTCTCCAAACCCAGGAGCCTGTGTACATGTGTGACCATGTGACCATGTGACATGTGTGTGTGTGTGTTTGTTTGTGTGCCTGTTCGTGTGCATGTGTGTGCGTGCGTGTATGTGTGTGTTCGTGTGTGTGTGCGTGCATGTGCGTGTGTGCGTGAATGTGTGTTTAGGGGGAGTGAAGCAGTTTTTTACATCCCTGCCCCAAGCTAGACAGGGCGCTGGGGCGGAGTGTTAAACCCAGGTTTCCTGCCCTTGTTCTTGGCCAGCTGGGAGACTGGGCTATTTTTTAGCTCTCTGGTCTGTCTAAGCCTCTTACTTTTCTCACACTCCAAGGAGGAAATGCTTGCTCCACAGCATGGTGGGCCTTGCTATGAAGCACAGGGGATGTGGGCGGGGTGATCCTGCAGTGTGCCTTCTCCTCTGGCAGATGGGTGAGCTGCTCCTTGAACTCCATTGCTACTGCTGCTCCTCTCAGGCTCTGCCTGTCATCACCCTTTGTTCTGCACACAGTAGGTGTGTGTGACAACAGCCAAACGGAGAGGCTAGCTGCTGCCTGAAACCCATCCCTTTATCTTTAGCAGCAGCAGCAGCAGCAGCACGCCCTGCCCCCTCCCGCTTGCTTTGGCCTTAGCAGCCATGGTCATCTGGGCCCTATTATTCATCCATTGCAGACTCCTGTTCCCTGGCCTGGAAGCTCCTCCTTGTGAATCCTCCGTTGGATTTACACTCCACCACTGCAATCCCCTCCACCCCCCACCCCCACCCCCACAGCCTGCTCCATCCCGGAGTCCCCAGTGTGTCATGCTCTTTCAAGTCCAGCAACTGCTTTGACCCAGCTTGTCCCAATACACACTTCTCAGACCTGGGTCACCCTGTGGTTTGCTGAGGGTTAACCCTGCATGACTACATTTTCTCAAGTGCAATTCAATCCCCCAGCTGTGGGGCTCAGGGGTGAGAGTGGTGAATCTGGGTCACAGTCATACTGTTTGGAAGAGTCCCTTTCTTTTTTTGCTTCTATGCCTCCATTCAGCTCTTTATCAGCCATTTGGACGTGATCCCAGGCATGGGCATATGAGGTCCCTACCTTTCCAGGAAAGGCCTGACCCTCTTTGGTGTTTTCAGATAGAAGGGCCTTGTCTCACAGTTGGCATGCTCTTTGGGGTGGCTGCTAGTAAACCCTACTTTAAGGACACGAGGGCTTTAGGTCTCAGATTCAGAGTCCTGGACACGGCCTTGTAGCCCCTTTCCCGTCCAATGGCTCACCTTCTCCTTTCCTTGTGACTCTGAAGCTGCAGGCCAGGCTATGCTCCAAACCTCAGGTCTGAGCAGTGACAGAATGACTGTGGTGTGCAATACTGAGCTGTGCTGGGTTATGACATCACCCTACTTCCCTCGCCTCTGCAGGAAGGTTCACAACTCCGTCAAAGCTTGGCATCTGTCCTTACTCCACATTTCCCTAATGGTGCACCTGATGCCTGCAGACTTTTAAAGATGCCACCTGGGCTCAGGTCCCACCCATGGGAGGTCCCTGCCTCTCTACCCCTAGCTCTGAAGCCAGCTGCAGCTGAGGGATCAAGGGAGTTCCAGAGGCCGGGCCCCGGGATGCCTTTGGCTCATCGACATGCTTCTGTGGAAATCCCTGCAACCGCTGAGCGAGGGTTTTTCAAATCCCCTTTAAATATGTTCAAGGTTTCAAAATATAGAAGGTAGCAGTACAGCTTGGCCAGCTCTCAAGCCCGTAGGAGGGAAAGAGCTGAGACCCATCCACGCTTCTCCAGCCTCCTCACCTAGGCGCTAGCTCCCCGTGCCACTCCATCAATGAGTTCATACGGTTCAGCTTGAGGTCCCTGTCTTCAAGAGGGACACAGAGGCCATACTAGCCATGCAGCGTCTGCAATCTGGAACTACTTTTTAACATGTGCATGTGTGCATATTTGGTCATGTGTGCCCATATGCATAGGATGCATCTCTGTGTGTGCACACACACACATGTACACATGTATAGGAAGGACAGAGGTGCCATAAGATGTTCCCCTTACTCTTTAAATGTTTATTTGTTGTGTGTATGCGGGGGGGGGGAGCGTATGCCCATCACAACTCTATGGGGTGGGTTTTCTCCTGCCACCATGTGGGCTCTGAGGATCCAACTCAAGTCTACAGGCTCAGCAGCAAGTGCCTTTATCCTCTGAGCCATCTCCCTGGATTTTTCACTGAGCATGGAGCTTACCATTTCAGCCAGACGAAATGACCCGTGGGCCCCTGGGATCCTCCTGTTACCATCACTAGATTTCAGGCTGACGTGCTTTCCCAATCTTGAAGTGTGACATCATGACAGTTCCACCCCATATCCCTTTGTCATCCTCTTCCTTCACCCGGCTCCCTCACATCCTCTAGGGCTCTGGCCACCAAGTCTCTGTCTCCTTGGCTAATCCTAAGGATAGAGGATGTGGTGGCACAGTGGTTCTTCCATTGAGACCTTTCCCCTGCTGACCCTGGTCACGTAGCTCCAAGGTCACCTCAGCTTTGAACACATTCACAGCCCTGTCTGTCCCTGTTTTAAGCACTAAGGGCTGGAAATGAGCAGATCTCTAGCCTTTTGATGACAGAATCCATTTTTCCTCCAGCTTCTTCCCCTGGAACTCTGGCACAGGCCCAGGTAACACGGCTCACAGGTGTCCCCTGATGCTCAGCCAGCAGACTTGGCTGTTCCTCTCTGCATCCCGAGGCCCCAGGAAGAAGGTGAAAGCCATTGTCCGAGTGCCTACTGGTACCTGGCTCTCCTCTAGCATAGCTCTGTTGATGCCTTCTACCTTACAGGCAGTGGGGCTGCTTTAATGCCGCTCTGCCATGGTGTGTCCTGGGTAGTGTGTTGCCCTTAACTATTTTCTTGTCCCTGTACATTGCAAAGAATCCTTTTATTCTCTCTCCACTTGGGGTGCTTCTTTAGTTATCTGTTGGGACCCTGGATAATATATATTATCACTTGGGAAATAAAATCTATGCTAATTACAAAAAGGGCTTGATTATTTTTAAAAGAATTATGCATTTGGTTGAGCAGTGGTGGTGCACGCCTTTAATCCCAGCACTTGGGAGGCAGAGACAGGCAGATTTCTGAATTTGAGGCCAGTCTGGTCTACAGAGTGAGTTCCAGGGCAGCCAGGGCTACACAGAGAAACCCTGTCTCAAAAAAACAAAACAAAACAAAACAAAAAAAAGAATTATGTATTTATTAAAAGAAAAAACATGAAATGATTACTTATTATGAGTGCTGAATCTGAAAACATGGCCAAGAGGCGTTTCTTTTGAAGATAAACAAGAGTGTCCTACTCTGCCTTCTGTTGCTGTAATAAAACATCAGGACCAAAAGTAACTTAGGACTTACAGTTCTTTACGAAGGAAAGTCAGGGCAAGAGCTTAGGCAGGGACCTGGGGGAACACCGCTTACTGCCTCGCTCCCCGTCATTACTCGACGGGTTTGTGATGCTGCTGTATCCCCAGATGTTATAACACCTGCCCAGGAGTGGTATCATCCATCCACAACAGGCTACTACTTCCACATCAATCAATAATCAAGAAAATGCACCAAGGACTTGCCTACAGGCCAGTCTTATGGAGGTATTTCTCAGTTGAGGCTCCCTCCTCTCAGATGATCCTAGTTTGTGTCAAGTTGATGTAAATAAAAACCTAGCCAGCACACATAGTTAATAAATTAAGGCCAATTGAGTATGTTAGTCCACTAAGTAAACACACACAATTCTTTCAGTTATAGACATTCGGGTGATTAAAAAAAATCAAAAGCAGCTTTCTTCGGTAAAATCCTGCTGTGTCCCTGTGAGTGGGGCAGTCCCTGAGAGAACATTGAGCACCTTAAGCCACGGAGTGGCTGGGTGGGGATCTGTGTTATTGCTTTATAACTTATAGTTTATACAGAAATAAAAGACAGTGTAGTTTTCTACTTTTTAAATTAAAAAAGAATTTATATTTCTGTGTATATGCTTCTGCGCGCGCATGTGTGTGTGTATGTGTGTATGTGTGTGTGTGTGTGTGTGTATGTATGTATGTGTGTGTATATGTGTGTATGTGTGTGTGTATGTGTGTGTGTGTGTGTGTATGTGTGTATGTGTGTGTGTGTGTGTGTGTATGTGTGTGTGTGTAGCTATGCCCATAGCGGCCACAGGAGGGCGATGGATTCCCTGGAACTGGAGTTTCAGGAGGCTGTGAGCCACTTGACATGGGTGCTGGGGACCAGACTCAGCTCCTGTACGAAAGTAAGCGCCTTTTCCTGTCAACTCTGTCTTTCCAGCTCCAACAGGACCTTAAATGGGAAGTTTAGACTTTGATTCACATTTTAATTTGTCACTGTACACATAATTGTGTGTTTGTGAGTGTGCATGCATGTGTGTGTGTGTGTTCCTGTGAGTGCAGGTGTGCATGTGCCATGGCACATGTGTGGGAGTCAGACCCTCCACTTAATCTGTGACAGGATTTACTTTTTTTTTCTACTGCATACGCCCAGGTGCTCTGCCGGCAGGCTGATGGGAATTCTCCTGTCTCTGCCTGCCATCTTCCCCAGGGGAGCTCTGTGAGTACAGGTGTTCATGATATGGATCCAACTTTTAGGTGGGTCTCAGGTCCTCATGTCTATGCAGTAAGTGATTCTGTCCACGGGGGCCAGTTCCTTGGCCCCAAATTTCATGTGGTGACTAGATTTTACACCATGAGAATAGATTTCCCCACTATGAATTATGAGCAATGGCAGAGACCAATTTGAATAAGGGAGAATTTAAATGAAGAGAATATAAAGCAGCCATTCTGAGTCTGTTTCTTGGACAAAACAATATTCCAGCTTCTTCATTATTGTGTGGGCTTGCATCCTAACCCCAGAGTGTCTCACAAAACTAAAAAAATGGTTGAGAAAACAGAACCAGTGGCTTTTTCTAGGCCATCCCATTCCTGAGTACAGGAGGGAGAAGAGAGCAGCTTCTTATCTTACAGTTGGGAGAGCAGGGCAGGATTCCAGCTGCTCATCCCAGTGGTGTACACTGCAGCAGGGTACCAGGATCATAGCAACCACAGAAAGGGCTGGAGCATGCTGCCTTGCTCCCTTGGCTTCTAGAAAAAGCATGACTGCAAATATTTCTCTTCCCTTGGCATTCCCGAGCAGCTCAGGCCACAGCTGTGGGAAGCCTGGGCTTTTCCATCCATGTTCCCTGGATAAGTGCAGGGCCGGAGAGAATATCCCCCACCCAATCGTGGCCTTGGCACCTGTAGCCCCACTCTGATAAGCAGCCCTGCCTACCAGACAACCCTACCCTACTGTCCTTCAGTGAGAGGGACGTTAATCCCGTGTGTTTACTGGAGACAGTGGCCTCCCACTGAACACCTGCAGTGACTGTCCTGGAGGCTTCACTGAGCCAGAGAGGGCTTCTGTCCTTTGGAAGTTGCTGACCCATCTAATGAGGGAAGGACAGGCCATTGGAAGGTGTGAGGAGGTGTGAGGCATTGAGGACAGCATTCAGGGTTGTGGAGAAAAGTTGCTAGCAGTATGGTATTGCCAGCTGGGCCCAGCTGCGCCTCCTGCAGGCCTTGGAATGGGCAGGGTGGTGGAGGTGTGTGTGCTCTCCCGACACAGGCCTTCTCACATCACTGGTTCCATTCATGGTGAAGGATTTTTGAGAGGAAAGTTCTCCATAGCCAGGAGTAAGCAATGGGAAGGTCCCTAAGGAGCCTTCCCTCACTGAGCTCTCCCATCTGCTGGGAGGCTCTCTCAGGAGGCAGGAGGGACAGATTAGATATATTTGGGGACTTAGATACATGCACAAATCACTCACATAGTCATGTATCCGTCACGCTCCGGTTTTGAAAATGTCATTTGCAAAAAAAAAGTTTTAATGTGGCTGCAATGATGACATCCTCGTACACTGGAGGGAATCCTCTGGAAAGATGTGGCTGCAGGGGTAATGAGAGGCGGCAGACGGCCCTAAGCCTCAGGAACCCCCCCAGAGCCATGGGATAATCCATCAGCCACTGAGGAACCACAGTGTCGGCCGTGGCTGCCCCACGAGGACGCTCAGAGACAGTTCGAACTGCAGAGCGAAGCCTGTGGTTTGCAGATGTCTCTCTGCTAAGCCAGCTGTCAGCGCTCTACACTCTACCCTGAGCGTCCAGCCCCATTGGATGGTGGGACCTGGACTACCAGTAACCTTCTCCAATTACTGACTCTAATCTCTCCTCAGAAGAGAAAGGCAGGGCATGGTGCTGGAGGTCAGAGCTGGTGTGACTTATCTTTCAGGTAAGGCTGAGGTAAAGTGCAGCTGTCTGGAGATGGCTCTGTTGGTTTGTTTTGTTTGTTTTGTTTTTGTTTTTGTTTGTTTGTTTGTTTGTTTGTTTTTGTTGTTTTATGTTTTCGAGACAGGGTTTCTCTGTGTAGCCCCGGCTGTCCTGGAACTCACTCTGTAGACCAGGCTGGCCTTGAACTCAGGAGATGGTCCTGAACATGAACATGGGGCCTTGGCTGATGGGCAGACAGGACTGGCCTACAGCCAAAGAAAGAAATCATCATCTCCAGTGGATTCCTCCCTGACCTGGAAAGGACGTTCTTCTACTTTGGGACTATGAAGTCCTCTCTCTCTCTCTCTCTCTCTCTCTCTCTCTCTGTCTGTCTGTCTGTGTGTGTGTGTGTGTGTGTGTGTGTGTTCTGGGAACCAAACTCAGGTGCATGGCAAGGGTAAGCAGTCCACATACTCAGCTATCTCCCATGCCCAGTGCCCATTTCTACAGCATTAGCCACCATCTCTTAACGAATCACAATTTCTGCATCTTTATGGGTGTGGCCTGTGAGTAGACAGAAGTGACTTCTAAATGCTGTAGACCTAGGCTGGAGAGGTGGCTCAGAAGTTAAGAGCAATTGCTGCTGTTATATAGGATTCGAGTTTCTGCTCCAGCACCTACGTTGGGCACCTCACAACTGTTTGCAGTTCCAGCTCCAGGAGGTTGGATGCCCTCTTCTGGCCTTCACTGGCACCTGCGTGCACATATGTGTGCACGCACAGGATACACACATACACATCAATAAATGTGTTAAATATTTAGTGTAGCAGATCAGGGTGACTGACTGGCACTATGGCTTGTAACTATGTTTAAACAATGTTTTGACAATGTAAACAATGTTGCAATTGTAATCTTAGGAGGCCATTCAAGTCAAAGTCAGGCAGCCTGGAAACTGGACCAGGTCTATTTAAACACAAGTTTCCTTTCCCTCCCTCACCATCTTTTTTCTCCCTTCTCTTGGGTCTTTCTTGGACCAAAGGTGGGCTGACAATTTACAAACGACAAACCAGATTACTGTCACATACATGGCTTCCCTGTCCGTGTCCCTGGTGCCTGGTATGGCCCCTGCTCATTGCAGGTACTTGATTAAATGTTTGTTGAATGAATAAACAAGTGGTTACTCTCCCTGCTCTCAGGGATCATGGGCTGATAGGGTCCATGAGGGCAATGGGAACAATGACAGCTAACAAGGGTGGGGGGATGGGTTCAGAAGCCCTGTGAGTACTTACGGTGGATGGTCAAGGAGTCAGATCAACTTTACTTGGGGTGATTCAAGGCTTATATAATTTGAGGGGCTGGGGGTAGAAACATCCAGGATGGGCAAAGGTCATTGGCTGAAGGCTTAGGGTACCAAAATGACTCATTAGCATAGGGAAGCATTTCAGGAGTCTCTTGTGCTAGATGAATGGGTTCTTATCAGGATAACGGAAGTTAAAGCTGTAATCTAACTAAGGCTATGTGATAATTCTGCAGGTAAAGGGTTTTGGAATTCCCCAGACAAGGACAGAGAAGAAGCCCTGCTAAGGAAAGGAGTCTTCCATTACGAGCCAAGTCTAGAGGCTATCCGGTTAACGGTAGACTTCAACCTTAATTAGCAGAGTTTTCCCACATTACCAAACATCCCATCATATTCTCTGTGAAAACAGATGGGAGCTGGATAAGTAGACAGATCCACAGATAAGCAGATGAGAGGAAGGCAGGCTGAGCCTCCCTGGGACTGCAGCCACGCAACTCTGTTCTCCCTAGTAGGCCATGAACGGAGATGAACTGTCAACTTTCTCATCATTTAAGTGAAAATGATCTTTCTGCTCTACTCTGCCTATACTATCTACTGTGGGAGATAACTCTCTAGATTCTAGAAGTCTAGAAGATGACAACAAGGTGAACAGAGCCTGTGTGTTGAAAGGCCTGGACACAGAGCTGGTGGCTGGAGCCCCGCACCTCCAGTTCCCTCTGTGAGGAAGCAATGGATGCCAGTTTAATGGAGGTGTATATTGCAGAAACCCCACACCCCAAATACAACACAGGATACTACACGAATACTACAGAAGGGATGTACTCCCCCATTGTGTCACCTCAACAGGTGGTATATTCTGTTTAACACAGAGATTATTCAATGTGAGTGTGTGTGTGTTGGGGGGGGGGTATGATATGTCTGATATGTGGAAGCCAGGAGGGAACATTAGCATACTCTCCCATGCAGAAGTTCAGGGTCATGTGGACAAGGGATCAGCAATGTGGTGAGACAGGAGGCAAAGGAAGGCACTCTGGGAGATGCTGAGGACAGACATCCAGGAACCCACAACTTTGACCCTTCTCGCTCAGGTCACTGTGTTCTTAACTTAGCAGGTGGGAGCTGACTTCATGTCAGCAACCAAGGACAGACTCACATTGGAAGCAAAGATGTGGGCAGCTCTATGTGGCCTTGCTCACAGGAGAATACAACCGGAATGCACTCCCATTGAGGGGACAGGGCCAGCAGAAGCAGAAAGCAACCTTCCTCCTTCAAGAGGCTGCTCGGGAAAGAGCTGAGAGCAGCCCAGTTCCTTCCAAGTGAGAAGCAAGGAGGGTGAGAGACGACCCACGTCCCTAGATCATGGGGACCCTCTGCCAAACTTCTTCATCTGGTGCATGTATGCATTTGTGTTCAAATGTATACATGTGTGTTGCTGTCTGCACATGTGTGTATGTGTATGAGCACTGAAGTCTGTTTATGTATGTACACATGTGCTGCACCCGTGTCCTGTCAGGACTTGGTAGAGACATTTGAGGCTGAGAAAGTAAACAAGGCTCCTATTTGGATGGCACTGGGCTCTAAGCTCCTTCCTGTACACTGAGCCAGTTGTCCAGCTGTGCTGGATTGGGGCACTCAGACGATCTGAGGCTTCAGTGCAGCCATTACTTGGTTACATCTACTAGGATGAGAGCCCCTCACAGGCTCCTACCAGGCCCAGGTCTGTCTTTTGTTCCCAGGTGCAAATGCCAGAAGCCTGTATGGAGCACAGTTTGGCCAGCAGCTCCTCGGGGTTGCTCACTTCCAAGGGCCTTTTGATCTTGCTGACGCTGACACAAAACCCCAGGATTCAGTTCTGGAGCTTTGATCTGCATAATAGAATCAGGCAGGGGGAGACTGACATATATGGAAAGGCCTTTAGGCTGCCTTGGGCTCAGGGATAAAGGAAAGCGCAGACTTGCATTATCTCATGAGGGAGAATTCTGGAAAATTTGGGAAGTAAAAACTGAAGGATGTAAAGTAGGGAGAGATTATCTCTGAATTCCTGTCATTGTCTTACCGGCTTCTCTGGAGGGACAGACAGTGACTAAGACGAGACTCTGCCATGGGATGACGATTTGACTTGGCTGTAGAGGTGCGGTTTCTAGTCGGGCCTGAATGAATGAAGTTCAAGGTTCCAAATCGGATTTATTATTTCCTAACACTGGTTTATTTGCTGTTGCTGCTGTTTTATTTTCTTCCTCTGGCCCCTTCCCCAAAATTTGTTAGCAAGAGTCTGGCAGAGGGTGCCCGTGATCTAGGGAAGTAAGCTGTCTCTCACCCTCCTTGCTTCTCACTTAGAAGGAACTGGGCTGCTCTCAGCAGTTTCCCGAGCAGCCTCTTGAAGGAGGAAGGTTGCTTTCTGCTTCTGCTGGCCCTGTCTCCTCAATGGGAGTACATTCCGGTTGTATTCTCCTGTGAGCTGCCCACATCTTTGCTTCCAATGTGAGTCTGTCCTTGGTTGCTGACCCCTGAGTAGGGGTCCCTGAAGACCTCAGGAAGCCAGAAAATGCCGTGGAGATGTGGAAGCTGAAAACTGGTAGCCTAGTGCATGATGCTCAGTAGGACTCCTCATATTGATGACTTCAGTCATTTCCAACTTCTCTGCTAGGACAAAGTCTGGACCTTCAGGCTCTTCAGCATCTCCTTGGACTCTTAGGCTAACGGTGTGGTGTGAGCTTTGATGAGCTTTGTGATTCACCCCTGGGGTGTAAAGCACACCTAAGGGAAGGTTTTTTATTTTTTATTTTTATTTTTGTAATCAGACAGGCTTGTAGTAACCACCCTGCAGACTTTATTTCCAATTCTTTCAACACTTCTACAGGTGAGCTGCAACTTTATTTGAATGGAGATGCTATCAGTGAGAGCAGCTGAATTAACCAAGGCAGAACAATTTGTCAAGGAGCCAGGATCTGAGTCAGGTGGACCCTGTACAGAGCCCAGGAGGTACCATGTGTTTTACTGCTGTGCTGCTGTGGGAGCCAGGTGACGCTCCCCACATCCCCTGTGCTCTGAATCAGTGTGCACAAGATATAAACCCAAATCAAAGGACTTCAGTCACAGGCTTGCTAAGTGAGAATGGAAGATGGGGAAGATGGGATTTGGAATTTGGACAAAGATTGAGAAGGAATTGTGGGTTTCCCATCTGGAAGAACTCACCCGACTAGAAAGGGGATTTGGTAAAAATGGCTTACCACAGAATCTAATTCACGCAATCCTGTGCAATTCAATAAATATTTTATACACTTACTGTCTGTTGTTTTCAGAGGAAGTTCTCAGGCTAGACTAACCATAGTGTACATAGACACCCATTCACATACCATGCCAGACAACAGATAAAACAGTAAAAATCCACATCTGCTGTGATGAAGATAGAGATGAACTGTGTTGCGGGAAATATTAAAAAAGAGATCAAGAAACTCTGCCAGCCCATTGGCTTGGGTTCCTTCTGGTATCTCTGGGCTGGTGTCCTGAGCAGACCTTGGGCACAAGCTCCACAGCCAGTCCCACAACACCCAGAGGAAGCTCCATTCCCAGGCCCTCTGACATACCCAGGATCAGAGGTGAGGAGGACCCAACATCTGTCCCAACACCGGGAGTAACTGGGTCCAGCTGGACCAGGGAAACAGGAACTCTGCCAGCCCAGTGGCTCAGGTTCCTTCCGGTCTCTCTGGTCTGGTGTCCTGAGCAGACCTTGGGTGGAAGCTCCACAGCCAATCCCACAACACCCAGAGGAAACTTCACTCCCAGGTGCTCTAACAAGGCCAGGATCACAGGATCCCAGAATCACAGAGACAGCTTGACTCTGAGGAGTTCTGACACAACCAGGATTACAGGAAGGACAGGCTCCAGTCAGATTTAGCAAGGGCAGGTAGCACTAGATGGTGGTGGTGAGGGGGGCAAGCGTAAGAAAATAAACAACACAAACCAAGGTTACTTGGCATCATCAGAACCCAATTCTCCCACTATAGCAAGTCCTGGACACACCATCACACCGGAAAAGCAGGATTCAGATATAAAATCACTTCTGTGATGACACAGGAATTTAAGAAAGATATAAATAGCACCCTCGAAGAAATACAGGAGAACACAGGTAAACAGCTAGAAGCTCTTAAAGAGGAAAACACAAAAATCCCTTAAAGAACTACAGGAAAAGACAATCAAATAGGTGAAGTAGAAACAATAAAGGACTTCTTTATTGAAATTTGTTTCAGAAAGAGAGACAACCCTGGAGATACAAAACCTAGGAAAGAAATCAGGAGTCATAGATGCAAACATCATCAACAGAATACAAGAGATAGAAGAGAGAATCTAAGGGGCAGAAGACACCATAGAAACATTGACACAACAGTCTAAGAAAATGCAAAAAGCAAAAAGCTCCTAACCCAGAACATCCAGGAAATCCAGGATGCAA
>NW_022196909.1:59834184-59835051 GCF_008632895.1 Mastomys coucha | reverse complement strand
TTATTTCATGTTTTTACACTATACTATGGTTTTCAGAACAGCTTACATATTTCAAAAGTATTTGTACACCCAAAAGAAACATAGACAAGTAACTAGGGAGGTGGCTTGTAAAAGAACAACAAAGAGTGAGACTGAATGCTTTGCTTGACATTTGAGCTCTTGTATCAATTTTGAAGAAGAGGACTTTATAAGTTACTCTTTTTCTGAGATGAATGCTTTTCCAAATTATCACAGCCAATGAACCAGGTTCTTACCCTCACCTAATGTCTGTGCCACCCTCCAAGCAGAACCATTGTTCATTGAAACAGTTGGTGAATGACTTTATGGATAGACCATCTTAATACACACACTATTTCTTAAATGAACTTAACCTGTTCTCTGTGGGCTGAGAATAAAGACACTCACTCAAGTCAAATAGCTTTGACCATAGCAGGAGGTCTGCATCCAAAAATCATGCCTACAATTCATTTCTTGGTGCAACTGTCAACTCTCACCTTAGCTATGATGGAGGTAAAATCATTTGGTGATGTGAGGGTCATTGAAGTACAGCCTTATTACAATGAAATCCAATGTCTAAAAATTGTTCTTATTTTGGGCTTGTACCACAGTAAGAGCCAAGATTTTAAACTCTACTAAATACAAAACAAAACAAACAAAAAGACTTTATATATTTATGTTCATTTAAGAGAATACTATAGTGATGTATTATTTTGAAATATACAGTTAATATGTTTGGAGTTATTTAAAATTTATATTGAGAAAAACATATGTATTTTCACTATTGTTGTAGATTAGCATGTACATAAGACTGTTAAATTGATTGTTTTATATCAAACAACTTTTATAATACTTATTTTTATTGTTATA
>NW_022196909.1:59817262-59833767 GCF_008632895.1 Mastomys coucha | reverse complement strand
TATTGTTATAATATTTTATAAATTTTAAGGAATATGACAAAAAAGATATTGTAGGTATTGAAGGGGTTACTCCTCCTCTCTCTGGGAGGAGTTGGGGTACAAAAGGAAACAAGAATGTGATTTAATTCTATTTACTTAAAATATGTTTTTAAATGTTAACAAATTCAGATAAATTGAAATCACGTAACATTTCTCATCATAATGCAATAAAAGTTAAAAAAAAAAAAATCACCCCACAATCTCTCCTGGCCCGCTGGACCATGTTCTTTTCTAGTGCCCTGGCAGGATCCTGCTATTTTCTCCCAGCTAGTAAGATCATCTCACTTACATGCAATGCCCCATACACCCCACTATCAGTCATCTAGCACCTAGTTACCCGGTAGAAACATGACTCTTAAAGGTTTATATATCAATAAGATCACAGTTTACAAGATGCCAATACAATAATTTCAGAGCCAAATAACAAAGACAATGTTTTAACCCAATTATTCTAACCTTGTGAAAACCTTAACTACTTGTGGCTGTTTAAAACCATGCAGGGTCTGGATCATCCACCTGTTCGTCTGTTTCCATGTTGATTTTTCTCCTTCTCTGACCTCTGACCTCTCACTCCTAAACTTCTAGCTCTGCCTCTCTATTCCTGTCCAGTTACAGACCTGTCATTGCCCTAATGTGATTGGACAGAGAAAATGTTGCAACAGAACTGGGTTTGGCAAAGTCCAGACAACTTAAGACTCAACCGTTGGTTATCAGTGTTAGCATTCTGTCTAAACTCCACCCCACAGTTGCCTGGCAATAGCCAGGTAGGCCTGGCCCACTATAAAGGGGGCTGCTTGCCCCCTCCTCCCTCTCTTGCTCTCTTGCTCTCCCCTTCCCCATTCCCTTCCCTTCCCCCTCTCTCCATGTGTTCATGGCCATGGCCAGCCTTTACTTCTCTCTTTCTCTCTCTCTCTCTCTCTCTCTCTCTCTCTCTCTCTCTCTTACTCTCTCTCTCTTTCTCTTTCCCTCCTTCCCTCTCCCTTTCCCTCTCCCTCTCCCTCTCCCTCCCTCTCTCTCTCTCTCTCTCTCTCTCTCTCTCTCTCTCTCTCTCTGCCTCTCTGCCTTTCTCTGCCTCTACCACCCTCTTAACTCCCTTCCCCATGCCCCGAATAAACTCTATTCTGTACTATACCATGTGGCTAGTCCCTCAGGGGGAAGGGATGCCTTGACGTGGGCCCAAGGAGGCACCCCTTCCCCCCCAACCTCTCCACACCCACATAGAACATATATCTTTATCTTTTTATAAGCACATCCATCAGAAACCTATTCATTCTAGAACACATCTGTCTTAGTCACTGTCCTATTATTGTGAAGAGACACCATGACTCTTATAAAAGAAGGCAATTAATTGGGGCTGGCTTACATTTCAGAGTTTTAGTCCATTATCATCATGGAGGGAAGCATGGTAGCATGCAGGCAGACATGGTCTGGAGAAGGAGCTGAGAGTTCTACATCTGGATTCTCAGCAGCAGGAAGAGAGAAACACTGGGCCTAGCTTGGGTTTTTGAAACTTCAAAGTCCACCCTTACAGACACACTTCCTCTAACCAGGCCACACCTCCTAATCCTTCTCAAGGAGTGCTACTTCTTGATAACTAAGCATTCAAATGTATGAGCCGTGGGGGTGGGGAGGAGGTATTCTTATTAAAATCACCACAACATTTTATTGGAAAAGTTAACCTATGGAATGAAAATATCCTCATCTGTTGTTAATGTGGATTCTCAAAGGCTTCCAATTGTGCTCACTTTTATTTTGGGTTTTGCTTTGGGGTCAAGATCTTACTATGTATACAAGGCTATCCTTGAACTCACAGCTCCTTTGCCTCAGCTCCCCAAGTGCTGGCATTACAAGAGTGTGCCAACACACCTAGCTCCTTTATCTTTCCAGTTGTTTTAAAAAGACGAGCTCATTCAGTTCAGGCTGACCTTGAACTCTTGAATGTCTATCTCTCTAGTGATGTGATGATTAACACACGTCACATGACCCTCTCCCTCCCCTCTCTTAGCCTCAGTGAGTCTATTGTATGAACACTGGGGTGGGCAGTCTCCTTCCTTTCGCAAGTTCTAGAACTGAGATTTGTGTTTGGTTCAAATGCGTCTTTACCCGAGTAGAAGGCAGCCCAGCTTTCCCATCGTCTGTGGAGAGGGCACATGTCCTCACATTTCCCAGAACATTTGTGCAGAGACCACACCGGACAAACCTGGGCACTCTGGTGCTGTGACTCATGGTTCTGGTCAGATGGAGGGTGCATGGGCCGACTCCCCAGGAGGGGGACCTGGACTTGGCCGCTTCCTACCAGGGCAGGAAAGGAAAAATGTGGGGTGAAGGCCTTAGTCAGGAGAGAAAGAAAAGCACAGAATCAGTACAAGGCTGGACAGACAGACAGATCCAGGCGGAGGCTTTGTGCCGTGTAAGGGTCTCCTTTGATGACAGGATGTTGTGTCCATGGGATGTGGGTAACCAGTGACTGCTCTCAGTGGTCACTTCCCCTGGTCACGGAGCCCCATGCCACTGGCTGCTCTTGACCCCTTTCTCAGATACCATGGTCTCCTTGAGAAGTGCTCAGACCGGAGGAGGCTGAGTCAGCGGGGCCAGGAAGCACCGAGAAACCCTTGGGGGAAATCCAGATCCCAGATCTTCTTATTCTGAGAACCTCCCACCACCGGAAGGAAGAGGAGACCACGAAACTCAGCATTTCCAGCCTTATTCCCATCCACTGGGGTGGACAGCCAGGGTTGGTCTGCAGCTATATTTACCCTCAGATTTCCGGGATGGCTGACTTATGTGACACTAGAGTCAACTCAACTCCCTCTGTAGCAATCACCAGGAAGCCAAGCCACAACTGTAATCTGCTCACACTCAACACCACCCCACCACACCAGGCCCCAGCGACAAAGCTCCTGAGCCAGCTCCAGGAAGTGTCTTCCTGGGGCTTTCTAGGGTCAGTACGGATGCCCATCTTAGTAGCCACCACCTATGGAAGGGATCCAAAGTCCAGGGCTCCTGTGTCACTTCTTCCCCATGCCTCTGAGTTGCCCGTCCTGTGGTCTGTGGTGAATTTGGTTCAGAACAGTGTTTCACAGTCACAGAGGCCTACTTTGTTGAAGCCTGTCTTGCCGAATACTGTTTGCTGAACACCAACTCAACATTCTACCTGGGTGCCTCCAGGCACCCATCCTTGTATTTTTCCGTCCATTCAGTGTCCTTTCAGAGGGCTCAGAGGCTGTGTGTTTCCAACAATGTGATTCCTCATACTGCGATAGGGAGATATTGTTAGCACTGGGGAAAGTTAAATTCACAATTGGCTTTTTTTTTTCTCCTTCTGCTGTGTCGAACAATCCTGTGAGATGCACAGTTCTGCTCCAGATTGCTGTGAAGGGCGCGGAGGGATGTTTTAAAAAAAAAATGACAAAAACCTGGGGCCAGAGAGGTAGCACAGCATACTGCTCTCGCAGAAGTCCTGATTCGGTTGCAAGCACCCACGTTAGACAGCTCACCGTCACCTGTACCTCTAGCTTCCAGGGGATCCAACGAGTCTGGCTTCCGCAGGAACAGGCAAGTATTTAAATTAAAATGCTGAAAATTACTAGTAGTTTCTTTCCTGGGTGGCGAAGGGCTCTGCGTTTGTCTGGGCTGCTTGTTAATGACAGGAATGATTGTCAGGAATGTACAAAGAGAATCCTGTTTACAGGCCAAAGGCTAGTCCACTAGGTACCCTTCTCCCAAGCAAGAGGGTCTCCCTTTGCACGGTGAGCAGTATACCCTCAGCTGAGAGCAACCATCTATCCAGGCCACCATTTTCTTTTCTGGTGAAAATTTTTCTATACCCCTAAATACCACTAAACCAGAAGCCCCACCCCCACCCCCATTTAGACTGCCCTCAGAAAATTAACTGGGATCAAGAAGGATTCGGTGTGAGTCGGATGCTAAATCTGCCTGGCTCAGGGGGCTCAGGAGTTGGCCTGCAGCCCTGGGTTCACAGGCTGGGGCTTCCGGTGACCGTTCATCCGGGATTTGTAACTACAGGTATTCATTTCCCTGATGGAGCGGTGACTCACTCACGGCTGAGGGAGCAGGGCCAGCCCCAGGTAAGGACACCGCCTGGCTCATGGGGCCGGGATGGGAGTGGCAGGAGGTTAGGTGAGGCAGGAAGAAGAGGCAGAGAAGAAAGCTACAAAAATAACAGACTCAAGGCCCACTATTTTCATCCTGCAATAGTCAAATATTAGACTCTGTCCCAAAATAGCTCCCTTTGTGCTGGCTCCAAGAAACACGAAGCAAGAGCACAACACTCCATTCATGAGAGCCCGGCGGATGCTAGCGGGTTCGACACTCTATAATCCCTGACAGCCCTCACTAAATCATGGTGCTGCAGGTGCAAAGACTGCCGGGAGCATGGCCGTGTCCTTCTCAGGCGGTACTCTGTCCCTTCTCTGTAAGGCAGGGAAGCTTCCCGATATAGCAGGGTTTCTTTGAGTAGCACTGAGTCTCAGATACCCAGAAACTAGCAAGTTGGGTAGAACTTGACTCTTTCCTCATGAGTAGGGTCTGGCCTACTGTTTACTGAACACTTCAGGAAATCCCTCTCTGTAGCTGAGCTGGTGGTGCAGTACCTCCATCGCCCCCTCCCCACTTGCCCCACAGGAGGTGACAGTGTGGTCACAGAGTGCTTTTCTGGTTAGAAGTGGAGGACTTGTGTGGGAAGGTGAAGGGGTGTGGGTGGGGAGGGAGGGTGGGGGTGAGGGGCATGGCGTGGCGGACCCCCTCCATTCCCCATTGGGCATCTCAGGAAGGCTCAGGGGGATTAACCGCTCTGCTGCTGCAGTGCCTGGTTCCTATGGAGGCCAGAAGAGGGCATAGGGTGCCCTGGAACAAGTGAGCTGCCATTTAGGTGTTGGGAATCAAATCCTGGGTTTTCTGGAAGAACAGTCAGTGCTCTTAACTGCTGAGCCATCTCTCCAGCCCCTTAGTTACATTTTGTTAAGACTGGATCTCATTATTTAGCCCTAGATGGCCTGGAACGTATCATATAGCCCAGGCTGGCCTTGAACTTGTAGAAAGCTCCCTGCCTCTGACTCTTGGGTGCTGAAGTTATAGGTGTGCACCACCACCCTCAGCAATATCTTACTAAGGCACAAATGCCACTGCGAATCATAAGACACTGGCACATTTCTGAGATGAAAAGGCACCAAGGGAAGACACCAAGAAACCACAGTAGTCAGGGCCTTCCCCCTGGGACTCCATCGGCAAGTTTGTGATTGCTGGGGCATGGACAGATGTAAAGAAATTAAGGTGTGGGGGAGAGACTTGGGGGTAAGGGAAACTACATCATGGATGTAAAATATGAGGTAAAATAAATATTAAAATAAAATAAAGGGCTTACCTATGAGGCAGCTCTCAACCTCCCCTGAGCACCTCAGGTTTTTTTTGTTTTGTTTTTGTGTTTTTTGTCTGTATAATGGAGAAGAGGAAAACAAAGCAAAAGCAGACCACACCCAAGTCCACAAGATGGTTAGGAAGATGGAATGAAGCTTGGAAATCCGGTACGAGCATCTCAAATTTACTTGGAAGCCGACACTTCCTTATTACGACTTTTGGCTGCAGACAGCATCCCTTAGGTGAAGCTCTGTCAGGCTCTTCCAGGAAGTTTTGGTTATTGACTCGGTCCAAGGTGTGACGCTTCAGGGTCATGGCAGGAGCCCTGAGGCCTTGGCTCTGTGGGGTCCCAGAGTCATTTGCGGTAAGAAGAAAATGTCGGTGGCCTGGTCTCTTGGTACACACTTAGTATTTGGACCTATGGCAAAGCCAGGTTTCCAACTTCCTTAAACCCATTCAAGTCTTACGCATTGAAAAATGCCTGTTTAATGGGGAAGTGCTTCACAAGGTCACCTCGATAGCAACCAGCATTTGAGGAGTCAGAAACGAAAACACAGAAGCCGTTAAAAACCACTCACACCACTGATGTCCACCCACCATGCTAACACACTTTGCAAGCAGACTGAAAGGGGGAAATATGTAGAACTGAAGCTGTTTCTAATGGGTGTAGTTAAAATAAACGGAGAGGGAAAAATAAAATTATTTCTCCCAACTAGAGGTTTTATAACAGTAGGAAAAAAAATCAAATGCTCTACAAAGCAAACAAAACTCTTCAAAAGCCCATGCAAAATGGCAGGCATGTAGATGGTTAGGTGTGAGCAGATGTGTAAGAAATGGTTTTGGAAAACTCTGGATCAAGAAGCCTGGACAGAGCTGGTTAGGACCGACTGGAATCGATGGTGTTAGAAATAAAAGCCTGGAGCCACAAACTTGAAACCAAGGACTTCAATCTGAATCCTTTCAGACCTCCCCCTCCCCCTTCTCCTCTCCCCTCCCTGCCCTTCCTCTCCCAATACAATACTGCCCTTAGATCTTCAGGAAGCTGTGATCTTTCATACATAGAAGGCAAGGGATCTTGGAGTTGTCCCACTTTCCCAGGGCCTTCCGTCTCTGTTTTGCAAACTGGCGGTCCTCTGTGTATTAGTCAGCCCTGGCTGTCATGACAAAATGCCACAGACTGGGTGGCTAAAGCCACAGAAATCTATTTTTTCACGTACCTCGAGGTTAGAAGTTCAGGATGAAGGTGTCAGCAGAGCAGGCCCCGTTTCTCCCACAGCCTTGCTGCTGCCTGAGAAGGGCCACCCTCGGCAGTGTGTGGTCGTTCCTGTTCCGGAGCACCCCCGGCACCTTTCCTGGTCTGACACTGACCGGAGCAGACAGGAGCCACCCGAACGGTCTTGTTTTGTTTTGTTTTGTTTATCACTTTCACCAAGCCCCATCACTCTGATGCTCTTGTTGTGAAGTCCTGAGAACCAGGATTTCTATGTGGGGGCAGCGAGGGCACAGCCCGCCCCTGGGATCCCGTTCTTACTCTCTGCCCCTTCGCACTGGGGCTATCTCGGCTGTGTGCTCAGCTGGTGGTCTGCAGGACCGAGAAAGACATCCTGGTTCCTGGTTGCGCTAAGGCTAGAAACCTCGGTGACCCTAAAGCAGGCGTTTTGACATGCTCCCAGACACTAGGCTCCTGACACGAGGCCGCAGCCCTGCATAGATTCTTGGCCATCAGTCACGTGCGGGTGATGCCCCAAGCCCCTCTACAGGTAGAGGACATGACCACAGGCTCAAGACAGATCTCCATTTTAATGAGGTACTTAAAGGCCTGGAGGCCTTAGCCAATAAAGTCCCCTTCCTCCTCCCTCCTCCCTCAAGTATTTAACCTCAGGCCCGCCATTAGAAGGTGGGGTATAGTTTTACTCATCCACTTTCTGCCGTGACAATAAATGTCTTAAAACCATGGACTGCCTCTTTTCATCGGGATCCGCCATGGGGAGCCATGGAGAAGGCTTTGGTTAAAGAGCTACTGTCTAATCTCTCGTGGGAGGCCTCTCTAGACTCCCCTCCATGGCCATCACCAAGCCGAGCCAGCCACCTACAAGCCAGGGACTCTCCCCGTGGGATCCAGCCGGAACTCTCCTCTTTTTTCCCTTGGCCCTGGGCTAGATCCAGCCTGTGGGCTTCTACTTAGTTCTCAACTCTTCTGTGGCATCCAGCTGTGCCTGGAGGTTCAAAAGCCTGAGAACCAGATGGTCCTGGCCTCATTGCTGGGCCCTACCTACTACTGAAGAAATATCTGCACTTGATAGGTGCTTGCATTTTTCGACTGTCCAAGCTGGATGCTCCGTCCTTGCAGAGTTGAGCACTTCCTTCTGTTTTCTTACTGCGGTGTGGAGAGGAGTAATTGGTCAGCTTTCAGTGAGTGTAAAAAGTACTCGAGACAGACTAATCAAAGGAAAGTTGACTTTTGTCTCATGGTTTCAGAGGTTTCAGGACAGGATAGATGGTGGCCTTGTTCTGAGCACGTGATACACAGAGTATGTGACACACATGACATCCACAGTCAATGGAAGAGAGAAACGAATGCAAACATGTTTTCTCGCCTGCTTACTTATGTACATCTTTATATCTCTATTCTTGAACAGTTCAGGAGGCCTGCCTAGGGAATGGCGCCACCCATACTGGTATGTGTCTTCCCATATCAGTTAGCTTAATTAAGACAATGCCCCTTCCCAAGGCATACCCAAAAGTCAATCCAAGGTAGACTGTCCCTCACTGAGACTCTCCCCAGGCTCAGGAGGCCATGCCTAGGGAATGGTGCTGCCTGTACTGGTCTGGGTCACATGGTTTGTGTCAAAGAAAGCAAGAGAGACCAGGAGAAAGGGCTGGAGTCTCAGTAACCCCTTCAAGGACAGATCTCTATTTACTTAGGGACCTCCTACCTCTGGTCACCTAGCCAAGACTAAGCCTACACTACATGGACCTTTGGGGGGGGGGGCATTCCACATCAAACTATAGCAGGGAGAATGGCTAAGAGACTTTTACAAGGCAGGGGAGCAGGAGGACTTAGCATTTTTGGTTTATAATTCTTAGGGTAGGTTTCACTATTTGAAAAAAAAAAAACATGGAAGGCACAGGTTATATTCAACCTGATGCCCACAAATTTGATAGCCACAAATGTGGCTCTCACAGAAATTGCAAGCTGACTTAGAACATCCTAGGAGGTGCCTTTGCAATGCTTTTGGTAACTTGACAACATTGTGCTGTGCTGTCAAGAGGCTGCACAAGCCTGTGCTTTTCAGATGTGGCTGCTGCCTCAGTGCACACACTTTACTGAGTGATGGTGACTGCTGGCTGCAGCTCCTGTGGCGCCCTTCCACGAGAAGCTGAAGAGTTGTGCTTCTGATGTCATTTTGTCTGGTTTTTGTTCATGTTCTTGTTTTTTCTTTATGTTTTATTTTTACTTTATATGTATGGGTGTTTGCCTGCCTGCATTTATGTCTGTGTGTCACACGCATGCAGTGCCTGTGGAGGCCAGAAGAGGGCATCGGATGTCTTGGAACTGGAGCAATGGATGGTTATGACTCACCAAGTGGGTGCTGAGAAGGGAACCCAGATTCTCCTGGAGAGTAGCCAGTGCTCTGGAATGCTGAACCATTCTGGTCCCTTACTTTCCACTTTGTAAGTTATTTTTTTATTATTTTATCAGTGTGTGTGTGTGTGTGTGTGTGTGTGTGTATGTAAAATGTGTGTTGAGGGTGTGGTGTGGACATGCTACAGCTCATATATGGAGGTTAAGGAGACAATTTTGTGGGGTGATTTTTCTTCTATCTTTATGTGGGTCCCAGGGATTGAGTCCAGGTCTCCAGTCTTGCATCTTCCGACAGAAGACCTTTATAAGCAGCTAGCCAACCCAAGAACTCTTCTTGTTAACACTGTATATGTTTTACATTGTGATCAAACTGGAGGCCCATTAAGGTTGAGAACCATCCACATTTAGGTGATGCAGAGAAGGCACGAGGGTGAAGCTGGTCTGGCTCTCCCAGTCTTCTACTGAGTACTGACAAGCTTCTTTGAGATGCCCAAGAGCCTTTACTGTGCTTAGAACCACAGCTGAACAGGGGCCCTGGTACATCAAGGAGACAGCTGTGGACAGTAACTCCTGCAAGAAGAGCGGTGCTGAGTGGGTCCTGACAAGCAGTGTGAGCAGCAGAGCCTCGTGACTAACTAACTCCCTTGGGTCCCGACGGCAGGATGGAAAACTGCTGCTTGGAGAGACTTTGGAGACACAATGGCTTCAATAGAGGAATCCAGTGCTCTTGGATCTCACCCTCCTCACCCCTTGGAGTTCCCCGCATACCACTAGGTCCCAAAGGACAAGCTGCAATTACAGTGGAGTTGCCAAAGTTACAAGTTGTCCGAAACACTCTGCAACAAAGCGCATTTGGTGCAAAGGCGCCCCCAGGCACTTACAAACCTCTCCCCGCTCCTAAGCAGCATCCATACGGTTTGCATCCAAGAGCGTGTTGTCTCTTTGAGGCCAGCCTTTATTCTTGCAGACGGGTGCCAGTGGCATGCATCTCAAATGAGCAGTTGTCTGTGGCCCCAGCGTCTGTGGCTGAGGCATATCTAATCAGGTTAAGCAGCTGTCATCCCAGCTGTCAGCTCCCGGGAAATCGCAGCCTCATCTGGAACCACACACAATCCAAACAGAAGGTTGGCTCTCAGAGGTCTGAGTTTCCAGCTTCCCCTGACCTTGCTGTGGTGGTCCCTGGTTTTCTCTCTTCCTACGTGGCTCTGTACAATGGTGGCAGAGCTATTTTAGGGATTAAAACAGCTAATTGCAGATTAACATCGTGGCCAAGCCGCTCTGTTACAGGTTTGCAGCGCATGCTGGTGGGCTTGGCCTGTGGGGGCGGTTTTGGTCCCATGCCCTGTGAAGTTGCTCATCTACACCCTGGGTTCCACAAAGCTGTTAATTTGGGACTCTTCCATGTGGGCCACTGGGTTCTGGGCAAGAGGAATTTGGTGGAATTTAGTGTGAAGTAGAGTGTGATGTTTTCTTGGCTGGAACGCCAGAAGGTCCTTTCAAAGTCATCTACTCCGCTTGCTTTCCTGGAGAGACACAGGGTTCAGGGCAAGTGACGGAACTAAGCAGAGGCAACAGTGAGATGAAGCCACTGTGTCCTGATTGCCTTTCTGGGTCTCTCTCTCACAGGATGTACGCAGACGTTAACTGTTTGCTGTAAAAGCATGAAGGGCGTCTGGGAGACTGCCAAGTCCACGACATGCTTGACACAAGGGCCCGAGTTCTAGTCTCTGAAGGAACACTTTGAAAAAGGCAGGTACAGTAGCATGTGCTGTAGCATAATTCCATTGCTGAGGATCCGTGAGACCCAGGGGCCAGGTAGCTGAGCCTGCCTGTCAAGCTCCAACGAGAGACGCTGTCTCAAAAGTTGGCCCCTAGAAAGGAACACAGAACTAAGGAGATCAGGTTCTCTGACTACCATGTACATCACACATACACACACACACACACACACACACACACACACACACACACACACACACACATTCTATATGTACATGCAAGGAATAGAGAGGCAGGCCCAAAGTCACACTATGGACCTTGGTGAGCTATTTAACTGTGTTGGCCTTTAGTTGATTCATTCATACAGTGAGAATTTAAGACCTACCTACCTATCAGGCAGGTTAAAGAAGTAAATGATGTCATGACTTCAAGCTCTCTGTTGTTCTGGTTCGTTTTTATTGTCAGTTTGAGGGGACCTCAGCTGAGGAATTCCTGTATCAGATTTGCTTGTGGCCGTGCTTATGAAAAATTGCCTTGACTTCGTGGGAGGGTCCAGCACACTGTGGGCAGCACCATCCCTAGGCCAGTCCACTGTGGGCAGCACCATCCCTAGGCAGATAGGCCTAAGCTGTGTAGGAAGGCTACTGAGAGCAACCCAGAGAGTAAGGTAGTAAGCAGCGTTTCTGTAGGATTTCTTCTCTGGGTTCCTGCCTGGAGTTCCTGCCTTGATTTCCCTCAATGACGGATCGTCACCAGGAAGGAAAAGATAAAATAATCCCTTTCCTCACCAAGTTGCTTTTGATTATGGTGTTTATCACAGCCTCAGAAAGAAAATCCAGGCACCGTCCTTATGATGCTTAGTGTTGAGTTTAGTGTCCCCTCCCTTCCTAAAGGAGTTTTCTGTATATCTCAGTGTGTGCTGATGCTGGTATAAAGGTGCTATAGACCGGGTGGTGTGTAAACAGCCAAGGTGTATTACCAACAGTTCTAGAGGTTGAAAAGTCTACCATGAGGTTGTTGGCAGAATCGATGTCTGGCAAGGGCACATTTGGGTGACCCGTAGTGCCAGAACCTTCTCTGTGTCCTCCTGTGTTGGGGTCATTGAGGGAAGTGTCTGGGCTCTTTGTAAGGCACTGGCTGGTTCACTTCCTGAGGTCCCCACCCTCAGGCTCTGCTCACCTCACAAAGACTTCTCCCAATGCCCTCTCCTTAGGGCTTATCCAGGATTTCAACAGATGAATTTTCAGAGATTATTAATGCTGTGGGCCTCTGTGAATGCTGAGGAGAGCAGATCCTTGTATGAAGGACAGTCCCCAAATGTTTCATTAGTGGGGACAGGTTCTGGATGTTGGTGTGTACTGTGTGTGTGTGTGTGTGTGTGTATGTGTGTGTCTGTGTGTGTGTGGTGAGTGTGTGAGTGTATGAGTGTGTGGTGAGTGTGTGTGAGTGTGAGTGTATGAGTGTGTGTGTGGTGAGTGCATGTGTGTTTGTGTGTGGTGAGTGTTTGTGAGTGTGTGTGTGTGGTATCTTGTATAGTGTGTATGTGTGTGATATCTTGTGTGTGGTGTGTGTATATGCATGTGTGTGGTGTGTCTGATGGTATATGTGTGTGTGTATGTATGTATGTGGTGTGTCTTGTGTAGTGTGTGTGTGGCATGTGGTATATGGGGTGTTTTTTTGTGTCTTGTATGTGTGAGCATGTGTGTGGTGTGTATGTTTTTGCTGTATGGTCTGTAGTGTGTGTATATGAATGTGTGTTTTGTGTGTGTATGTGTGTGTGGTGTGTGTGTGTGTGTATGTGTGTGTGGTAAGCCTTGTGTGTGTGGTGTGTGTGTGGTAAGTCTCATGTGTGTGTGGTGTGTATGTGTGTGTTTGTGAGTGTGTGATGTGTCTTGTGTGGTGTATGCAAGTGTGAGAGTGTTCCAGAAGATCCTAGCTTCATGGAAGCCAGGCAAGTACTCTACCATTCAGCTACATCTTCAGCCCTGTCTTACTGTTAGCTTGAGACAAGATCTCATTAAGCTACCCAGGTGACCTTAAATTTTAATCTTCCTGCCTCAGAATTCTAAGTATCTAAAAAAAAAAAATGGGTTCAGAGGGCTGAGAACATAGCTCTATTGATAGAGAGCTTGCCTAGCTTATGGGAAGCCGTGGGATCAGTACTCAGCACTGAATAGAGAGAGTGTGTCAGACACACCCGCAATATCAGCACCCAGGCAATTAAAGCAGAGAGCAAAAGTTCAAGGCCTTCCTCTTCTGACCTTGTCTCAGAAAAAGAGGATGGAAGGAGGAAGAGAGAGAGAAGGGAAGAAGGGAGGGAGGAGAGGAAAGAGGGAAAGAGGGGAGGGGAAGAGGGAAAAAGCAAAATCACTCAAGCTAGTCATGGTCACCTATGGCTGGAATGTCAACATTTGGGAGATGGGAGCAGGAGGACCGGGACTCCTAGGCTATCCCCAGCTACCCAGAAAACTCAAGGCCAGCTGGGCTACATCAGACCCTGTCTCAAAATATAAAACCAAACAACACCTCAGTCACAACAACACCTGAAATTCCTTTCCTGGGGAGATGTTGACAAGGGGACCCCAGGAGCTTCTGACTCACCTGTCAGTCTAGATAACAAGACACACTTCAGGTTTAGTGAGAGAACTTGTTCCAACAATAAAGTGGAGTAACACAGGAAGACAGCAGACACTGAGCTCTGGCCTCCACATGTGGATGTACACACAAACGCCACATGTGCATGTACACCCAAACACACATACACTATGGCCCCAAAGAACTGTTATTTAAGATTTCTTTCTAGAACGCTGAGTTGCCGTTCTTGTTTCAGGCCCAACACAGAGGCGTGTGATGAGGGCAGTGTGCGCCCACTTTACAGGAGAAGGAAGCCGGCTCAGAGGGCTTATGGCTTCCCTGCTCAGAGAGTCAGAAGAGAAGGTTCATATGACCACAGGGAGGGGCAGTGTGAGTTTTAGAACTATCTGAGCTTCCCGAACCTTGTGAACATTCTGAGCATCCCCCAACCAGATCTTCCTGGTCGATTTAAAGGACCAGTTTGTTCTATAGCTGTGTATTAAAGACATTTGTACTTAACTGTCTGTAAGGAGAAAGTTTTCAACATGATTATGTGGTATGCAGGATTTGATGTATGCAGACAGGATCACTGTTTTACATAGAAAGGAATTTTATGCTGTGAACTTGCTTGTAAAATCACTGGGAGGGTTGGAAGGCTCTCAGCTGGACCACAGGAAATAACTCTCAGAACTGTAAGGGAAGAGCATGCCCATCTTGAAAGCAGAGGAGACTGGACCTCAGGACATCAACACAGGGGCCGTTACATTCTCAGGCCAGCTCAGTCACCTACCCAAGGAGCCAGGTCAGGAAGTTGTCTCTGATTGCCAAGATTGCTTTAAAAACGCAGAAAGCTGGTGACAGGACACTCCCAGTTCAGTGACTGTCTCTTCATGTCCATAAAAACAGAATTCTCAATTGTCAGAAATTCTCTAACATACATGTAGTATGTATGTATGTACATATACATGTATACATAACATATATACATACATAACATGTAGTATAAAGTCAAAGATACCTAGAAGTATTACTTCTGCATCCAACTGAAAGATCTTAATTGTCATTCAGAATTCTGGTTGACAGGATGTCTGTAACTGTTGAACTCACCTCTCAGATGCTGTAGCATGGGGAAGCTCACTAAGCAGCTATAGTTATTGGTGGCCAACCCAGCACAGGCACAGTTTGACTCGAAACTCTTACTAAAAATTTAAGACGTATATAAAAATCACCTTGAGTTGTGACCTAACTTGTAGAAAGAAAACATTAAAACAAAACAAACAAACAAGCAAGCAAGCAAGCAAAACCCGAAGCAAGTGTTCCAGACGCTTAAGCAGTGATTTAGATATAGCTAGAGAAGGAATTTGGAAATCGAGTTAAGGAAATTACTCAGACTGAAGCCCAGAGACACAAGGACACAGAAAACTAAAAACAGATCAAGAATTATGGGAGCTAGGGCTAGAGTTGAATCTTGATGGTGAGTGCTTGCCTGAGGGAACTCTTTCAATTGTTAATCCCACAATCTTAATCCAAATTTGATGAAAGCTTTAATTAATACAAGCCAGCAGGATGGACTCTGGCCAGGTCCACCCCTGGGTTCCCAGGAAAATGACCATGAGTTTCATCTAGCAGAAGATTAAAAAGGTAATGCCCATAATTCAGTACATTTCCATCAGGTTCAATCAAGGACAAGCATGAATCCTGATGTATTCCTGCCTGCATACCTCCTGCCAATCAAGGACAAGTGTACATACATCCTAAGGTATTTCCTGCCTATGACCCTCCAGCCAACATATGATCAAGCATTTTAGGCAGAGATGGGTCAAACAAACACAGGACAAAGAGGAATTTATTCTTGACTGCCTTAACTGCAAACAGAAGCTGTAACCTGCAAGGTCTATTGTTCCTGTTTTGGTCTCCTAGCATACTGCAAACTTCAATGTTTTCATCCCTGAGAACAGAAACACAAAAGTCAGGGAAGGTAGAGGCCATCCAAGAAACTGGAGCTAGAAAGAAAGACAAAATAGACAGTGAAGAAAAGAATCGGGAGATAATTGTTAAAGTATCTACAAACTTTATTCAAGGTACATATATTCCAAGTTCCAAGCAGGCTAGTATGAAAACAAATCAACCTTATGACACCAGTGACCAAGAATTTACACTTTGGTGTAGTGAAAAAGAAGTTAGATGCCCCCTAAAGTTACAAGCTGGTGTAACTTCCTGTCTGCAACAGGAAAGGCCAGAAGCTTAAAAATTATTGCAATGTTTCTCTTTTCCTTTCCCCCTCCTAAACTCCCCCATGTACCTCTCCCTTCTCTCCTTCAAAATTCACGCCCCCCCCCCTTAGTTTTTAAAGTATAGAAGTGAAATCTTTATCAGGAAAATCCAGGAGTCTTCACCTCTTATCTCTGAGGGAGGGGAAGAGATGAGCAGGGAAGGGCAACAGTCTACACTGTAGAGTAAGAGCAGCATGTTTATAGAAACCGAGGCTGGAGAGAAGGCTTAGAGGCTACGAGCACTGACTGCTCTTGCAGGTCTAGGGTTCAGTTCCCAGCACCCATATTGTGGCTCACAGCCTCCTATAACTCCAGTTCCAGGGGATCCAACCCCCTCTTCTGGCCAACGAGGGCACCTGCATGCATGTGTGGCACATATACTTGCTCAAGCTCACATTATACACATAAATAGACCAAGGGGAGATGGGTGTTTTGTCATTGCAGAGGACTTGGGAACTCAACCTTTGAGTGGTGCACCATTACAGGCACTGATCTGGGTCCCAGGGCACCTGCTAAAGTCTCCAGGGACTTGAGTCCCAGAGCAAAGAAACAGTAACAAAGATGCTTATTAGGAAATGAAAGATGGCTTGGTGGCTCAAGAGTGCTGGCTTCTCTTCCAGAGGACTGTGGTTCAATTCTGAGCTCAATAGCACCTCAAAACGTTCTGTAACTCTGCGAGGGAAAGGGGCTTGGAGCTGAGGGCTCCCTAGGCTGTGGGCAAGCCTGTCAACTATGGCTACATTTGTTAGAGATGGTCTCTTGGATTCTGGAAGGCCCCAGAAAGCTCTACCAGGTCTGAGCTCCCCAGTCCTGTTCCAATCACACTGCAGAACTGCCAACATTTTCCACATTAAGGACAAATCAAAAGAGATTTCTTCCCTCCTCAGAAAGGGTGAGTTGGTGGACAGGAATGAGAGCCAATCAGATTCGTGCAAAAA
>NW_022196909.1:59812767-59817252 GCF_008632895.1 Mastomys coucha | reverse complement strand
AAAATAGAAGAAATTAATTTTTAAAGAGCCTAACCAAACACCCTGTAATTTCTAGTGATTTCCTTTCAGGGAACCTGTGACCGCTGTCACTATAAACAAAGCAGAGGATAAATAAATAAAAAGGGAAAGAGAGTTGTGTTTTCCTCCCTGCCGTCCTGATGGATGGTTTACAGAGGCCCCGATACAAGTCAGGCTCTAATCATTCCCAGATGGCGCCTGCCAGGCCCCAGCGCTGGTGTTTTCCCCACATGCCTCTGCCAGAGGCACTGACGGTGGCAGGGGCTGGACCCTCATCCCTGGGTTTTGGCCACAGCTAGATGCAGCAAACAGTGAGGTTCCTTGACACGAGAGGACCCCGTGACCACCGTGGAAACGAGAGGCAGGAGCCAGTACCATCTCGCTTTCACAGCATGGCTGGGTTCCTAGTGGCTGGCTCGGCCCTGGGACCACCAAGGCATAAGTGCCTCCCTCCCAAGATAACCTTTGTCAGCAGTGCCCAGGGCCATGCTCCTGAGGTTTGCTGAGGCTTCCTTTCAAGGCGGTGAGGTCCTGATGCACTCATTCCCAACTTGAGAAAAGCCTTTTACCTTTCCTTTGCTACGCCTGTGGGCATCTGGACCCGATACGGAGCCCCAGGATCTTCCTGAACTGAGACAGAAAATCCACTCTGAAGCCACTATTTCAGACAGCCTTTTGCAGGATGGGTTGCGTGTCCCTGAGGATTGCCCTCAGCCGGTAACATTGACTCAGCCTGTATCGCCATTCCACGTAGCTCCAGATGACCACCTGGGAAGCGTCTCCTTTCCCTAACTGAACGAAGCCCACAAAGTCTGGTTCCACAGTGGGGACTTGGCAGAATGGGGGAAGGGAGGAACCTGTTCTAACTGTGGGAGTACAGACTCCAAAAACCCTCCTCCTCTCCCAGGCTTCTGCTCCTGTTACGCAGTCTTGCCTATCCCAGGCTAGTCTCAAGTTCACTATTTAGCTGAGGATGACCCTGAACTTCTGATCGAGCTCCTGAGCAATGGGTTTACAGATGTGAGTTGACCACACTAATTTATGCAGTGCTGGGGCTCCAACCAGGGGTGTCAGGAATGTCAGGCAGGCATTTTACCTAGTGAGCTACATTCCCAGCCCCTCCTCCATTCCAGTTTCCATCCCTACCACCTTAGCTTCTCATTTGACTAGCATTTGATTATTTTAGGTGCCTGGGTCCCTTTTCCAGCCTGGATGGTCTGTTTGCACAAGAGGATCCTTTCTCTTTAAGGACCTTCAAAATAATTTTGTTCTCGTTGAATCTCGCTTTTACAAAACAAATATCATGATGAGGTGAACTAAACGAATCTGAAACAGATGGGTAAAATTTCCCTGAAATACACAGAATTTCAACCCAGAGGGGAAGGGTGGGGGCAGAAGGCATTTGGGGTTTTCATTTGAATGATGGGAGCAGTTCATCTGGGAGCCTCTGGGCCGACTCCAAGGAGCTGGACTGCCTCCGGGGACGCAGTTATCGTGAGCATGGTGCTGCTATATGATTTCGAAAGCACAGCTTCTGAAAGAAAACAAGCCATTCTAATTGACAGTGTATCTTCTCCTAACCACTCCCCTGGAGCACATGGCCCCATGGAAGATGGAAATTATTTTGGAGATAACCAGTTGCTGGCTTTGGCATCCACTCCGTAACAGCTTGATGTGTGTGCAGACGCCCTGATTGGTGGGGCGGGAGCGTGCTGGGCCCAGGAGGCAGACACATCAGTGGTTTCAACAAGAATGTGAAAATACAGTACTTTGTGACAAAGTTGCTTCGGGGCAGGCAGATCTCCCAAATCCGTTACAGATTTCTCTAAAATATGCAGGACTTCCATGCAGACCAGAGCAATGTGTATTCCAAAGGCATATGGGACTTTGCTCAGGCTCAAACTATGGAAACTGAGGAATTGGAGATAATGATAGGTTCCAGCAGAGGGCTCTGGGCTAGTTCTTGCTCTCCCTCTGAACCTGTGGCTTCGTACCACTCACGCGCATCAGCAGATCGCTGTGAAGAGGTCTCCAGGGGAATCTCTGCTCTCTTATGTCCCAAGAATCCCCAAAGGGTCAATCTCAGCCTTCATCCAGGACTTCACTCCCTCAGGGCTTCCTCTATCTCAGCAGACCTTAAAGTGAGAGTGTTTGGGGCTCAGATATCTGTATGCTAGCCCAACCTGTAAGCCGTGGGCCATATGCTTTGCAGGAGAGCTACAGATGTAATGTGGCCCTAACACATGTGTAAATGACAAAGTGTGTCTGGATGTCCAAGGGTTGAAGACCCCTGACTCAGTCAGTATGTCTTAAGTTTAATGCTATATGGTGACTTTTTAGACACTTTATTGCAGATCAACCATAGGCTTCTATTAAAACAAATCCCAGGCATTAATTCATATGGAACACATCTCAAAGGAGATCTGCAGTGATCAGTACCTTGCTTGGTCCTCTCATCTCAGCCAGGAGCAGTACATTTCCTCGGGATGCAAGTTTCCCCTGTCTCCACCAGAAGTCCTGTGTAGCTAGGGGCCATAGGCAGCCCAGCCGCTCGAGGATCTTCAGTGTGGAAGCCTTTGTCATACCCTAGGCTTCCTGGAGTGTGGATACTCCAGCTTCTCACCCCACTATCCTTCTTGCCTTCCCACCACTCACCCCTCCACACAGCTTCTCTGGGGCTCAAGATGCAATTTAAATATTGCCATTTTCTGCTTCGGAGTGCTTAGTGGCCTCTTACTGTCTAGAATCAAACCCAAACTTCCCACTGTTCACCTTCTCTCTCAGCTCCTTCTCAGTGTCCTCTCTGTACCACCATGTGACTTCCCCAGCATCCAGGTCTCTGTCTACCCGCAGGACACCCAGGCCCGCTTCAAGCATATCACGAACGTGCATCGCCAAAATTTCCATCAGAAAAAAAGAGGAGGTTAGATTCTTGGATAACAGGGAATTGGATCAGGGGACTTTCTGAACAGCTGCCCGGGGCTTTTAAGTGAGGGAGAAATAAACATATTTGAATGGAATACACTTGATGTGTATTAGTTCAAGGCATCTGTTGTAATATTTAGACTTGCCTTTGCAGTATGCAAATAAGCCCAAGAAACAGCCTGTAGCTCTTGATAGCTCTGAGCACTAACTAGCACACACATTGCATCTTGTCATTCCCAGATACTCTTAGATTCCTGGATATCCACTCTGTTGTGGATAGCCCTGGTCTTGTATTTTGATGCTAATTCTCCTCTCCTGGAAAGCACCATATATAGACAGGTGCCTTGTGAATCTTCTCCCTCCCCTCCCCCCTTAACTTTTCAAATAAAGGCTAAGGTCAATGATTGGGCAGCAGGAGGGAAGGTGGAGCTGAAAAGTTTGGGGGAGACAGGGAGAGAGGAGACTGAGGAGGAAACTGGAAAGGACAACGGAGGAGGACGAGGTGGAAGGAAGATGGAGCTGAAGCACGTGGCTTGGAGAAATCGCAAGTCGTATGGGATCTAATAGACAGGAATAGAGTAGTGTAGTGGTAGATCTGCCCAATCTAGGCGAGTAGCTTGTATACCAATTAATTGAGTTGTGAAGTCATTGATTGGGTAAATTGGGTTAAAAATTTTACAGCATCACCACCCCACTCCCCTTCACCCCTCTTGCACCGTGGGATCCCGTTTCATCCCTGGAGGTGCAGGAAGCACCGCGGACGCAGTCCACACCTGGTGTGCAGACATCATTGGAGATCTCCCTGATGGAGACTTCAGACACCTCTTTCAAGCTGCCTCACTGGGGATGGGAGAGCCTATAGCTGCTGGGAGTAACAGGGAAGACATGAACGGTATCCCTCAAGGTAAGGGCAAGGGATGCGGGTGTTAGGGATGCAGGCAGAGGAACAGATAGGGCGGAAGTGGGCGGAAGACTCCTAGGTTTTCCAAGGGAGGGGACATGGCCTTGCTCATGGGGCTAAGAGATCTCTCAAAGACACCAGTCCATCCAAACATGTCATTAATGTCATAAGGTGCCATTTCCTGGGCTTCCTACCTTACAAATCCCCACCAGTGGCTTGACAAGAAAAATGCCATTCCGTGGCTCTGGGAAAGGTCCCCGAGTGACCATTTTTCCACTAAGAACGCTCCTGCCCCAAGTCAGACCACAAGCTGAAGTCAGCTTCGCAAGCTGCCACTGCTCCACTGTCCCTAGTTAGAGCACATGAATGCCAAGTCCCAGCTCCTCTGGCTCTGTTTGCAAGGACAAGTTCCCTTCCCCTCCCTTATTTTTCTCATCTATAAGGTGAAGGGGACAAAGAAATGTACCCAGGGACCAAAAGTCACATGACTGGTTGGAACATAATCTTTCTTTCTTCCTTTCTTTCTCTCTCTCTTTCTTTCTTTCTTTCTTTCTCTCTTTCTTTCTTTCTTTCTTTCTTTCTTTCTTTCTTTCCTTTTCCTTCTTCCTTTTTTCTTTTCTTTTCTTTTCTTTCTTTCTTTC
>NW_022196909.1:59769422-59812706 GCF_008632895.1 Mastomys coucha | reverse complement strand
CGAACTCAGAAATCTGCCTGCCTCTGCCTCCCAAGTGCTGGGATTAAAGGCATGCGCCACCACCGCCTAAGATTTATTTTTATGAGTACCCTGTTGCTGTCTTCAGACACACCATGTGGTTGCTGGGAATTGAACTCAGGACCTCTGGAAGAGCAGTCAGTGCTCTTATCCCCTGAGCCCCACTAGTCATTCTTACACACAGTGGGTCCACTCAGGTTGAATCCTGCACCTCAGACACAGGCTAACGTCTTCCACTTACCAGACACATGAGCGGGAACAGCCATCTAACACAGGGCGGGGGTGGGGGTGGGGCATCTTTATGTTTTCTTCTTTCAGGCCCAGGTTTTCATTTCCATTAATTTTTCTCTCAATATTCTGTTTGCTGGACTTTTGGAAAAAATCCTTGGTTTGGTGAATGGCAACCCTCAAACAAATAGCATTTGGGTTTGTTTTGGCTCTTAGTGAAGGGAACAGCTTGGGCCGGGTCAGAACTTAGAGTCTGGCTCTGTTCAAAGCTGCTTCTTCCGTGCTTTTCACCAGGTTGTGCATGGCAGGGCCAGTGCCACCAGCCCCCAGCAAACCTGCAGAGAGGGGCTTAGCCTTGGGCTCTATGCCAAAAAGTTACTTGAAAATGCCGGGCTACAAGCACCCCAAAATATCACAGGATTCGAGTTCTGTCTCATACTGTAGGACATTGTTCATGATTTTTTTTTTTTTTTGGTCATTTTTACATGGTTTAGGGACATATTAGATATCGTGTTTTATATGTAAGCAGTGTCACAGACTTATCAGAAAGGCCACACGCATAAAAGCCTGCAGCAGAATCCAGTCTCTACTTGAGAGTTTAGCAGATGTCTGCTCTGTGTGTATGCCCACTGAGGACTTTTCATTTCCAGCCTCATTATTAGCCCTCAGCTAATAAATACCACTTCAGGAAATGCAGCATTCACTCACTGAAATCTTACTTACAAATATCACTTTAGAACATGTTGACTTTACCCAACATCAGGAAACACAGGACTCCTCCACTATAACATTGCTTAATTACTTTTAAAAATGCTGGGCACATTCACTACAATATTACTTGAGGTTCATTGTCTCAACTATTGAAGACGAACAGAGTACATACATTTTCCAGTCACCTGATGACACATAAGAGCACTGTAGGTTCCTCACAGATTCTCTTGACTTCTGATGCCCCACTCCAAACTCCATCATGAACAGGTGGGCACGCCATTTGATGACATCCCTAAAGTCCCTGGCAAATTAATGGAAACCCATCACTCGGCCATTGTTTTTGGTATATCAAATACTGAATGGAGATTTAGGTTCCTAACCCTGAACACTTAGTAAATAAACGTGGTGTGGTTTTCTTTACAATGCTAATTAGGGTCTCTTGACCTCCCAGATACTCCGCTTAGCAGCAGGAAAAGCCCCACTAATGGTAAGAACCCACTGTTTCCTCTTTCACGTTCACACACTTGCTGACCCCCACAATGGTCTCCTGGATTTGTCCCTGTATATGGAACCCACAGTCCAGGGAGACATGGTCGTCTTTCATATTTTCAGGCTGCTCCAGTCTGTAAGTATGTACAGATGTCCATACTTCATAGGTGACAAGCCCAAGGGTTCCAACACTACACCCATGGTGGCTACCCTCTGACCCTGATGTGTGTCTTCTTGATTGGTTCACATGGGTGTCATGTATATGCTTTGATATCCCTCTGTCTGCAGCTTGGCCCTTCATCACACATGCATCTGTGATGCCCTCCACACATGGATCTGACATACTCGCAAACTCAAATTCCAAATGAGGGATCCTCTCTTTCTCTTCAGATAAGTAGTGTTGCTGGGTAAATGAGGATATCATAACCTAAGCTTGAACCACCAATGTACGAGAGGTGATCTTAAGCCAGACACATTAAATACACAGGGACAAAGCACATTATCAACAAAGACGTCTGCAGTCGGCAGACTGATCACCATCACACCATCTGCCTTCTGCTGTTTCTGACTTGGCTGCAGTCATATATAGAAATTAGCCTGAGGCCAGTGGAGCTCCTTCCTGCCTGCTTAGGTCAGGAAGGCCAACCACACTTGTGTTTCTCTTAAGCAGGCACAGACAGTGGTTCACACAGCATGAGGAGACTTCCAAGGTCTTGGAGGGTTTTCTTGTTTTCAGCTTTAGTTTTTCTGGGTCTGGCCTGAGATGGGGCTCCCCAAACTCTGAGGCACAGCAGTTTCTCCCTTTGTTTCTCATCTTGCCACAAACTTGTCCCAGTGTCCTGCCATAGTAAAGTTGTTAGCAAAGCCTGCACGCTATCTCGTGAAGCCTACTGGTACCAGATTGTGCCGGGGTAAGACTAGACTGTCTTCAAAGGCACAATTCTTCCCATTCTGATCGGCACTGAGAAGTCTCCCCTCTCTTAATGCTGGCTGACCTTATAGAAAGTGATACCCCAGAACTTCTGAGCCTATACTTTCAGAGGACTGGAAGCTTCACTGTTGTGGAGCCCTGGGATGTCCCATGTAAGTCGGATCACTCTACGGGAGTCGTAGGTCCCCAAAGCTCTTGTCTGTCTCAGCCATAGCAGCCTAAAGATGAAGGGTTTGAGTGAGATTTCAAAAACTATTCCACCTTGGTCCAACTTTCAGACTGTGGACTTGTGGACAAATAAAGGGTCCTTGTTTGTGGGACAATAGTGTTACTCAGCCATAGATAACTGCTAAGCCATCAGCAGCAGGTACATCTCTCTGGTAGCTTGCACCATTGGCTTGAAAATGTACTGGAAGATGTCAACAAACCTGCATAAGAAACTCTGTGGTCTTTGGGGGGAAATTAGAATGGGAACCCCACATTTGCTTATAGGGGTGTTAGGAGAAGTGGGAAGCCCAGGTTACAGCCAACAGATGAGAGAGTGCAGCGATCAGGCTCAGGATCACTGAAGACCACAGAGCTTCTGGTACAAAGGCAGGACTACCTAATTCCCTACTGAGCTAGAAGAGCAGCCAGAGTGGGTTCCCGACACAAGAAAATGGAGGTAAAGGGAAAGGAGGACGAAAGAAAAACTCAGTAGACTGCAGCCTCAGGAAGTCTGCTCTGAAGCAACCAGGGGTGGAGACACTTCAGCTCCTTCACTGAGAAGTCCGCTAACCTGGGTCTGTCAATACCAACGTCGAGATTTCCCTCGATCTCGAAATGGAGATTTCTCTCTCAAAAAGCTGATATTTCATCTTGAGAAGATTAAACAACAATACAATCGCCCCCAAATTGAACATTATCAGAAGCCATAACAAATATCCCTCTGTTCACAGGCAGTCCTGTTCTCTCTCTTTCAAGCTCATATGTGTGGCACAGCACAGAGAAATAATTTTTAGCATATGAGGAAAACTGTCCTAGTGTCTTCCACAATCTAGTGTTTGAAAACAACCCTTGCCCTCACCGAATATATGAATGGCTAAACTATTGGTTTTCCTGAGATACAAAGCCTCCAAAAGAAAATTGATTTCATTTTCTTTTACTCTCGAAAATCAACAAATCAGAACACAAGTCCACCTTGCTGAACTTGAACTCCAAATGTGTGCTTAGGGGAAGCGGAGTTGACAGCCCAGAGACTCGAAGGTCCCATTAGCAGTCACCCACGCCCATTACCCTGTCTCTCTGGATTTCCTTCCATGACATTGGTCCAACATTCTTTGCAAAAAGAACTGACAGATGGATTCTGAAATTTGCATGCAGACCCTTCTTGATAGTCAAAATGCTTCAAGATGTTCCTGGGAGGCCTGGGTGGTAGATTTAAGGGATACTGAAGAGCCCGGTAGTTTGGCCTCATTTTGTTCCTCACTATGGTGTGGTACCTGCAGGCGGGCCTGATGTTAGTGGTCCCTCTCTCCTCTGAAGCGAGATTCCCAACAAGGGAGCATGGGAGATGGCTCTCTGGAGTATTCGGATGCTGAGGCTCTCAGGCCTGGAGTTAGAGTGTGAGGCACAGTGAAGTCTGTGACTCACAGCATGGCTGGTCTTCATCGCATGAGTAAGAAAGAGAATAAAGTAAAGGAGAGGCATTGTTCATGGGGTCATTCTGTCTTGTCGCAGTCACATAGTGAGCTTGTCATCTCATCCTCTCTTAGCAGTCTGTCAGGCCTCTGGGGACCACTCTCTAGCATAGACATTAAAAAAAAAAATCCAAGGTGAAAGTATCAGAGACTCTGAATTTGGCTGTAAATTTTGTATTCCTCATTGCGAGTTGAAATTTCATGCTCCTTTCAAGCACATGTGCCTGTGCTTGTGGAAGCCAGAAGAAGGTGCTATCTAGATCCCTTGGATTGACATTACAAGCCGGCAACATGGATGTTGGTCATTGTACTCTGGTCCTCCACAAAAGCAGGAAGGACTCTTAGCTGCTGAGCCATCTCTCCAGTCCCTGAAACGCAGTCCTTCTCAGTTACAATATAGTGCGTCCTTTTATGTTATATTTGCATATATGAAATTATAAGTTCCTACTGTGGGGGTATTGTATTTGCTACTTTTCTCTTGCTGTGATAAAGTAGCATGAGCAAAAGCAGCTTAAGGAAGAGTTTATACTAGCTTACAGTTCCAGAGGGAAGGAGTCCACGAAAGCAGGAAAATTACGGAGCCAGCTACAGAAAGCTGAAAGATCACATTCCATTCACATACAGGGTGGAGATAAGGGGAGGAGAGAGAGGAGAGGGGAGGAAAGAGAGAAGAAGAGATAGAGGGAAAGAGAGGGTGAGAGAGAGGAAGAGAGAGGCAGAGAGAGGAAGAGAGAGTAAGAGAGAGGCAGAGAGAGGAAGCAGGAGAAAGAGAGAGTAAGAGAGAGGCAGAGAGAGTAAGAGAGAGTAAGAGAGAGGCAGAGAGAGTAAGAGAGAGGGAGAGAGTAAGAGAGAGGCAGAGAGGAAGCAGGAGAGAGAGAGGAAGAGAGTCAGAGAGAGGAAGAGAGATGAAGCAGAAGAGAGAGAGAGGGAGAGAGAGAGGAAGAGAGAGGCAGAGAGAGGAAGCAGGGGAGAGAGAGAGAGAGAGAGAGAGAGAGAGAGAGAGAGAGAGAGAGAGAGAGAATCCAAGAGAGGAAAAGAGAGGAATAGGAAGAGAGAGAGAGAGAGGAAGAGGAAGGGGTGGAGAGAGAGATCTTGTTGAGTAATTCAGCTGGCAAAGGCAGCTGATGGTGACACCCAGAACTCATACTCTAAACTAAACACTGTTCAAATGGTAGCGAATCCCATCCTACCCTCTTACAGTGACCTAGGAAGTAAGCCTGGAAATTCACATACTTGGCCATAAGCTAAAAGATCTCCAAGAAATGCAGAGCCATGGCTTCCCGCTTCTCTGTGAGCGGCTCTTGCTCCTGGCATCTCGTGATAAACTGGCGACTGGATGAAGCCACTCCAGTTATTCTGTTTGATCTGTAAAGCCTCCATCCCATAATCTGGTTGTTCAGGCACATGAGGCACCAAGTGCATATGTGCTGGGACAATTCACCCAAGTGGAGTTGCCCCAGGAACCGGACCGGGAATCTGTCAAGTCTCCATGTCTAGAGTCAAGGCCACAGTTTCCCTGCTTCCAGACAAGGCCACCCCCTTGGAGCAGCAGGTCTGGTTTTCCCATGTGGAAAGCCAACCTGTCTGTGACCAACTCTCCTCCCTGGAACATACTTGGTTCTGTGGCACATTAGTGATTTGTCTCATGGCTGCAACAAAATATCTGACAGAAAGCAAACTTAAGAAAGGACTCATGTCATGACTACTTATGATACCAAATGACTGATGGGTGTGGACTCCGTATCTTGATACACATTGGCAGTGGCTTGAATGAGAAACATCCCACACAGGCTACTGTGTTTGGACACTCAGTCCCCAATTGTTGGTGCTGTTTGGGAGGTTGTGAAAGCTATTTGAGGTAAAGACTTGCTGGAGAGTCCCCCTCTCTCTCTCTTTCTCTGTCTCTGTCTCTGTGTCCGTCTCTCTGTCTCTCTGTGTGTCTCTGTCTCTCTCTGTCTCTGTGTCTCTGTCTCTCTCTGTCTCTCTCTTTCTCTCTCTCTCTCTCACACACACACCCCTAGGGGTGGGCTTTGAGGGTTTATAGCCTGTCTCTATTCCCCATTTCTCTCTCTCTCTCTCTCTCTCTCTGTGTGTGTGTGTGTGTGTGAGAGAGAGAGAGAGTGTGTGTATGTGTATGTGTGTGAGTGTGTATGTGAGTGTGTGTATGTGTTTGGTGTTGTGCTAGTGGACTGGACTACTGACAATGAAGATGGAAATTGCCCTAAAGAGCTACTGCTAAACAGGTCCACACCCCTCCTTGTCCTATTAACCATCTTTCTCTCCTACCTTTTGTTGGTGGGCTATAAGGGAGGTTGAAGCATTAAAGAACCATAATTAAATTAGGTTTTGAAAAATCTAAGCCTATACTCCCTTTTCTAAAACAGGTGTCCAAAGCCTTCTAACACTTATGAGTAGTCTTTGATTGTGTGTGTCTCTGGTGCAAGTGCAGGTTATTTCTAAGGGCCAAAATGATAGTGATGGCTATGAAAATGTGTATGTATGTATGTATGTATGTATGTATGTATGTATGTATTTTTATATGTATGTATGTATTTTTTGGTTTGAGTTTATGTTTGGTGGTTTGAATGTGGACTGTCCCTCATAGGCTTGGGGGTTTGAACACTTGGTTCCCAGTAGGTGGCGCTATTTGGGAAGGTTTAGGTAGTGCAGCCTTCTGAAGGAAGCATGCCACTGTGAACAGGCTTTAAAATTATGTAGTCTATCCCTATTTCTAATTCAAGATATGAGGGCCCAGCTTCCCCCTGCCATGCCTGCCCATGGTGATGGACTCATCCCTATAGAACTGGAAAAATGTACCTTTCCTCCCATAAGTTGCTTCTGGTCATGATGTTTTATTACAACAACAGAAAACTAATGAAGTGTGTGTGCGTGTGTGTGTGTGTGTGTGTGTGTGTGTGTGTGTGTGTTAGTTTGAATATGCTTGGCCCAGGGAGTGGCACTAATAGGGGGTATGGCCTTGTGGTTGAAGGTATGGCCTTGTTGAAGAAAGTATGTCACTGTGGGGGTGGGCTTTGATACCCTCCCCTCCTAGCCATGTGGGAACCAGTCTTCTAGCAGTCTTTAGACCAAGATGTAGAAGTCTTAGCTCCTTCTGCGCTATGCCTGCCTGGGCGCTGCCATGCTTCCATCTTGATGATAACAGACTGAACCTCTGAACCTGTAAGCCAGCTCTAATTAAATGTTGTCCTTATAAGAGTCAACTTGGTTATGGTGTCTGTTCACAATGGTAAAACCCTAACTAAGACAGAAGTTGGTAGTGGGGACTGGGGTATTGCTGTGATAGGCTTGACCATATTTTTGTTTGCAGGAATGTGGATTTTGGTACTTTGTAAAGAAGCAGAATGCTTTAAGTGGGTCTTAATGGAAGACATGTTCCTCACTGTTTTGAACTGTGGGCCGCTAGGTTTCAAGAGCTTTCAGAGGAGAAGACTTTTAGTATACGGCCTAGAGATTGTTTTTGTGATATTTTGGTGAAGAATGTGGCTGTTTTTGTGCAGCTGTCAGAAGAGTCTGCCTGAGGCAAAGGTGAACAGATTTAGATTAATTGCTTTGACAAAGGAAGTCTCAAAATAGCCTGGTATAAATTCTGTTGTGTGGTTACTAAAGTTCACTCTTATGAAGAGCATTTTAATGAAAAGTAGCAAGCATAGAAAGGAAAAAAATACAAAATGTATGGTTCAAAGAAAGAGTAAAGGAGCAGCAGAGGTGGAATGGCAGTAGTTCCCGTGCTCAGGGATGGTAGATGGAGTCAAGGGAGTGGTGACTATGGCACGCTCCCACCTAGTTAATGGTAACCATGGGCATGCTCCCACCTAGTTTTTTTATTTATGCTTTTGCAGCTGAAGAAAGAATAAGTTATATCTAAGCATTATTATGACCTGGTTATTATTTTCATTTGTATTTTAAATCTGGAATGAAATACAATCCAGAAATGGATAGCACACCTGTGATGCAGATCTTGAGGCTGTAAGACACAGGCTTTTGATCCAGATCTTGAGGAATTGAGGCCATGAAAAGCTAAGGCTCAGGCATGGTGGTACATACCTTTAATCCCAGGAGACAGAGACAGGCAGATCCCTGAGTTCAAGGCCAGTCTGGAACAGAGCAAGTTCCAAGTAAAAAAAAGCTTAGGTCCAGGTGTGGTGGTTCCCTCCTTTAATCCCAGAACTCAGGAGACAAAGTCATGCAGATCTCTGAGTTCAAAGTCAATCTACAAAGCAAGGTCCAGGATAGCCAAGTTTAGGCAATGAAGGAGCTAGAAAACAGAAAGCTGGTGATAATGTAATAGAATAAGGGAGTATGTTCCAGCCCCGACAAGCAGTAGAACAGGGCAGCTTTGGCCATGTGGCTCTAGATTTAGAGTTAAAAAAATAGAAGATACTACTGGGACAATTGAAGCTGGTTAACTGGAGCTAAGAAATTAGTGGTGATTAAAAAGAGACCAACATCATTGCAGTGAAATCTTCTGGAAAGTGTTTTCTGAGAGCACAAAGAAGTTGTGTTTCAGAGATAGCCAAGGTTGTACCTCATGCTTCAGCTGAACTTGGTAATTGGTAAGAGTCACCCAGGTAGTACTGGTTTTGAAGGCATGAAGGGGTCATGAAGAGCAGCTGAGTCTTGTCATTATAAGAGGCCAGGGAAGGCCATTGGTGAAAGTGCAGCTTCAGTTGCAGTTGACAGTCCAGGACTGAAGGAGTCATGCAAAGAAGTTGAGGCTTGGTACTATGAAGAGAGCCTATGAGAGGTTATTATTGGTGAGGGCCGTTTGCAGTGGAAGATCTCAGTAAATTGGAGATGCCAGTACCATAGGATGACCACCAAGGCCATCAGCAGCAGTGGAGTGGAGTCAGTCAGAGCCTAGGGTGCTACAGAGGGCAGAGCTGGAGAGGTCACCCAAGACCTTTGGAGAAGTCCACAAGACCATGTGTGGATCCCAGACACTTGAACAAGAAGCTATAATGTTGAAGTTGCCTTGGAGACTCCAGGATGTTCAAGAGGCCAGAGCCATTAGATGCCTGCCGAGGAAAGCTGCTAACAAAGAGTGGAACCAGCCAAAGAGAATTGTATTGCAGTCAACAAAGCAGAAAGGAATTGGACATCCAGACATCAGTTTGGAGTTTGCCAAGCTGGCTTTTGGTCATGTTTTGGTCCAGTATTTCCTCATTATGTCATTTTGGAATGGTAATGTATATCCTGTGATGTTTTAAGTGTGATCTGCTTTTTGATTTTGATTTTATGAGGGGTTACAGTTAAAAGATTGTATGAATCTCAAAAGAGACTTTGAACTTTGGACTTTTAACATTGTTGAGACTGTCACAGAGTATGAGATTTTTGAAGTTGGACTAAATGTATTTCGCATTATGGTATGCCTAGGTATGGCCCTCATAGACTCAGGTGTTTGAACAAGCCTGTGGGAGGCCAGGGAGTAGAATGTGGTGGTTTGAATATGTTTGTCTTAGGGAGTGGCACTCTTAGAAGGTGTGAGCTTGTTGGAGGAGGTGTGGCATTGTTGGAGAAGGTATGTCACTGTGGGGTGGGCTTTGAGACCTTCCTCCTAGCTGCCTGAGAACAGTCTGCTCCTGATTTCCTTTGGATGAAGATGTAGAACTCTCAGCTCCTTCTCCAGCACCATGCCTGCCTGAACGCTGCCATGCTCCCATCTTGATAATGGACTTAGCCTCTGAACCCATAAGCCAGCCCCAATTAAATGTTGTTCTTTATAACAACATTTGCTTTGGCCATGATGTCTGTTCACAGCAGTAAAACCCTAACTAAGACACACTCCCATGCAGTATTTGAACCCCATTCACACCAGTCTTTCATAAGTGAGAGGACCAATCACAGCAGTCCCTCATGCAAATGAGAGTCTGTCTGTGTTTGTACCAGTCAAGGGCCTTCTGGTAGAACAGCAGGGGATATGCTCACCTCCAGCCTCAGCTTAAAGAGCTACAAGGTGTCTCGAGCTCCCCATGTGATGACATAGTTCTGTACGTAGGTTTTAGACTAAACATGGGCTGGCACAGTATGTTCCAGAGCCAGACTGCGTGTCAGCAGCAAGCAGCTATGGTTGGTATGCAGCTTCTTCGAGGTGTACATAGAGTATACAAAGCAGCCAGTGCTGGCGTGAAGCTCATAGGTCTGGATGCTTGGCAGTTGGAGTGTGGAGAGGACCTCAGAGTTATCAATTAGGAACTGAAATTGTCCCATCTCTCATTATCATTGTTTATTTTTTTTAAAGCATTAAGAGGGATGATTTCCATAAAGGCTCACAACTGACATCAATAGTGATTCAACAGAGGCTATGTGGTGGCTCTTTCAGTAAAGTGGCACATAGACATCGGGCCAAGTTCAGATCTCCAGAACCCATGTAAGAAGTTGGGCTGATGGCATGATTGTGACCACAGTGCAGTGGACACAGTCACAGGCAGGTCCGTGGAGCTGGCTGGCCCATTAGTCTAATTGGATAGGTGAGCTCTGCTTTCAATGAGCGACCCTATCTCAAAAACTAGATAGAGCTGGGCGTGGTGGTTCACACTCTTACCCCTTCACTAGGGAGACAGAGGCAAGCAGGTCTCTGGGAGTTCCGGGCCAGCCTGGTCTACAGAGTGAGTTCCAGCACAGCCAAGGCTGGGTAGAGTGCCTTTCTCAAAAAAAAAAAAAAAAAAAAAAAAAAAAAAAAAAAAGGTGGAGAAGCTATTAAAGAAAACAACCAACACTGATATCTGCATGCACACAAATGCACACACATGTACACATCTTCCCACACCTGAACACATATGCACACATGCACATATATATGCAGTCTCCCATGCCTGACACATTTGCACAGATGCACAGACATACACATGTACACACACATACACACATGCACATACACACACCTCCTGCCTTATCATCCCTGGAAGAGGTAGGTCCCTTTTAATCTGTCTCAGAAATTAAGATTCTTTGAAACATTAACTACATTGGTATAAGTGCTTGTCTTAGTTACGGTTTTGCTGTCGTGAACAGACATCATGACTAAGGCAAGTCATATTAAAGTCAACATTTAATTGAGGCTGGCTTACAGGTTCAGAGGTTCAGTACAGTATCATCAAGTGGGGACATGGCAGCATCCAGGCAGGCATGGTGCAGGAGGAGCTGAGAGTTCTACATCTTCATCTGAAGGCTGCTAGTGGAAGACTGACTACCAGGCAGCTAGGGTGAGGGCCTTAAGCCCATGCCCATAGTGACACATCTACTCCAAAAAGACCAAACCTCCTAGTAGGGCCACTCCCTGAGCCAAGCATACAAGCCATCATATTCCACTCCCTGGCCCCCATAGACTTGTTCAAACATATTAGTCTATGGGAGCCACACCTAAACATGTCATAATGCAAAATACATTTAGTACAACTTCCAGAGTCCCCATAGTCTATAGCATTCTCAACTATGTTAATAGTCCCAAGTTCATGGTCTCTTTTGAGACTCATCCAATAACTTCACTGCAATCCCCAAAGCAAGACAGGAAATCAGCTGGGCAAACTCCAAACTCTGCATCTCCAAGTCTAATATCATAGCAGTCTTCAGCTCTCCAGCTCCCTTTTCATCTTTGTTGACCGTAACAAACTTCTTTCTCCTGGGCTGGTTCCACTCCCTGTTAGCAGCTTTCATTAACAGATACCCATGGCTTTGGCATCTCAAACATCTTGGGGTATCCAAGGCATCTTCAATGTTACACCTTCTTGTTTCAATGTCTGGGATCCACACATGATCTTCTGGGCTCCTCCAAAGGGCTTGGGTCACATCTCCAGCTCTGCCCTCTGTAGCACTCTAAGTTCAGGTTGATCTACTCCACTGCTGCTGCTGTTCTTGGTGATCATCCCATGGTACTGACATCTCCAATACACTGGAGTCTTCCACTGTAACTAGGCTTCACAAATAGCCTCTCATAGGCTCTCTCCATGGTGCCAAGCCTCAGCTCCTTTGCATGACCCCTCCAATCCTGGGCCATCAACTGCAACTGAGGTTGCACCTTCACCAATGGCCTTCCATGTCCTCTCACAGTGCCAAACCTCAGCTATTCTCCATGACCCCTTCATGCCTCTAAAAGCAGTACCACCTGGGTGACTCTTACCAATTACCAAGTTCAGCTGCAGCATGAGGTACAACCTTGGCTATCTCTGGACCACACTTTTTTTTTGTGCTCTCAGAAAACACTTCCCAGAAGATTTCACCGCAGTGATGTTGGTCTCTTCTTAATCTCAGCTATTTCTTAGCTCCAGCTAACCAGCATCAATTATCCTAGTAGTCCTTTCTATTTTTCACTCTAAAGCCAGAGCCATGTGACTGAAACTGCAGTGTTTTGTTGCTTTCTGGGGCTGGAACATGGTCTACCCCCTTCTTCTATTACTAGCTTTGTTTTTTGACTCCTCCTCTGCCTGTTTGACTTTCCTGAACCTTGCTCTGTAGATTGACCTTGAACTCAGATATCTGCAAGCCTGTCTCCTAAACACTGGGATTAAAGGTGTGGTCCACCAAGCCTGGATTTAAGTTTTTATTCAACCTAGAACTTGTTCTATTCTAGGCTGCCTTTGAACTCAAAGATCTGCTTGTCTTTGCCTCCTGGGATTAAAGGTTTGTCCCACCATCCCTGGATCTAAATTTAGCCAGGTGGGGTCTTGCCCCTAGGTCACTACTGCCTTAATTCCATTTGATATCCTTGAACACAAAATTTAGCTCCATTTCACTTCATGGTATCCCTTTAATACCCGAACTATATATTTTATATTTTTCCTTTCTCAGCTTGCTATGCTTGTTTAAAATGTTCTTCTTGAGACTATGATAGGCATTTCTTCCTTTGTCAATGCAATAAATCTGAGCCTCTTCACCTTAGTGTCAGTCAGACTCTTCAGACAAGGGCAAAAATTATCCACATTCTTTACCAAAATACCAAAAAAAAACAAACCAAAACAAAACAAAACAAAAAACAAAAAAAGCCCCCCAAAAGACTCTAGGCCACATATTGAAATTCTCCACTGAAACCTTTTGGGACAGGTCCATACAATTCAAATCACTCTCAGTAACAAAGTCTTCCATATTCCTACTAGGATAGCCCATTAAGCCCCATTTAAAGCATTCCATGGCTTTCCAAATTCGAAGTCCCCAAATCCACGTTCTTTCAAACAAAAGCATGGTCAGGCCTATCACAGCAATACCCCACTCCTGGTACCAAGTTCTGTCTTAGGGTTTACTGCTGTGAATAGACACCATGACTAAGGCAAGCCTTATAAAGGCCAACATTTAATTGGGGCTGACTTACAGGTTCAGAAGTTCAGTCCATTATCATCAAGGCAGGGACATGGCACCATCCAGGCAGGCATGGTGCAAGAGGAGCTGAGAGTTCTACATCTTCATCTGAAGGCTGATAGTAGAAGACTGACTTCCAGGCAGCTAGGGTAAGCATCTTAAGCCGATGCCCACAGTGACATACCTACTCCAACAAGGCCACACTTCTTAATAGGGCCACTCCTGGGCCCAGCATATATAAACCATCACAGTGCCTTATAGTCTTATGTGTGTTATGTTATGCATTTAAAACATTATTCTGGAGCAGGGTCTCTGCACTTCTGTAGGCAACTAGAAGGGTGTGTGGTGAGGAGACTTGAGACCCCCCCCCCACCCAAATTCACGACTGTGCCCTCTGGAGACAGAGTCAAGGCTAGGCAATCAGGATGGCCTGGGGGAAACATCTTACTCTGGTGTTGCACCGTTCAACTTCCTGTAGGAAAGGAAAAATGTCATGTTTATGTTTATGGGGAGGCTTTAGGGGACAACATTAAATGCATTTGGACATGGAGTTCTGTGACTCTATGGTTCACCGTTAGCATTATTCTCTGTCAGGGACAGATCTGTCCTGTGAGAAGTGAGGCTGTGCTGAGCAAGGTCTGTGCCTACTTCAGGGCTGCTACAGAACAAAGCCCAGCTTCCCCCTTTAAATGGGAAAGCTGTGTAGGGAGGGTGAGAGGAGGAGAACTTGAGTTCCTATCTGACTTCTGCTGGATAATGGCAGCTTCAAATTTGTCATCAAACTAGGAGCTCCTGAGAGGAGGCAGAAAGGATGGAAGGAAACAAAGGGGGCCTCAACTCCTGTCTGAGGCTGTGATAAAATCCTATGATCAGAGACAACTTGGGGAAGGGAATTTGTTTAGCTCAGCTCATGGTTTTAGAAGGCTCAAGTCCATGCTGGTGGGCACACCATGGCAGCAAGGAGCCTGGCAGGAAGCTGGCTGTGACATTTCATCAGCATACAGGGAACAGAGACAGTGAACTAGAAGTGGGGTGAGGGTGTAAACCTTAAAGCCACACCCAGTGACTTGCTTTCTTCAGCAAATGTGCATCTCCTAAAGTGCCACAACCTCCCCCAAAGAGTGAAAGTCAAGAGTTCCAGTATGCATGGGAGACATTTTTCATTCAAACTGTCACATAAGCAGAGCCACAAATTTCCTCCCACCATGGATGGAGCTCACCACACCTTTCTATCACGATGAGAATGTCGTATCCTCTCCAACTGTGAGCCCCAGTAAATCCTTCCTCCTTTAAGTCGCTTGGATGGAGCATCCGGTCAGAGCAGTGAGAAAAGTTATCAATATAGATAAACACACCATGTCTCAGAATGTGTCCCAGTGCTTGTTGTGAATGACACCATGGCCTCTGGTTCTCATGACACACTGGGTGGATTAGAGAGCATCACAACCTCCCTCCCCTGGCTTGTTTCCGCATGTTTCAAGGGCCTCACTTTCTATGATGCAGCTGCCGTGTCTGAAAGTAGAATTCAGTGGGAACCAGCTCTGATGCTTCTGTGGCCTCCCATTCTTAATGTGGCATCTGTATGACAGAGAGACCTCCCCAGGGAGAGAACACTGGCATGTGCCTTTGGGCATTCCGACTGTACTGTTGCTGCCTGTCTCAGCAGCTCACACATCTTTGTCATCTTTCCTTCTCAATGCTTTACCCTGTGAGCTCACAGTTCTGATCATTTAGTCCCATGTTCTAGACTCCTCCTAGTGGGTCTGGACAGCTGTGTCCTATCTACTCCCTGACTCCCTTACAGGGGGAGGGCAGACAGAGAGCCCTCTGTCTTCTGTGAAATGTAGCAGCAATTCTGAGTATGGCGCTGGCCAAGAAGTCCGGTCCTCTCTAAACTTTTTACAGTTCCGGGAAGTAAACACGTGGTTTAAGGTCTTTGCATAGGCAGTACCCACCAGTTTAGCTTGCTTTATAGAACTTTGAAAAAAAAGGTTGGTAGAGCTAATAATACCTTTAGGATCCAGTCAAGGGGGGCATGATCCAGAATCCTCAGGGGGAGGACTGGTAACTTAGGAGATAAAAAGAGGAAACCTGTAGGAGCCGACTTTTCCTTCTCGCTCAGAATCCGTTTGATTGGGTGGTAGAGCCAGGCTTTCCCAGTTCAGGGAATCAGTTCCTATGTGGGACAGTCATAGAGTTTCCTAGCAGCCAGGGCTTTTACAAGCGAGGAGCTATGGCCCAGGAAGCTGCATCGTACAGTCCATTAGGGTTGGGGATTTCATGCACTGCTCAATTGAGCATCTGTCCAAGACTCTCCCATGTGCCGGCAGGTGAGGAGAAAGCTGGATAACCACTTGATGGACCTGTACAAAGGAACATGGTTGTGAGTGAGAGGGATCTGGGGTCCATTTCTAAGGTTTGCATGCTAGCATAGACCTCAGGAAGACAGAGAATGACTGCGGTTCCCAATTAGAGCCCTGAGTGTGGAGAATAAACAGGAATACCCACGGCCATCTAGTAGGTGAATTCACAGCCAGTGTTGAGCATCTGCAGTTCCTAGGTACAGGTGTGGCTACCCAATGAGGAATAAGAATTAGGTGGGGCTACATGCGAACGGCCTTGGGACAGACCAGCAGAGACCAGAATCCAGCCATTCAAGCAGGGTACTTGGATGGGAGTGCCTGCTAGAGATGGGACGAACTAAATCCTGGGCTAGGAGAAGCAGGAAGGGATGTGGAAGACACAGGTGGAAATGAGTAGTTGCAGTCACAAGGAAGGTACCTGGACTCTGAGAGTAACTCTGGCTTTGATTGGTATGGAGAGGTCACAGTTGGGGTCCTGTTGTGGGGGGGGGGGGCACATTCATTACAGCCTTACTTATAAATTCCCACAGTAAGAGATGAGTTGGGCTGGGGCTGATGAGATGATGGCTCAGAAGTTAAGAGCACTGACTGCTCTTTCAGAGGTCCTAAGTCCAATTCCCAGCAACCACATGGTGGCTCACAACCATCTATTATGGGATCCCATACCCTCTTCTGGTGTGTCTGAAGAAGTGTACTCATACACATAAAATAAATACATATATACATATATGTATATATATATATGTATATATATACATATATATATTTACAAAAAAAGATGAGTTACATTGGGAAATGCAGACAGCGACGTCAAACTGGAGGTATGCTATCAGTACTCATGGCCTTCTTGACAAACCAATCCTTGTTGTCACTAATAGGCCACAGTATGGATAGACAGGGGTTTCTTTTGCAAAGCGAAGAGTGGGTGCGTGTGCAGATCTCAGAATAAAATACTGTACCTGTCAGGCACTTGGAAGGCTTTTGGCTTTGGGATCTTGAGAGGCAGCTTATTTTTTATCTTATTTTTATATACTGCAAGTTGGTTTGCTACTTATTGCATAGTTTATGTTAGTTTTGATATTTGAAAAAACAAAATTCTTTAAAAGTATTTATTATACTTTTGTTTATTGTATGGGTACACGTGTGCCCTGGTGTGTCAGTGGAGGCCAGAGGGTAATTGGAGGGGGAACTCAGTTCTTACTTTCTGTCATATGGATCTCAGGGACTGAACTCAGGTTGTCAGGCCTGGCGGCAAGTGCCCTTACCTACTGAGCCATCTTGCTGGTGCCCAAAAGTTGTTGATTTTTTTTTTTTTTCTATCTAAGGATTCACCATGAGGAACACTAGCAAGTGTTTGCCTGGTGTTTCTTCTTTTCTTTTTTAAAATTGGATATTTTATTTATTTATATTTCAAATGTTATCCCCTTTCCTGGTACCCTACCCTCTCTTACCTCCCCCTGCTTCTATGAGGGTACTTCATAGTTGGAGGGTACTTCCCCACCAAACTCACTCACCCACTCCTGCCTCCCCGCTCTGGCATCTCCTACACTGGGGCATTGAGCCCTCACAGGACCAAGGGCCTCTCCTCCCATTGGTGTCTGACAAGGCCATCCTCTGCTACATATGCAGCTGGAGCCATGGGTCCTTCCATGTGTACTCTTTGGTTGGTGGTTTAGTCCCTGGAAGTTCTGGGGGATCTGGTTGGTTGATATTGTTGTTTTTCCTATGGGGCTGCGAACCCCTTCAGCTCCTTGGGTTCTTTCTCTAACTCCTCCATTGGGGACCCCCATGCTCAGTCCAATGGTTGGCTGTGAGCATCCACTCTGTACTTGTCAGGCTCTGGCAGAGCCTCTCAGGAGACAGTTATATCAGGCTCCTGTCAGCATGCATTGCTTGGCATCCACAATAGTGTCTTGGTTTGGTGACTGTATATTTGATGGATCCCCAGGTGGGGCAGTCTCTGGATGGCCATTCCTTCAGTCTCTGCTCCATACTTTGTCTCTGTATCCTCTCCCATGTGTATTTTGTTGCCCCTTCTAAGAAAGACTGAAGCATCCACACTTTGGTCTTCCTTCTTCTTGAGCTTTATATGGTCTGTGAATTGTATCTTGGGTATTCCAAGCTTTGGGGCTACCATCCACTTATCAGTGAGTGCATACCATGTGTGTTCTTTTGTGATTGGGTTACCTCACTCATGATGATATTTTCTGGTTCCATCCATTTGCCTGTGAATTTCATGAAGTCATTGTTTTTAATAGCTGAGTGCTTATTCTACACCACACTCTGTTCCGAGTACTTTCCACGGATGAGGTGATGTTGTTCTCAGGGGAACTCAGACAGTGGATTCGAGCTCAGGAAGGCTGGCAGGTGCCTGTGTTTGCAGAGCTTCTGTGTGGCAGCTGGGGTCTGAGGCTGAGCCACCTGCTTTCAGAGTCTGTACTCTTAATCACTGTGGGACTTTATGGCTCCCCTGGGAGGAAAGGGCATTCTCTGTGGCTGAAGCACATAGGGGAGGAGACACTTGCATTTTTATAGCTGGTAGAAAGGGTTGCCTAACATCTACCTACACTTAGTGAATGAATGAATGAATGAATGAATGAACAAAAGGAAAATCCTTTGTCTCCAAGATCTGAAACAACTTGCATGTTTGAAGGTGCTTCTTCAAACGGAAGGTTGATGAATTGACTAATAGGACATCATCAGTGATTGGGTAGAGGTTGTAATGTTGCAAGTCAATAGCCAAATTATCTTGAGTCATCTTTAGCTCTCTTACTAGTCACTGATAGCCTTCCTCTGTTCTTGACCCAATAGATCTGTGGGCATTTGGGATGTGCCAACAGAACACTAGTTTTGTTGTTGTTGTTGTTTCCTTTGAAAGTGAAAGTCTGCTACACTTAGCAGACCACTAGCGTCCACCAACCCAAATGTTAGTGTCTTTAGACAGCATGTAGCAGAGGTTTGCCTCTTTTGGCTATAAAGTGCCTCTCTGACGTTTCCACCAGAGTCTTAGAAAAGCATATTGACTTAAGACTCTCTGTCCTATAAGAACTTCACAGCTCTGCTTCCAGGTAGGAACACCGAGTCTGGCCTAACCTACACTCTGTTCCCAGGCCATGGTCACTCTTACTTGACTCTGGAATAAATGATTTCTTAGCCCCTTTGAGGTGAGAGCTCTGCTTTGGGGTTGACCTTATGAAGGGACTTGAGAAGCCGCCCCTAGTCTTGACAGCAGGTGGCTTGACTTCCTCACCTCCTCTAGGAGATGGGGAAGAGCCGGCTGCTCCTCTGGGAGATGCTGTCTGCTGAGAAATCCTTTTTATCTTCCAGATGCCCAGGAGCATGGAAGGTGGTCCAGGCTATCCTAACACTTCTCCAGCAGCTAGGATGGATATTTGTGGCATTCAATGAACCACAGCTCCCAGAACTCCCACTTTCCTGTGGCCCCTCCCACATTGACTCTGGGGTTGAATGTATAGTTTTCTTTAGCCAATGGGATGTTATCAAGCCTGACACAAGCAGGGTCTTGGTAAGTGCTTACAGGATAGGCTTGCTTAGAACACCACCCCCCCCACCCCCGCCCCACACACACAACATCAAGCTTGATTACTTCATAATGTAGAAGGAGGCTCTGAAGGAGTCTATTTTGGACATTTCTCCAGTTTCAACCAAACTCGCAAATGGAGGTAGCCATTCACCGAGGCTAGCTAAGCCATTCAGCGGAGTCCAGTCTACTCACAGTTTCGTGGAAAAGAAGAACCCATTTCAGTTTTGAGTCAGCATGTTCTGGGTGGGTGACTTGGCAGACACAAGCCTGGAAACAGGATGGTCATAGTGAAAATCAAGGCTGAGCCCGTCAAAGCTGAGTGACAGAGGCGTCTCCTCTGTCACTCCTCTTGCCTTGGGACAGCATGTTTCAGTGAACCCAAAGCTCATTGTTTTGACTAAGATGACTGACCACTGAATGTTGAGGATCTGCCTGTGTGTTCAGTGCTGGGGTTACAAATCTAAGTGAGAGGTTACAGCTCCCAGGGTTCTTCTGGGATGCTAAGACTCTTACCTGAGAGCTAAATCTAGGGGCCAGCAGCGGGGGGGGAGGGGGGGGGGGAGTTGGGAGGTGGGGTGGAATGGGGCTTCAGGGGCCTAGACACCTTCCTTTTAATGATCTCCTCCTGAAATTACTTCCAAATGAGAAGAGACTTTGACTCAAAACAAGGTAGAAGGTGAGGATTGACACTCAAGGTTGTCCTCTGACCTCTACACATGCCATGGCCCATGAAAACCCATACTTAAATACACACCTTAAACACCTTACACACACACACACACACACACACACAGAGAGAGAGAGAGAGAGAGAGAGAGAGAGAGAGAGAGAGAGAGAGAGAGAGAGAGTCTATGAAGAGGTGAACCACGTCTTGTGCTTTTGTCTTATAAGCTCTGTCAGTACTCCATGAACCAGTGTCTCTGCAAATACTACACTCTCTCAGATCTAACACCCAGCTTCCTTCTGGGCTTGTCATGAATGATCTGACCATTGGTGACTGTTGGTATCAAGAACCAGTTTGGTAGATCAACTCCAAATTCAAGAATGTCACACATAGGGGACATCTGTTGCCAGGGCAACCTCATCTCTTTCCAGAGTCTACTTCCCACACTTACCTCTGAGCAGTCATGTCACAGCCTAAATAAAAGGCAGATCCTCCCTCACTTTCAACCCTTTTTCCCTTGTCTTTCTCTCTTTCCCCTCTTTGTCTCCAATAAACCTCTGCCACGTGGAACTGCTTTGGCCTGGTGTGGTCTGTCTGAACTCAAGTCGCCATTTCAACATATCAGTGACAGCATTTCCAGGAGAGCAGGTGGAACAGGGAGGAACCAGGACACAGACAGTGGCACTCCAGTCATGCCCCAGGATAAGAAGTCCTGCCCCTCTTCCACAGCCCTCAGTCTCAGACAGGAATCCCTGAAGCAAAGAATTGCTTTCTGGGAGGGCTGTGTGCAGGGGCCCTGGCCTGCTTCCTCTTGAGCAACCCTAGGAGTCTGCATGCCCTTCTTAGATTCTTATTTGTGTTTTCTATGGCTTCCAGCTTTGGTTCGGATAAATAAGACCTCTCACTGTGGAAATGAACAGGGAGAGAAATGCATGAACCTAAGCTCTGGCTGTTTTGGGGAGGGGTAGAATCTAGTGGGCTGAGCTGTGAAAACATTTCAGGGCTGTGCAGACCATGTGCCGTCTGTCTCACAGTGGCCTTAAGAATGCTTTCTGTTTAGAAGGAAGACCCTTGGGGCTCAGTGTTCTCTCAGCCTGTGAGCGTGGATGTTCTGGAGAAGGAGACTTGAACCTGGGGAGGAAAAATCAGGCAGGGGAAAAAGAGCAGCATCAGCTGGGGCATGGTGGCTGTCAGGAGGGAGGAATTCCTCACCTAGGTAATCCACAAGCCACAAGGGCGCTAAGGTGAGAGAGGCTGAGAGCAAAGACAGCACCCACCGAGAAGAGTGTGGCCCAGTGCTATCAGGATTGACAACACAGAAGGTGCTTGCTCACTCCCCTCTCCCTGATTCTGCCCTTCTCAGGGCTGCCCTGTCGCATATGGCCCAAATCCAGGTAGACTGAAATCTTGCATCCCTCTGGGTAAAAGTTGAGCTGGGTAATGAAATCTTTGTCATTGCAGATTTCAAAAGAAAGGAGGAGAGAAAGAAGCTAGCCCTTCAAATGTGACTTAGGAGCAAGCAGCATGCTGATGGGGAATGCACTTCCCCCACAGCAGAACAGGATGGAGATGATTTGTAAGTAAGGCTCCAGCAGCTGCGGGGTGTGTGTGTTGGGGGACTCGGGCAGAGGTATAAGCATCTAGTGGGCTGAGCTGTCAAAACATTTCAGGGCTGTTCAGACCATGTGCTTCTGCAGAGAAAATTCCACAATTATGCTATGAAATGTGCTGTATTTTTTTTTTTTCCTACAAACCCCAAACTTCACACCCACATAAAAGCTCCCGGAGTCATTTGACATGCACAGGCGAGCAGACAATCTGTCTGACCTCGCATTGCAGAAGCTTAACACTCATTCAATTTTGTATTACATCGATTCCCCTAGCGTCCCTGAAGAATAAAAAGAATAAATAGCAGAGTCCGTTTGATGGAAGAGATTGGCCAGGGGCCAGTAAACATGTCGATCCAAATGGATTCAAGAACCTTCGGCCCCTGTCCACTGTCTGGGCTCGGCCTGAGGCCTCCACACTATTGGCTCAATCCTGAGCTTCCCTTCCACTTTGTAACAAGGCTTTGGCCATGTGAAACTGTGACCCTGATATCATTTCTCCCTCTCCTCCTCCTCCTTAAATGAGTCTTTGTGGTTGAGGACATTTCTTTCTTTCTTTTTAAATAAATGAACAGATAAAAATAAATAAATAAACAAATACAATAATTTTATGTGCATGGATGTTTTGTTTACATGTATGTCTATGTACCACATGCATGCCTGGAGCCCATGAGGTCAGAAGAGGGCATGAGATCCCCTAGAATTGGAATCGATTATGATCTGCCATGCAGGTGCTGAGAGTTAAACCCTGGTCTCCTCAAGGAGAAGTCTTACCTGCTGAGCAGTCTCTTTAGTTCCTTACCTTGGCATTTTCATAGGGCAGAACTGTTTTCGTTTCCCTGAAGACTAACTGACTGCCCATGAGCGAGGTTGGGGTGTGGGGGTGAGGGTGGGGGTGGAGGGATTGGAGGGTAGTAGTAAGTCCCAGAAGGAATTCTTGGGTAGCGTTTGGGTGAAGGACCTGTTGGGATGGGGTCAGAGGCATTGTGATGGTTTGAATAAAAATGGCTTCCATGAGTCCATAGAGAGTGGCACTATTAGGCGATATGGCCTTGTTGTAGTGGGTGTGGCCTTGTAGGAAGTGTGTCAGTAGAGTATGGGTTTTGTGGTTTCAGAACCTCAAGTCAGGCCCAGTGGCTCCCAGTCACTTTCTGCTGCCTGTGGATCCTGATGTAGAACTCTCATCTCCTCCTTTAGCACCATGTCTACCTGCCTGCTGCCATGCTTCCCACCATGACAAGTGTCTTAGTTAGGGTTTCACTGTCGTGAACAGACAGCATGACCAAGGCAAGTCTTATAAAGGACAACATTTAACTGGGGCTGGCTTACAGGTTCAGAGGGTCAGTCCATTATCCTCAAGGCAGGAGCATGGTAGCATCCAGGCAGGCATGGTGCCGGAGGAGCTGAGAGTTCTACATCTTCATCTGAAGGCTACTAGCAGAATACTGGCTTCTAGGCAGCTAGGATGAGGGTCTTAAGCCCACACCCACATTGACACACCTACTCCAACAAGGCCACTCCTCCTAGTAGTGCCACTCCTTGGGCTAAGCATGTACAAACCATCACATTCCACTCCCTGACCCCTGTAGGCTTGTTCAAACATATGAGTCTATGGGGGCCACACCTAAACATAACATAATGCAAAATACATTTAGTCCAACTTCAAAAGTTTCCATAGTCTATAGCAGTCTTAACAATGTAGAAAGGTCTCTTCTGAGAGTCATCCAATCACTTACCTGTAATCCCCAAAGCAAGTCAGGAAGCCAGTTGGGCAAACTCCAAACTCTGCATCTCCATGTTTGATATCAAAGTGGTCTTCAGATCTCCAGCTCCCTTTCCATCTTTGTTGACTGCAACAAACTTCGTTCTCCTGGGCTGTTTTCACTCTGTTAGCAGCTCTCCTCAGCAGATAGTCTATAGCTCTGGCATTTCTAACATCTTGGGGTCTCCAAGGCTATGGCAATGTTACAGCTTCTTGTTTCAATGTCTGGGATGCACACATGACCTTCTGAGCTCCTTCACAGAGCTTACTTCATTTCTCCAGCTCTGCCCTCTGTAGCACTCTAAGCTCAGGTTGATCTACTCCACTGCTGCTGCTGTTCTTGGTGATCATCCCATGGTATTGGCATCCCCAGTACACTGGGGTCTTCTGCTGCAACTAGGCTTCACCAATAGTCTTCCACAGGCTCTCTTCATAGTGGCAAGCTTCAACTCCCTTGCATAACCCCTTCAGTCCTGGGCCATCAACTTGACTGAGGCTGCACCTTCACCAATGGCCTTCCATGGCCTTTCACAGTGCCAAGTCTCAGCTGCTCTCCATGACCCCTTCCCGCCTTCAAAGCCAGTACCACCTGGGTGACTCTTACAGCTGCAGTATGAGATACAACCTTGGCTATTTCTGAAACACAGCTCATTTGTGCTGTCAGAAAACATTCCCCAGATTACACCTCAGTGATACTGGTCTCTTCTTAATCACCACTAATTTCTTAGCTGCAGCTAACCAGCATCAATTGTCCCAGTAGTCTCCTTCTCCTCTTGACTATAAAGCCAGAGACACATGGCCGAAGCTGCCAACTTCTGCTGCTTGCTGGGGCTGGAATATGGCCCTTGGTTCTATTACAATATCACTAGCTTCCTCTTTTCCAACTCCTTCACTCCTAAGCTTGTCTGTCCTAGAACTTGCTCTGTAGATTGACTTTGAACTCAGAGATCTGCATGCCTATATCCTATAAACACTGGGATTAAAGGTGTGGGCCACCAAACCTGCATTTTAAGTTTTCCTTTACCTAGAACTTGCTCTGTTCTAGGCTGGCCTTGAACTCAGAGATCTTGTTTTTGCCTCCTGGGATTAAAGGCCTGCACTACCATGCTTGGATGTAAGTTTATCTGGGTGGGATCTTGCCACAAGGTCACTATTCCCTTAATTCAATTTAATATCCTTGAACACACACACACACACACACACACACACACACACAGAACATAGATACTGTATTCTCCTTCTGAGAAGAGCTGGACACTGCTGGCAAGCAGACATTTGAGTCTTCCTTTGGAACAACATGAAGAATTAGGCAGAATTAGCATAGTAGTTGGTTCCAGGTAAAAGATGGAGCCAGGAGTGTGAAAAGCGTTTGTTTTCCTAAGGGCTGAAGCATCAGAGATCTTCCCTCCCTGCCCTGTCTCCTGCCTTAGTCAGCACCCTTCTTGCTGGCCCCTGGCCCAGTCGCTGAAGCTGTGACTTCTCCTCCAGCAGAGGCTTCAGGCTGCGGTTAATAAGCATCATGTTATCAGGGCTGAGTTCTATTCCTCCCCAGCACTGTCTTAAATCACAGACTGCTTATTTCATCGGCAGCGAATGCCCCTATCCGAGGCTTCTGTACTTGAATTTTTAGAAAATTTTAAATCATCATTGCGTCTTTTTAGGGGAAGCCTTTCTGTCTGGAGGGAGGGAGTGCTGTTCAATGCGGACACACGGAGAGCTGACTTGCAAGCCTTCTCAACTCTCAGTTAAGTTCAAGGGGCCAACCTCCCACTCTTCCAGGTAAAGCCTTCTGTGGGGCCTCTAACATGCATATCCAGGCCATTTGCAGTGACCCAAAGATTGCAGGGAGATCCACTGAGGAAATGACTCAGGCTAGAAGTTCTGTTCCTGCTCTCCTGAGGCTCTTGGGGTGCAGGCTGAGGGCAGAGAGGATTCATTTCCCAGCCTTCACTGTCCCAAAGCCAGAACAAACGGAGTCCTGCAATGGAGCAGGGGCAAAGGGAGAAGAGCATGGCACAGAGGAGCCTGTGGCTGCCCTGGTGTTCAGGGTCAGTTCCCCTGCCCCTCCAACACCCTCACCTCTGCCAGGGTGATAGCAGCTGCTACCTGATGGACTCCGGTGTTTGCAAGGTCAGAGTAGGACCCACAGTCCCGGTGGCGCAGAAGGGGTGGCCAGGTATTCACTCTCCATGGGGCAGAGGAGGAGCAGAAGGTAAGCTTGCCCATGTCTGCTCCATAAATTCTGGTTCTTAGTCTCCATGGGTTGGGGCCCCAGGCAGAGTGGAGGCTGAAACAAAGGTCAGATTTTTGTGGCCTCTGTATAGTGCTTCAGGCACATGCTTCAGAGCCCTTCCTTCCTTCCTTCCTTCCTTCCTTCCTTCCTTCCTCCCTCCCTCCCTCCTTCCCTCCCTTCTGCCCTCCCTTCTTTCTTTCCTTCTTTCTTCCCTTCCTGCCTTCCCTCCCCCCCCCCCCCCCCCCCCCCTCTGCTGTTTGGACTTGGTAGGGGTAGGTCCCCATAGTGGCTATTCCTGGTTGTCCAACTTGACTAAATCTGGAATGAACTGCAATCCAGAATTGGAAGGCTCACCTGTGATCCTGACCTTGAGGCTGGGAGATATAAGTTTCTGACCTGGAGATCTTGAGGCATAGTGGCCATGAATCCCAGGAGACTAAGGCAAGGAGATTTCAGAGTTCAAGGTCATCTGGGACAAAACCAATCCCAGATCCAGGCGTAGTAGTACACGCCTTTAATCTGGGCCACACCTTCTGCTGGAGACCTATATAAGGACTTTGGGAGAAGGAATATTCGCTCTTCTTCGCCTGCTTGCCTTGTTGAAGCTAGATCCTTGACTTCCAATCACAGCTGCCCATTCGTTGGACTACAGACTAAGCAGAGTTACTGTGATCAGAGAAACTCCACGACGACTAAAAGAACAGCTTCTTCACTTGTTCCTTGAACAGGAAGCGAAGATGTCAGAACAGAAATTTTAAACAAATACTACCCACCTGACTTTGACCCATCGAAGATCCCGAAACTCAAGCTACCCAAGGGCCAGCAGTATGTGGTACGGCTGATGGCCCCCTTCAACATGAGGTATAAGACCTGTGGAGAATACATCTACAAGGGGAAAAAGTTCAACGCACGAAAGGAAACAGTTCAGAACGAGGCATACCTGGGCCTGCCAATCTTCCGATTCTACATCAAGTGCACGCGTTGCTTGGCCGAGATCACCTATTCAAGACAGACCCAGAGAACACAGACTACACCATGGAACGCGGAGCCATGTGCAACTTCCAGGCTGAGAAGATTCTGGTAGAGGAGGAGAAGCGAGTGCAGAAGGAGAGAGAGGATGAGGAACTGAACAATCCCATGAAGGTCCTAGAGAACCGAACAAAGGACTCCAAGCTGGAAATGGAAGTGCTGGAAAACCTGCAAGAGCTAAAAGACCTGAACCAGCGGCAGGCGCACGTGGATTTCGAGGCCATGCTGAGGCAACACCGCCTGTCTCAGGAGCAGTGGCAACTGCAGCAGCAGGAGGAAGACGAGCGGGAGACAGCAGCCTTGCTGGAGGAGGCTCGCCATCGAAGGCTTCCGGAGAACTGGCACTCAGAGGATGGGGCTCCACATTCCCGACCGCGGGCAGCTGTAAGACCCAACCCCACAGCCATCCTCAACAAGATACCAAAGACCAAGAGGAAGGCAGGGGCCCTGTGCAACAAAGCGGTTGGCAGGCTTGGTTGTACTAAAGAAGGTAAAGACGGAAGCCAACGGGGGCTCAGAGCAGGTCCAGGTGCCCGCTGCTGCTGGCACTGAGAACAGGAAGGCAGACAACCCTACACCCCAGACACTTGGTGCCTCCTCTCTGAGCCAGCTGGGTGCATATGGGGACAGCGAGGATAGTGACAACTGAGCATCAGTGATGTCTACCATGGCATCATAGACCCAAGAAATGAGGAAGAGATGGGATCAAGCAAACACCTTCAGCAAAGGCCTCAGGATCAGTTCTGCCATAGTCCTGGAAGGATATGGTGAAGCAGTGTCCCCAGGCACCCCAGGACAGAGAGCCTGGTCCTGTCTACTCCTTCAATCCTTGAGTTGTGTGGAGCCTATTGGGCGATCCCTTCCTGCCACAGATCTGAACATTGTCTGGCATGGGACAGGTGGCAGGGGCCCTGGGCACCATCTTCCAACCATACACAAGGTCTGGGGGCTCCACCCTCATATAACACAGTAGTACTGTAAAAAACCAAGAAAGAATAGAAAACCAACTGAAAAACAAACAAAAAGAAGCAGAGTTGCCCATTGCGATGGTTTGTATATGCTAGGCCCAGGGAGTGGCACTATTGGGAGGAGTGGCCTTGTTGGAGTAGGTGTGTCACTGGGTGTGTCATCCTAGCTGCCTGGAAGCCAGTATTTTGTTGTAGCAGCCTTCAGATGAAGATGGAGAACTCTCAGCTCTGCCTGCAGCATGCCTGCCTGGATGCTGCCATGCTCCTGTCTTGATGATGATGGACTGAACCTCTGAACCTGTAAGCCAGCCCAAATTAAATGTTGTCCTTTATAAGACTTGCATTGGTCATGGTGTCTGTTCACAGCAGTAAAACCCTAACTAAGATAGCCCCTCCCCCAAAATAACAAACTACAAACAGAAAAACAAACCCATGGCCCCACACTGTAGCTGTACTTGGTATAAAATTCACTCTAGCTTAGGTTGTCCTTGAACCTACAGCAATCCTCTTGCCTCAGCCTCCTGGGTGCTGGGATTATAGATACAAGTCAATGCTGGCTTGCCTAATTTCTCTTTGGCAAGTTTTCAACCTTTCCTGGCTGTACCATGGTGGAATAAGATCTCGTGGCCCAGTGGCTTGCTGAGCCTCTGGCTTACCTCCAAGCCTCAGACTCACACCTAGATGTTTGTGTTAGGGAAGATCTTCCTTACCAGTAACCCCTACATGCTTTCCAAGGGCCAGGGCTGGGGGAGCCTCTGTCTCCAGTTTCTTTCCTCCCCAGGAATGTTCATGTTCAGGTGCCCTCGACGTTCTCCTGCCTCCTGCAATCCCAGAATACCTCTGAGCCGTCTTAAAAGCAAGCATTGTGGAGAGACTGGCCTGACCCACCTACCCAGCAGGTCAGCATCAGGTCATCCTTACCCCAGTTTCTTGGGTATGCTGCTAGGAGTTTAATACACAGCTATCTATAAATATAAATGTACTTTTAAATCTCCTCTGGTTTTTGAAAGTAAAACACTAGAATAATATACTTTTCTTTTTATTAATAATATTCCATTTAAAAAATAGTTCAATAAAATGTCATAGTTTGCATTTGTAATTGGGCAACTCTTGCCATTTGTCTTAGTCAGGGTTTCTATTCCTGCACAAACATCATGACCACGAAGCAAGTTGGGGAGGAAAGGGTTTATTTAGCTTACTTCCACATTGCTGTTTATCATCAAAGGAAGTCAGGATTGGAACTCAAGCAGGTCAGGAAGCAGGAGCTGATGCAGAAGCCATGGAGGGATGTTTCTTACTGGTTTGCTTCTCCTGGCTTGCTCAGCCTGCTCTCTTATAGAACCCAAGACCTCCAGCGCAGTGATAGCATCACCCACAAGGGGCAATTGAGAAAATGCCCCACAGCTGAATCTCATGGAGGCACTTCCCCAACTGAAACTCCCTTCTCTGTGATAACTCCAGTCTGTGTCAAGTTGACACACAAAACCAGCCAGTACACCATTTGAAATAGCGCTGTAGTAGATGATCCCGGACTGAGAAGGCCAGGCTGATTCCATGACAGGCTTCAAATTGGCACTTACAAAGAGTTAAAGTTCTGTTTCCAAAAACGGGGCGATTCCAGGCAAGGCCTGCCCTCAGAAGCTGCCCTGCCCCCCACCTAGCCTGAGGCAACAGTTCCCCAATGTGCCTGCAAGCTCACTCAGGTGTCTCTCTATCTCGTAGTAGGGAAGACCCCAGCATGCCGGACTTGTGCGGAATAAAGCACTCTTTGTGTTTACATATATTTGAGTCTGGGGTGTCATTCTTCGGTGAGTCATGGGCCCTTACAAACATGTGCAAAGCAGGAAGGAGGGAACCCCACTTCCTCCCCTGCCTCCTGTCTCATAGCCTGTTGTCGTCCCTACTGACAGAGCACAATAGAAGCCAATGGCAAACCTTAGGTTTGTCTAGAAGGGTCCAAATCAGAAGAGAGGAGGGTGGGACTGGAGTGAAAGTCAGTGACCTAATAATTGGCCTGATAATGATGTCATAATGACATCATAATAATGATGTCATAATGACACTTGAATGTGTCATTAAGCATTTGGAGTTTGGCTAGCTGGACAGTTGACAGTTGAGAAACAAAACTGCATCTTAATGGGGTTTCGCCATGCATTCTTTGTATCATGAGAGGAGGATGGCCATTTCTTTATGTTTAGGCAACATTTCTATACATATTCTGCAAACTTGTTTGGGTTATTTTTTTTTCCTACGTTTTTATGCATCTTTTTCAGCAATATCTTAATGAAAATAAGCACAATAAAAACACTGACGGGACCAATAAACTCAATCTAAACATTTGAAATAGCCAATGCAAAAGTACCCTAAGGTACATAAAAGTTAAAGAAAAGAAGCACGAGGTGGCTGACAAGTTACACCTCCACCTCTGAGATGCTCATGTTAAAAGATGGGAGGTATAACAATTGAGCAAACAGGGACACCTCATAAAAATACCGAGGAGCCAGGAATATCCATTAAGCCTAAAGACAGAGAGCTTCAGAAGGGTTTTACTGAAAAAACATCCATCCCAAGGAGATGCCCTAGTTGCGGGGAGTAATGCCCAGTTCCAGGAAACGTCCCTAGTAGGAGGTGGATCTCCCCCACCCCTTCTATGTGCAACAGGTATCTCCTCCTCACCTGAGGTACAAAGGTCAATGGAAACAAAGAACAATGAGCTCCACCAATGAGAGATAACCAACTCATGCTGTAAACCTATGTTCTGGAAGGGTATAAAAAGTGTGTGCTTTTGTTCCTCGGGGTCACCTTTGTCTGAATGCTGGACAACCCCAGTATACTGGATTATTAAAACCTCTTGCTGATTGCAGTGATCTCCGTCTCTGTGTCTTTGTGAGTGAGACAGAATCCTGGACATAAGACTCAGATCTCTGAATCTTACAGAGGCTGGGGAGGTGGGTCAGGAGGCAAATGCGTTTGCTGGGACAAGTATGAAGAAAAGCCTTTCACACCCATTTCACAGGAGGGAAGGCCTGAGGCATCAGTGACTTACCTGGGTTATCTGAATGTTGAGTTTTACCTTGGTCTTTTTTATCATATTGTTGTCGATTTTAAATGCAGGGTTTTTTTCCTGGAATACCTCTCTTTATTATATCTTGTTTTCTCATTTGCCAACCTAAGATATCCATGTTCGTACATTACAATATATTCTCTTATAACATACTTTTGATGACTTGCCAATTAATTTCCTCCTTGTGTTCCTAAAGTAGCAGTATATGTTTAAGATAATGCTCGGGCACATGGCCACACACACACACACACACACTCATTCACACATTATAGTAAACCACTGTTTGTGAATTCTTGCTTGAGGGATTAGGGAGATGGTCTAATCAGGAGAGTACTTGCCTTGTGAGCACAAGAACGTCTGAGTTCAACTCCAAGAACCCAGAGAACATGGTTGCACAAGCTAGTAATCCCATCATTAGGAAGACAAAGCCTGGCAGATGCCTGAACTTACTGGGCAGCCCGGCTAGCCAAGAATTAGTGATCCCAGGCCATTGTGAGACCCGTTGATGGGAGCTGAGGAGATGGCTCAGTGGGTAAAGGGCTTGTCATGTGAGCACGGGGACCTGGGTTTGAAGCTCCAGAGCCCACGTAAAGTTGAGTGTGGTAGAATGCATCTACAACCTCAGTGCTTCTATGCAGAGATAGGAGGCAGAGACAAGGGAATCCCAGAAAGCACGAGGGCCAGCTAACCTGGTGTACACTGCAGCAAATCAGCGAGAGACCCTGTGTCAGACAAGGTGGAAGGGGAGAACTGACACCTGAGACTGTCCTGTCTTCCACACCTGCAGAATGGCAATGCATACCTAAGTTCAAACACACAGGCATGCACGCACTCACGCACGCACTCACGCACTCGCAAATAGTTTCAAGCTGGTAGCAATTCCTTCCTTCTCCCGACCATCATGCAGCCTGAGGCTCATCAGATCGTCACAGATGCTAGCTTTGTTATTTCAAAACATCCTGGCTGATCCCATTCTGTGTAACATCCCACTCTGTGTAAGGCTGGACTTTGCCCTGCAGAAAGTTTGTTTCTCGGTGTCCCTAAGTATGTGGGCCTCAGACCTGTTTGTTGTTGGTTAGAATCTCTTAGAATCTCTTCTGGGTCTTGTATTGGTAATGAAACCAGTACTGACACCCAAGACCCCTTCTGGGATCGACAGGAGACCCCAACACTCCTCACCATCAGCTTCCGGTGAGCGAAAGTCTCCCGGAATATGGCTGCAGTGTTCTTTGGGTTCTCCTTTAAGTTGTTTTCCTCTAATGTGAGGCAAAATAAATCACCGTTTTAGGGTGTAGGGACACTCAGGAGATCCTTTCCTACAGCAGAGGAGAAGAAAATAAAAGAGAAAAGAAGGAAATGGTCTCATCCCCTACACTGTAAGGAGAGGGAGCACAAAGAGACCAGCCTCCGAAGAGAATCCCTCCCTCCCCAGGGGCAGTCACTCAAATTTTTCTCCTCGGGACCTGGAATGTAGCTTAAGGGGTAGGGGTGGAGATGGAATCAGAGAAAAGGCAGAAAACTTTAGAAGCGAGCGGCTTCTAAAGGAATCCAGACCCGGGGAGTGCTGAACTCTGTCGCCCTAGGCAGTCCAGATGTGGGTAGCTACAGCAATGGCTGTCCCAGGGGCCCTGACTTCATGCTTCAGACTCCTGCTACTGGCATCACAGACAACAAAGCCGGTAGTGGGTTTGCTGGCCCATGTGGTGGTGTTAACATTTGCCAGCTGGAAAGCAGGCGGTCTGGTGGCATGTGGGGGACAGGTTTCCCTGACTTCCACCTTCTCCGTGGACTGCTTGGTGGATATTTGAGTTCATCAGTGACTCACGTGACTCTAGACCCTCAGCGGAGGCCTATGGGGGTCAGTGGCCTAGGCAGTGAGCACGGGGAGCCCATCTGGTAGGGTAGGGATGAGCGTATTCTCCAGGCTCTGCCCCTACCACTGAGCCAACCATCTGGAAGCAACCCAGCTATCTGACAGTAGCTTCTAGGAAAGGGTGTTGACAAGACATTCCGTCTAGTACTATTCTTGGCTCGGCAGAAACAGAGCACAGTAGTCAAAAACCCGTCAGGCCACATTGCTTACTATCCTGGAGACCTCCAGCAAAATATTTAAGCATTCAAAAAAAAAAAAAACAAAACAAAACAAAAAATCAAACAAACAAAAAAAAACCCCTCACTTTCCTCCCTCGTAAAATACTGATGTTTCCTAAGTCATTGCAGATGGTGGCCATCTTGGTTAATGGTGATTTTTTTTTTTTCTCTCCAATTTGTTCAGGTCAAAACCAAGTTGTTCTGGCTGGACTATAACTCAGTGGTATAATACTAGTTCCCTGGGTTCAATTCCCCAGCATGCCACAAAACATGTTAATACAACACTTGGATCAAGGGACTTTGGTATAGTTCAGTCAATAAAGTACAAGCCTTGTACGTATGAACAGCTGGGTGCACAGTCCTAGTACTTAGGCAGAGAGCCAGGCATGGTGCCATGCACCAGAAATCCTAGAATCTATTGGCAAGCTGGTCTTGCCAAATTCCTAAGCTTAGTGGAAACGCCTGTGTCAAAAAAATTAGGGGATAGGGGAAAGGTTGAGGAAGATACGGGACATCAACCTTTGGCCTCCACATGCATGCACACATACAGACACATACACATCCATGTACCATACACCCCAAATACACCATGTACCATACATGCATCTTTGGTTTTATAAAATCCAGATTAGATTTCTTTTCAGTGTTACCCTTCTTGGCTTTTCTGAGAGAAAAATAAATATTATCTTCATCAGCATATCTTACCAGGTTTTCAAAATACCGGTGCATATCCCCAATCCCAGCACTTCTCTGCACTTTTGCTGTCTTCTCTCTGGGCTAAGCCCCCATCATCTGATGCCTACAGATTTCTGTCTCCTTGGTCTCCTGCAGCCTGTTATTTACATAACAACCAGAATGATCCTCACTAGAATATAAAGTTAGGTCCCCTTTATCACTTACTCCAAGGACATCGCCATGTTGATGATGCTCAATTCAGCCTGTGGGGAGTGAGCCATCCCTGTGAGCGAGCCATCCTGTCCCCTGGTCAAGCTTTTTTATGACAGCAGCCCAAGATGACTTCCCAATGACTCTGCAGTAGGCCTTGGGTCAACCTCTCAGCAAAGATTGAACCTTCAAAATTGTTAAGTGCTTAGGGATAAATTATTACAAAACACTCAACAAATACACAGATTTTGTTTTTGGTATCTTACCTGACAAATACCTACAAATATAGAGATATAACCAAAGCTTCAGTGTCAGAACCTCAGTGCTAGCAGGTCTAACAAACTAGGTAACCACCTATCACCATGCTAACGATGAAACACATTGTTAACTCACATATAATCAACTCATTTGGAAGAAGAATAAAGAAAGGGAATCCAAATCTCTAATTCATCTTTGGGGTGCTGATGTGAGTTTTAAGTATAGAGGAATAATTGGGACCAGGGCAGGAGGTATTAAGTGGTCCTTGTCAAGCTGTGGTCCCATCTTTTATGGTCTCAGCCATAGTACTGTAGGGTGGCCCCATAAATTATTACTTTAACTCATTACTGACATTGTCCTTCCGAGGGAACCAATGTGGTTCCTTCAAGATGATCTGTTCCAGGGTGTAGTCACTCACCATTTATAATTGTCCTCACCCAAGGCAGGGTGGTCTGTCCTGCAGGACTTGATGCTTCTGGACTCCAAGGAACTATAAGTGTGGAGCAATGATTTATTTTTGTATCTTCATCCTTGAAGGGAGATGAGGGAGGTCAGGTGGACAGACACTCCTTGGAGAGAACCTTGCAGAATCAAGCAGAAGGTTGTGCCAAAGTCAAGGAGATAGCACAGAGGAAAGGCAGAGATGCTGGGCCTTCACCCTGCTCTTACTCTGTGGGCTCAACAGGAATTAGCTCTTTTGTTCAAGTGACATCGTCCTAGAGTTTGTTACAAGAGTGGCTTTGGATGTTGAAAGTAAGTAGCAGCTAAAAAGACATCAGATGGTGCGTTCCAGAATGTTTTAGGAATCTTGAATAGTTTACATGAGGCTTGATGAGGGGCTTAGTGGAAAATAACGAATGAATTCTTGGAAGCAGATCAAGGGAATCCTGAAGCACACTGGCAGAAAGTTTAGCCCCAGGCTCACCTGCAGATCTACGGAAAGGAAAAGCACCTGAAGATCTACATGAGCTTGCCAGCTAAATATGCTCCAAGCTACCTGCGCGCTCCCCTGCCCCCAGCTTTTCATGCCCATACCGGAATGCACCAGGAGGGACACAGGGTAAAGGGAAAACCGTTAAACACAGGAAGGAGCCAAACTTGCTGATTCAGACATTTCTCTAGATCTGCAGATGCCAGATGATGGTGACATCAAGCTCCTGCTGGGAAGAGGTATTTCAAAACGGAAACTGAGGGCGTGGCAATCATGCCCTGGTTCAAACTAGAGGAAGACCCAAAGGAGAGCCTTAGAGAGTAATTCATTTAGATAAAAGGTGATAAAATGTTTGAGAATGCATCTCAAGGGTCTTACAACCATACAATAGGGTTTCTGAGAGGTGTTGATAAGTGTCCCCCATTGCAGAAGAATCCCAAGACAGACAAAGGTTTATCGAAAGAACATCTGAGTGTGTAGCTTTTGTCTAATGGACAAGAATGCCAATGACATGCATAGGAAAGCCACACAGTCCTAAAGATGACTACATAACAGAAATACTTTTGTGTTGGATTGAAAGGGAAGAGGCAGGACAAAATGAATAGGTGGATCTGGATTTCCAAAATTCTGCTGACAGGATAGCATGGAAAAACAGAACAGGACTCACACTATAACAGCTTGGCAGAAATGATATTGTTCTTTTTTCTTTCTTTTTTTTTTTTTTTTTTTTTTCTGAGACAGGGTTTCTCTGTATAACCCTGGCTGTCCTGAAACTCACTCTGTAGACCAGGCTAGCCTCGAACTCAGAAATCTGCCTGCCCCTGCCTCCCAAGTGCTAGGATTAAAGGCGTGTGCCACCACTGCCCAGCAAGACATTGTTCTAAAGAGATACTTGTGTCTCTCAGTCTGGCTATCAGACTATGAAACAGTGAATCCCAAAGAAATGGGAATTTTCCCAGGAATCTCATACAAAGACAACCTCCAAAAGTCTCAGAAAGGAATGTCATACAGTTCTAATAACTTTCAGACCACCTCACATGAGGGGACTGAACCCCAGAAAATCCTAGGTCAATGGTGGGACGGACCACATCTCACCAGGATTGCTTGGCTGTGTATATCTCGGGGGAGCCAGAGGACAGACTCTGAAAACCAGCTTTAAAGACAGCTCCTTATTCAGAGTCTCTTCACTGAGAAATGTCTAGGATGTTCTATTTACCTTGCATGCGAGCTACAGGACCCCTGATGGACACAGAGACACATGCTTCGTCTCTGTGATGGACGTGCCACCTGTTCTTGGTGTCATTTCAAAATCCAGACTCCCTGTGGGTTGACACTGAGGCTATAGGCTTCAATCTTCTTACCCTTCCAATCCCTCACTCAGGAACACACTCCCACACAAACCTTATCGCAGATCTGCCTCTAAGAAATGCCACTGAGGAGCTGGAGAGATGGCTCAGCGGTTAAGAACACTGACTGCTCTTCCAGAAGTCCTGAGTTCAAATCCCAGCAACATGGTGGCTCACAACCATCTGTAATGAGATCTGATGCCCTCTTCTGGTATGTCTGAAGACAGCTACAGTGTATTTACATATAATAAATAAATAAATAAATAAATAAATCTTTTTAAAAAAAGAAATGCAACTGAAAACACCCATTAACTATAAAGTGGTGCTTTCAGTCTATCTATCTATCTATCATCTATCTATCTATCTATCTATCTATCATCTATCTATCTATCTATCTATCTATCTATCTATCTATGTTTATTGGTTGATTTAATTTCATTTAGGGGTAGTGTGTTTACATTATTCCTCCCCCTCCAACTCTTCCCCATGCTTCCTCTCAAATTCAGTCTCCTTTTCTTTAGTTATTATTTGTTGCATATATAAATAGAACTGTCTGGGTCTATTTAGTGATACTTTTACGTGTATGTTTTAGGACTGATCACTTAATATTGGATAACCAATTAAGGGGCTTGTCCCAGGGAAAGACTACTTCTCCCTCTCTCAGCTCTCAGAACTGCCTGTGGCTCTTTATCCTGGGATAGAAACTAGTGAGATTTCTCCTGACCATGTTGGCATGTCAACTGATGGTGTCATTGTTATGATCTTTAGGCAGCCATATGGAGATTTCATGGATGCTGCTTCCCTTTTATACAAAGAGATAATCTCACAGCAGATGACCTGGTCCTCTGACTCTTACAATCTTTCTATCATTTCTCCCGTAACTTTCCCTGAGCCTTAGGTGTAGGGTTCGTGTTGTAGAGGTATCAGCTGGAACTGGGTATCCCATGGTCAGTTGCTTTCTGCAATGGCCTCTGTCCTCTGCAAAAAGAAGTTTCTTTGGCTCCACTCAGTGGACTGGACTGGGCACAGGACGAGCCCCTCAGTTAATCTGGATGTATGTGGTCCAGGCAGGAGAAAGGTGTAATTAACCAGGCTGGCCAACACAGGATGTGATTCCTTGATCTTTCCAAGGCATGTTCAATTCAGGCCGGCCAAGAATTGATCATACACCTTTATTTCGACTCAGGAGTTCATGGCTAAGCGAACACAGATGACTTCCAGTTTTCCTTTTGTGGGACTGAAACGCTGAATTTCTCGGCTCACAGTCCATCTCTACCACAGCCTGGGCAAGCCCTTCTCTCTCTGGTTGACTCCCTTTCTCTTTGCTCTGCTCTTCATTCAGTTGGAGCTGATTCTTGTGTGCCAGATGAACATCCTTCAGTTGATTGAATTCTTGTAAAGCCTTCAGTGTTTTCTGTATATGCACCTGGAATTCACACACATTGAAATATGCTATCACGTTTGCTCTGTTTCCCATTTTTTATGCAGTGCTGTGTTTTGAGAGATAGCTACATGATTACATGTGCCTTTCGCCCATTGTTCCTTGGTGTTGGGCAGTATCAATTCTTCACTATAACACAATTTTAATGAAGTAGGTTGGTTAACGGTATTTCTTTATAGTTTATCCTCAGTTCTCCGCAAAGCATTCTGTCTCTGCTGCTCTGAGATCATGATGGCATCTGTCCCCGCTGTCTTCTCAGAGATTGCAACTTGCCATTTGCAAGTGTTTAATTCATTAAAGTTGGTGGTTTTGTTTTGTTTTTAGGGGGCAGGATATGAGGCAAGGATCTAATGTCATTTTTACCCCAACATAGATAAGCAAATATATCAAGGGATGCCTGCTCTGTTCCTGGCTGGTCATCCCTCCCTCCGGTCTTGTTGCCATTCAGTGTGAGTGTACTGTGTTGCTCTAATTTGACAGTTGTGATATTTCGTGGGAAATGCCCCTCTACCTTGACCCCTTTCCTCAGACAATCTTGGCCTTTTGTTCTTGCATATAAATTTTAGAATCAGCTTATTTAGCTACTTTCATCTCAATCAGAGTGAGACTGAGACATCTAATAAGACTTAGCACATCAATGGGGGTAATACTGACATCTCTACACTATGGACATCCCAGCATTCAAGTTCATTAGCTCTAATAAATTAATCAGGTCTCTTTGTATCTCTCTGTGTATGTTTATAACGTTATCTCCAGAGGACTCAGAACTCTGGCAGATTTATCTCTGGATGTCTGTCGTTTGTTCTGTAAGTGGCATTTAAGAACTAAACTCTTCAGCTGATTGCTGTTGGTGTATAGAAAGAGAGTTGGCTATTATACTTTAAAATCTGTTGCATTGATGATAAAATATGACTAGTTTGAGTTTTTTGGGCTTTCAGCAGGAAGCCAAACAATGAAAAACAGTGGTTTTGCTCAACTCTGACCCTCTACTTCTCTTCTTGACTGTGGGAGATGAACAGGGCAGCAATGGCCAGCCATGGGAGCTGTGTGTCCACAGGTTTTGGATTCCAAGGAAGACATCTTCTGCAGAGCAGCTGCTGCGTCTCTGCTAAACAACCCGTCAGATTCAGGAACATTCCTCCTGTCTTGTTCTGCAAACACCTTTCATTTTCCCAGTTTAGAATTCTTAAGATTTTGTCACATTTTTGCCTTTTCATGTATTTTGAATCTATTTGTTGCTGTCTGACAGTTCTGTATATTTGTTTGATGAATTTTGGTCATCTCCCCTCTCCCACCCCTGCCTGGCCCTGAATTCACACACATTGAAATATGCTATCACGTTTGCTCTGTTTCCTATTTTTTATGCAGTGCTGTGTTTGGAGAGATAGCCACATGAATACACGTGCCTTTCGCCCATTGTTCCTTGGTGTTGTGCAGTATCAACTCTTTACTATAACACAATTTTAATGAAGTATGTTGGTCAACAGTATTTCTTTATAGTTTATCCTCATTTCTCCGCAAATCATTCTGTCTCTGCTCTGAGATCTCACTCCCATCTCTCTCCCATGGGCATCCTTTTGCTCAAGCCTCTCTCCTACTTTCATATCCTTGGTTTTGTGTGTGGCCCACTGAGTTCACTATGAGTTACTTGCTTAAGCTAGGGTGGGAGATTACAGCCTGAAGCAAAGGGCAGCTCGTCTCTGGCTATACCACTGAAGAACGGTGCCCCAGCCCCACCTCAGCAACATTTAATTGCCAGGTCCCTCTGAGAGAGCTGGGGCCTGCCCGGTGGATTTTAAGTAATCTATTGCTTTGAGAAACAATGAAATGATCACGACAGGTTTTCTTCTCTACTTGGTTAATAAGATCACGTGACCAAGACCTTCCTACTTGGTAAGAATGTGTTGTGGTTTTAAGGTTGTTTCTAATGAGAAATCTGTGGTAGTTTAAGTAGAAATGTCCCTTGTCGACTCATGGGTGTGAATGCTTGACCCACAGGGAGTAGAACTATTAGGAGGTATGGCTTTGTTAGAGGAAGTATGTCACTGTGGAGGCAGGCTTTGAGGTCTTACGCTTAAGCTATGCCCAGTGTAGCACAGTCTCCTGATGCTGCCTGTGTGGACCAAGAAATAGAACTCTTAGCTCCTTTCCCAGCACTATGTCTGCCTGTATGCTGCCATGCTTCCCATTATGATGATAATGGACTAAACCTCTGACACTGTAGGTCAGCCCCAATTAAAAGCTTTCCTTTATAAGAAGTGCTGTGGTCATGGTGCCTTTTCACAGGAATGGAAACCATAAAACAAGACATATTTACCCATTGTTCAGACTCTAGGCATTTACACTTAGGGATGAGGCTGGTCTAGAACTCTCTTCCTTGGTGCCTATCTGGCTTCTGATTCTTTTTCTATTGCTTTGCAGACACCACGACCAAGGCAACTTATAGAAAGAAGGGTGTATTGGGGGATTACAGTTTCAGAGGGTTAAAGTCCATGACCATCATGATAGAGAACGTGGCAACAGGCAGGTGTTGGGGCAGTAGCTGAGAGTTCACATCTTCATCCACAAGCAGAAGGTAGAGAGAGAGAGAGAGAGAGAGAGAGAGAGAGAGAGAGAGAGAGAGAGAGAGAGAGAGGCTATGAGAGAGAGGCATAAATCTTTTGCAATCTCAAAGCCCATCCCTAGTGACACACCTCCTCCAACAAGGCCACACCTCCTAATCCTTCCCAAACAGTTCCACCATCTGGGGACCAAGTAAGCAAATATATAAATATATGGGACCATTCTCATTCAAACCACCACAGTGACTTGATTTCTTTTGTCTCCTTGGAGAGAAGGAAATATTCCTTTTCATCCTATTTCTTGGTTTATACTAGAATTCTCAACTGTTTAACTCTCTCTTTCTCTCTCTCTCTCTCTCTCTCTCTCTTTCTCTCTCTCTCTCTCAATCTTCCCCCATCTCATATAGCCCAGGCTGCCCTCAATCTCTTTATGTGACTGAGGCCACTGAGGCTGGCCCTCTGCACTTATCTCCTGGATGCTGGGCTCATTGGCACCTGCCACCATGCCCCAGCTTCTTCTGTAAAGCCCCCAGGTAGTAGCATTTCCTTTTAGAGACTGACAATACAGCTTAATAATTATGTCAGGGCCCAGATGCCCTGTGCTTGCGGTACTTGTGGAAGCTGTGCTTTCCTTGGAATGTAGCATTTTCATTCCTCTCTATTCTGAAGTGTGTCAATATAAGGTTGCCCTTGATACCAGTCTCTGTTCTGTCTCCACAGTGGACAGTTCCTGTTCTTCACTACCTTCTCACACAGCTTTCCCTCTTCAAAGGACTGGCTTTTCTCTCTATGTCTCATAACTAATCTCTGCCTTTAGTCTTATTATTTTCTTCCTTTTCTTTTCTTTGGGTTTATTATTTTTCAACTTAAATTACTTTTAACTACTGCTTCAGCCTCCCAAGTGTTGGGACACATTGGGTGTATTACTGAGCATAGCTTCTTTTCTAACATTTTTTTTCATAGTGTATTTCCTGATGTGTGTGTGTGTGTGTGTGTGTGTGTGTGTGTGTGTGTGTGCACCTACATATGAAGTTCAGGGGCTGACACTGAGTGTTTCCCTCAATCACACTTTACCTTGTCTTTTGAAACAGGGTCTCCCTCTCTGAACCTATCTTTCACTGATTGGTTCACTGCTGGCTAGCTAGCAAGCTATTAGCATGTAACCCCACCCCCACCAACTGACCATGCCCATCCTTCTATGTAAGTTCTGGGGATTCAAATGCAGTTCATTGTGCTTACCCAGCAGGTGCTTTACCATCTGAGCCCTCTGGTCTGACTTCAGCTTTTCAAGCTGAATGGCTGCCCCATTTGTTTCAATTATTTCTCATTTTCTGAAGTAAACTCGCAAAGCCCTCCAGAGCCTCCAATCACTTCTCAGCTCTACCTTGCGAGGTCTGACTGTGTAGGAAGCATTGCTTACACTTGGGGGATCCCGTACTAGGCTCCCTTTAGATAGGGGCTGGCTGTGTTCTGCTAGGGTTGTGCCAGTTCACACCCTCTCCAGCAGTCTACCCGTACTTGAGCAAGACCATGTAAACCAGGAAGGCGATGGTACACCTCCCGGCTCCTTTCACTGTTCAGGTTGAACACTGTTCAGGTTGAACTGGTGTCAGGAGAGAAAGCCCGAGCCCCCAGACTCACCACATACCTGACTGCCAATCTGTGTTAGGGTGTGTGAAGACGAGGAAGGAAGACTGGCCATTGAAGAGCTTTGAGTCCTGGGTGTAACAGGCCTGAGTGTCCATCCCTAGCTTTGATTGTGGAGGACAGGCCCTACCGGGGAGAGAGCTAGCTGGAGCCCCAGGCTCCTTTCCATTGTCTTACGGTACCTAAACTCTGAAGAGCTCTGTCTCTCCTATCCCACAATCCCCTCTCATGTTCCCACCTTCCCAACCTGCACAGGCTCCTCCGCTACTTCCGAGGACAACACAGATGTGCAGGCCACTTGAGGCCCCACTAGCAGGGGACCACTCCGTGACAGGGTTGCCCTAGGGGCAGCTTCCTGGAAGATATTTTAAAGACAGAGCCCACACCCAGAGCTCAGCATCTTGTGATCTTAATTTGTGGCTTTGTCTGATGGGACCTGCTTCCCTTTGCAGCGTCCTCGGGCTGTTTATTTGGGGAAAGGATATTCCCTGCCTTTCATGTCTGAGTGGTTTCCTCCTGCGAGTTGCCTGTGAGGTCTTCAGTAGACCCTGACTCCAGCAGGAGGGGTGGGCTCTTTTGGGAAGCAAGCCGTCCCTCGGGATAAGGAGTCCCACCGGCTCTGTCTTGAAGCTGTCCATGGGGACCATCCCAGCCATGGTGGCAGGCAACCTCTCCGGATCTGGTTGAGAGCCTCAGCAGATCTCTTTGGACTTGGGCTAATAAGATTTTTTTTTTCCTTTAAAAGGAACTTTCCATTGTTTGTTTAAAAAGTGAAATGAGCAATTTTTCCAACCGCAGGGGCGATGCTGGAAGAGGCTGTAATTTCTAGGATCCAAGTCAGAACTTAAAAACACGAAGGAGAACATGGAGGGGAAAAGCCTTCCAATTAAAACAGGTCTCTTTATACCTCCCTCCAGGCTCTCTGGTCAGTCTTCATCGAGGGGCGTCAGCAGGATCCTTCTGTTTTTTCCTTCTGCCCCAACCTTTAATGAGCGAATTCTTCCATTCTTTTTCACCAATAATGAGATACCTATAGCTAATTAGACACGGGGGGCGGGGCGGGTAGGATATGAAGGTGCAGGTAGAGTTTCAGGGCTGCCCAGTCCAGTTCACACATACTGTGTGCCACCCACCAACCACCGAGCCCTAGAACAAAGCATGGCGCCTGCTCCGAGAACACTCAGCCCAGCCTGGAGACTGCCAGGGAGTCAGCATCCCTTATGTCCTGCTAAGAGAGAGAGAGAGGGTGGAACAGCCTGGGAAGTCAACCCCCGGAACTGTTGCAGCTGTTTGCCTTTGAAGAAGGTACAAAACAGCGCAAGCATGCCACGCCACGTAGGGTACCACGCTGAGGAAGATGGAATCCCTTGTTCCGGGGACCCTGGTCCTTGGCAGGAGCCTATTGCAAGTCTGGATCCAGGCCGGCAGGGGTGACCATGTCACAGGCAAGAAAAAGATTTCAGGTTCTTCCCCACTTTCTCTTCTATTAGTTTTAATGTATCTGCTTTGATGTGGAGGTCCCTGATCC
>NW_022196909.1:59718374-59769146 GCF_008632895.1 Mastomys coucha | reverse complement strand
AAAAAAAAAAAAAAGAAAGAAAGAAAAAAGAAAGAAAAAGATTTCAGAGTAGAAGCGCCCACTGGAATACAATCCCAGGGGAAGATTCCACAAAGTCTGTGGCAGGCCTGTGCCACAGCCCTTTGAGATGGACAAGAGTCATCTGTGTGGTAAAGAGGGGAACTTGGGAGCGGGGATGAAGGTCACCAGTCACTGTTCTGACCTCAGAGACAGAGCTGTCTGAGCACTCTGGTTCATTACCAGGCCTGATTCTACCTGCCAGAGCTTGCAACCCTTGGCTGGAAGGTTTATGAGAGCTGGCTTATTCTCTGGTGTCTTGGCACTTTCCTTCATGTTCTGATTGGAACCAGGGAAGCTGTAAGTGCAAACTTTTTTTTTTTTCTGTACCTTGGAGTAAATTATACCTGCGTTCCTGGAGAAGGCTGTGGTGAAAGTGTCTCTTGTTTCCAGTGGCCGTACACGCTCCCCTCAGGAGACCTGAATTCCAAGCCGGCGCTACTATAAAGTTGATGAATGCATGCCAGGCCCTAATCCAATATGCAATCACCCTTCTCTCTCCTCTCCTTTCTGCAGGGGGAAAGGAAGCTGGAGTTTTTAATAAGGTAATAGCGCCTCTTTTATATTTTCCTTTCATAAATTATAAGGAATTGAGAGCAGAATGCGGCAGCAGCTTGGCACAGTGGGGAGGTTGCTGGGCTGGACGGGAGTGTAAATTGGTGCAAGCACTTTCAGAGAGCAAATTGGCAATGTCTAATAAAGCTGCAGCCTAGTGACTCCCGTACCCAGGGCAGCTCACCAGAGATGCTAGAAGACACAGCAGTGTTGGCAAAGACAGCAGGGCACTGGGGGAAAATGAGTCCATTGATGGGGAAACGAGGAAGCTGTGTCCCCCAAACCCTTCAGTGCTATGACAGTGAAAACCACAGAGATAAAAGCAGCCCCTGGTAAAGAGAAATGAATCATGGCATCTGAGACGTCACAGTGAATGAGCCAGCCTTGCGCTTAATAACCAGCACAGGCTCACGAATGCAATAGCAACCTGCAGGGCCTGGCCGACACCATGGTATTTACATCCAGCTTGAAAATCCAGGAGGGGATTCGACACACTGTTTCTAGATGCACACAGGCTCTCTTGTGTCCCTCAGCACTTACAACAGCACTGAGGATTCAGAAATACATAATGATTGAACCCTAACCCTAAACCTAAACCTAAGCCTAAGCCTAAGCCTAAGCCTAAGCCTAAACCTAAGCCTAAGCCTAAGCCTAGCCCTAGCCCTGGCCCTGGCCCTAGCCCTAGCCATAGCCAAGCCCTAGCCCTACCCCTAGCCCTAACCCTAACCATAACCATAACCATAACCATAACCCTAACCAGTGGTTAACCCTAACCGTAAACCTAACCCTAACCCTAACCCTAACCCTAACCTTAACCTTAACCCTAACCCTAACCCTAACCCTAACCAGTGGTTAACCCTAACCCTAACCAGTGGTTAACCCTAACCCTAACCCTAACCCTAACCAGTTGTTAACCCTAACCAGTTCGGTGGTAGGTGCTGAGGGACACAAGATGAAGCACATTTGAACAACAGTGCAAAACTATGAGGATGGCACAGGGGGCAAAGGTGCTCGCTATCAAGCCCGATGGGAGTTTGAATCCAAGACTCACATGGTGAAAGGAGAGAAACGTACTTCCATGAGCAGTCCTCTGATCTCTACACACACACACACACACACACACACACACACACAAAGGAGAGAAACCTACTTCCATGAGCAGTCCTCTGATCTCTACACATACACACACACACACACACACACACACACACACACGATGCATATGTATATACATATACATATGCATACCTATACATATACACATACACACACATATACATATATATGTGGGGTGGTACTGGAGAGATGTGGCTAGGAGCCCCTGCTTGCTCCTCCAGAAGAGCAGAACTTGGATTTCAGCACCCACACTACACTCACAACTGCTGGTAACTCAAGCTCAGGGAGATGTCCTGCCTTCTTCTGGCCTCTATGGTCACCCCCCCCACACACACACACACAATTTTTTTTTTTAACGTGGAGATACCAAACTCACGGTGGTGGTTCTCTCAAAGGATATGAAGAGACATTCACAGTGGCCTGGGAGAATTTGGGGGACATTCAACCATGACCAGTGTCTCACAAACAGTGAAGCAAAAAACAAACAAACAAAAAACACCAAAAAATAAAACAAAACAAAACAACAACAAAAAACAGCCGATATTTACAAACTGCCAAAGTCTGGTCGAGCCTGGCATGCTGGCACAGGATGGGTCTGCAGTCCCAGCCATGGGGAGTGGATGCTGCAGAGGTAGGAGGTCAAGGTCAACTTGGTACACTATATGTTTGAGACTGGCCTGGGCTCCCTGAGAGCCCACCTCAAACAATGGCATGAACACACCAGGTTAGAATGCAGATGTAGATTATTATTCTGTTTTCCAATGTTCAGGGTCTCTGGTTGTGCTTCAGCTCTGTCACCATGTGACTTTGGGGCATGTCATACTCGGGTGTTTCCTCCTCTGTGAGACAGGAGGTTTGCATCCCCAGGGTGGCTATGAATGCAGCCTGACAGATGGATAATGTAGAGGTAGCTTTGAGGTGACAGTGAAGGAAGCTTGTGGGTGTTGCAGAGTATTTGATCACACTGTGAACCCTGAGATTGTGTTATTTACTGGAAAAACTTTTTTGTTTTTAAGTTGTGGTGTGACTCAGTCTTAGCACATGCCTTTAATCCAAGAGCTTTCTGATTGATTATTGTAAACAGGATTAAATAAAGTCAACCATAGAGCAAGCAACCAGTTGACAGGGAAGTTATTTTCTTAATAACATAGGGTTATTAAGAAAAGAACATATAGAGTAAGAGGGAGTCAGGAGGCTGGATAGAGAGACACACAGGAAGTAGAAGGGAGGGACACTCAGTCTGAAGGAGGTTTTTTGAGACAGTGTATGAGAGAGTCATTGCTGTTGGGACATCAGCTGAGGAGGAAGGTCAGCGGAGTGCTTCTCTGCCTCTTAGAGCTAGCAGGTTTTCACCCCAGCATCTTGTTCCTGAGTCTTCATTGGTAAAACTGAACGAGTGAGATTTTGTTTAAAAAACATGGGGGTGATGATGTTATGAACTTTCTGAGCACATGTCCAATGAGGTTGGGAAAAATCACTGCCTTAGTTAGGGTTTTACTGCTGTGAACAGACACCATGACCAAGGCAACTCTTATAAGGATAACATTTAATTGGGGCTGACTTACAGGTTCAGAGGTTCAGTCCATCATCATCAAGGTGGGAGCATGGCAGCATCCAGGCAGGCATGGTGCAGGAGGAGCTGAGAGTTCTACATCTTCATCTGAAGGCTGCTAGTGGAAGACTGACTTCCAGGCAGCTAGAGTGAGGGTCCTAAGCCCACACCCACAGTGACACACCTACTCCAATAGGGCCACACCTTGTAATAGTGCCACTCCCTGGACCGAGCATATGCAAACCATCACAGGCACATAAGAACAGAACATCCTGGTGCTGAGGTCTGCACAACAGGGGTCTCCATGGAGCATGGGAGCGCATGTATTGGACCACTGACAATTTGCTCACTGATGAGAAAATTCAAAAGAGAGTCCATATTTTTATCTAGGAGGGGCTTTGTGATAACCCTAGTGGATGGTGCCTGTGAATGTGCCATCTGCTAAGCCTAGGGCATTTTGATTTTGTCCTCAATGAAGTTCTTAGGTCCAGCCGTCCAGGATAAGCAGGTTTTCTTTCTTTTCTTTCTTTCCTTCCTTCCTTCCTTCCTTTCTTTCTTAAAAAAAAAACATTTTTTCTTTTTCTTTTTTTAAAAAGATTTTATTTATTTATTTTATGTATATGAGTATACTGTAGCTGTCTTCAGACACCCCAGAAGAGGGCATCAGATCTCCTTATAGATGGTTGTGAGCCACCATGTGGTTGCTGGGAATTGAACTCAGGACCCGTGGAAGAGCAGTCAGTGCTCTTAACCGCAGAGCCATCTCTCCAGCCCCATAAGCAGGTTTTCTTATCCAGCCAGTTCTGTGCCTTCTTCCTTCCTGTAAACCATACTTTCTGTGGGAACAGAGGAGGCGCTTTTCCAGCTATGCCTATGTAAGCCGCCTTACCCGTCCAGTGGAAGTAAGTAGGCAAACAACGAATTCTTCCCCATGCAGTTTTATTAGGATCCTTGTAATCTTGTTTGTTACATCTTACTTATTTCTACTTACATTTTATTAGTTACATCTTGCTTCTTACATCTTACTTTATTATTTCTACTTACTCCTATTCCTATTCTTAGTTCTCTTCCTACATCTTACTTCTATCCTTACATACTCCTATCTATCATACTTACCCTTCTATATCCCATACTTACTCTTCTATCCCATCACCAGCCCTAACTCTACATACTTACTTACTATCTCTACATACTTACTCTTCTAATCCATCACCAGCTCTAATTCTACATACTTACTCCTAAATCTACATACTTACCTCTAATTCTATATCTATCTATATCCAGCCCCCAGTCCTCACAGGTTAAATACTTCCCCTGGTCCCAATCAGCATCAGCTACGTGGCAAAGTATAATAGACTGCAAGGAAAATCATGCCAGCTTGCATCACAAACTAGAGGCACTCAGCTTTTCCAACTAAGGGCTTGATTATCAATGCTCTCTGCTCTGACCGGAGACCAGGTGTTCAATATATATGTATATAGGGTGGCAGCTGCGGCTCCCCACAGGCCTACATGTGAGTTTTAATCATTATGTATTTCTGAATCCTCGGTTCTGTGGTAGGTGCTGAGGGGCACAAACGTCTCACTCTTATAGTTTATATTGTTCTGAGACATGGCAGAGAAAGATGAATTAATTAATAAGAGAATTCAAAATGCTACACAGTGAGGGAGATGGTCCAGCGGGTGAGCTGAGGATGAAGGCTGGATGCAGGAAGCCCTCTCCTAGGAAGTGACTTTGAGCTGAGGGACTGACAACAGGAAGGAGCTACAGTCTGAAGTATGGTGGGTGGAGCTGCAGGGAGCTCCTGAGATGATTTCAGGAGCTCAGCTCACCAGTCCTGGGTTGGGGGACAGCTGTAATGATGCAGAGGTAAATAGGATGCTGTTTGTGCTTGATGTATTGGTGTGGGGTTTGGGAGCAAAGCTGACTACAGATGAGTCCTTACATTCTAAAACATTTCTTTTTGAGATATGATATCATTTCCCCTTTCCGTTTCTCCCTCAAGCCATCCTATATCCTTCTCGTTGCTCTCTCTCAAACTCATGGGCTCTTTTAACTGTTGTTATATTCATATATCTATGTGCACAATACATGCCTTCATACATGGTCCTAAGTATAACCTGCTCCGTCTGTATAGTCTTACGTTTAAGTACATTTCCAGGCTGACCATGTGGTATTGGATGACCAACTGGTGTGCTCTACCCTGGAGGAGACTGTTTCTCCCACTCAGCATTTCTTAGTTGCTTGGAGTTCTTTGTGTAGAGTTGAGACCTCATGGGCTTTCCATCATCCACTTTGTAATGTTCATTGTTGTTGTCCTTGTCCAGAGCATGTTTATGTGATCATGTAGGTAAGACTTTCTGGGTGTAGCTTCTTATACTACTAGAAAACGAAGTCTCACAACAAAGCCATTGATCTTTTGGCTCTTACAGTCTTTCTGACCCCTTTTGGCTGTGTTCCCAAGAATTGGGTTCAGGAGTTGTTTTGCGGATGTATATCCACCGGGACTTGGTTCCACAACTCTGCATTTAATTGGTTGTGGTATTCTGTAATAGTCTCTGTTGAAAGAAGATGTTTTCTTGATGAAGTATGAAGGCTACATTTATCTTGTGGGTGTAAGGACAAATGTTTACAGTGTAGTTAGGGATTATGCTGTTTCAGTAAAGTGGGTGTCGAAGGTTCTTCTCCAAGATCTATCTATGACTTCGCTAGTCCTGGGTAGTTGGCTACCAGGTCTCCAGCATCAGGCATGGCTTCCCTTTTGTTAATTGGCTCTAAGTCCAATTAGAGAGCTAATGGTTACTGCCAAGATATGTATGCCACCATGGCACCTTGAGGGTTATCATGCCATGCTGGTCATTGTTGTTGTTGATAGTTGTCATAGCTTGGCAAGGCTGTTGGTTGCTTCCATTTTTGGAATCTTGCATGGCACCTTCAGGTATGCAAGGGAAGGAACATTCAGGTCCGGGCACTGTGTCAGAAGGGCATGGTTTCTTCAGCAATAGGGACTTACCTTCTACCTCTGGAGGGAAACCAAGGGCAACAGCAATAGTCTGTAATGTTTGGGGAGTCTCTTGAATAACCATAACCAACAACTCAGCAGAAGGCTTCTCATGCCTAGTATTGGTTTTTTTTTTTACTAGATAGTCTTTGGCCCTTGGAGGGAGCATTGTAGCCCAGGTGTCCTTATTTTTTGAATGCCAACATTTGGGTGAATGTTGAGTTTTTCATTTACTGAACTTGGGAGAAAAAGTATATGGCCATGTGGTGTTTGGATTAGATGTTCAAATGAAACTGTCATGGAAACAACTGGATTTATCAGTAAGACACTGTTAATGTCAGGATTTGTAGATGTTCCATTGAGAGTCCCAGTAGGAAATACCTAGAACTAAGTTTGAACTGCAATATTATGTGCTTGCTCAGAGGAAGGAGAGCAGAAAAAGAGATTGAAGAGTGTGTGGGAAAGCCAATCAGTCAGGGGTGATGTCACAGGACTGGAGCCTGAAGGAAGAGGCAAGTCAGCTGTGCCAAGCGCTACTATGAAGCTGAGGGAAGAAAGAGGCAGAAGTGACAGCCACATTTGGCAGTGGTGACTTCAACAAGCAATGAGGAAGCTTCTGGAACTGGAATCCAGAGTGGGTGGAATTAGAGTGCATGTCCCATAATCCTTAGGGAGGAGGCCATATTGTTGTGTGTAATTTTAAAATCACACTATCTCTTTGCCCAGTGCCCCAGCCCTTGCTATGACCTCTCCCAGTTTCCCTAGCTCCAACTTGATTCCAAACATTCCCCAACCTGAGGAGTCCAGGAGCTGCTTTCTAGCAGCCCCTAATGGCTAGCTTGGCCAAGCAGCCAATAACTGCCCTGGTCACCCACTTTCTCCTCCTGCCTACCTTATTACCACAGGTGGAAAACACTAGACAGTTTTATTATTTTAAATAATAGCCAGATAACCCAATAGCTGGGCAAAGAGTTCCCTACACTAATCTTAGCACTAGTTCCTTCCATCTTCTTTGGCCTTCGTCTACAGCAGAGGCTATAGACTAGAGGTTCCCTGAGACCTACATGCCTGTAGCTTCCTACCAGTTCCACAGCCTGGTCCAAATCCTGCTTCCCCTTCTCTTCCTTCTGCAACCCGGATGCCCCACCTTTTACCCTTCGCCCAGCAATTAGTTTCTGCTTCCTTTATTGACACACACACACAAAAATTAGAATCAATACCTTCCCCTATAGCACACGACTCTCTTCTGCTGCATATAAAGGCATAAGGGCATCCTTCGTTTGAGCTGAGCTGTCTGGCCAGTGTCTCTGAGGATCAGCAGGCAGGGATACTCATTACTTTGCTCGATACTGTAATGAAATATCCAATAAACATAAGTTAAGGAAGGAAGAAATGGCTTGTTTTCAGGTCAGCTTGAGAACAGAGCCCATGGTGACAATGGAGGCAGGATGAGGGAAGCTTTAGGTGGCCAGTCACATTTCATCTGCAGTCAGGTAACAGAGAAAAAATACTGCGCTCAGCTTGCTCTCTTTCATCGAGCCCATGGTCAGGGTCCACTCCAATTAACCCAGATCTTCAAAGCCTTTCCTAGGCATGCCCAGAGACTTCTCTCCTAGGTGATTCTAGAGTCTGTCCTATTGGCAACCAATAGTAGCCATGACAACCACTGCCTTCATTCCTATGCAATGGCAGGTGCTGGAATGGGGAATGGGCACTGTCTTCCAAACTGCTTCCTGTTCTGTGTTCTGATTCTGCCCCCCCTCTCTTTCTCTCTCTCTCTTTCTCTCTCTCTCTTTCTCTCTCTCTTTTCTCCCTCTCTCTTTCTCTCTCTCTTTTCTTCCTCTCCCTCTCCCTCTCCCTCTCCCTCTCCCTCTCCTTCTCTCTCTCTCTCTCTCTCTCTCTCTCTCTCTCTCTCTCTCTCTCTCTCTCCCCGTGTTGCATGTGGTTGTCCAATGAGATTTCCAACTGGGGTACAATGGCAAATGGGGCCCAGGAAGCTGACTTAGCCACCTCCAGGGAACATTGCAGTCTCCATCCTTGGGCCATGCTTGACCCCATGTGAGACTCTCTTTGTGCCATCTGTTGCCCAGCCTTTGAAATCACTGGGTTTTGGGCTTTGGTGGTCTGTTTCCTCTTTTCCTTGTCCGAGGATCGTGGTATGAAGGCTGTCAGATGTTTGTCTAATGTGTTTTCCTAGCTGGTTTTAGAAACTCAGCAGTCTATTTGCCTCCACACAGCTTGACTGTTGCAGCTTTGGAGCCTTGGGATTTTGCTGTTAGTGTCAGAGTGAGCATGATAATTTCTTTCCGATCTTCTTCTTTTATTAGGGAAGGGGGAGACAGGTGGACTCCCAGGGCTTGTTGACCAGCTGGCCCAGCCTATTCAGTGAGCTCCAGCTGGCCCAGCCTATTCAGTGAGCTCCAGGATAGCAAAGAGAGCTTGTCTCACAAACCACCGTAGGCAATGCCTGAGGAATATCACTTAGAGGTTGTCTTCCAGCTGCCACATGTATGTATACATACACACATGCCCACCCACAGGAATGCCCACACATGTGTACACACACATATACCCCCCCAAAATGGCAAAATATAATTACACACTTAATATTGGATCTACAGAGCTGAGCTCTTCCTCGGCTGAGGAAGCACAAAGAGCCTGCCCCTGCCCGTGCTGTTCTGCGGCTGAGGACCTGGCCAACTGAGACTGTCAGTGGCAGGATGAGGAGAGCCCTCTTGCAAGCCTGTCTTGTATGGATGAGGCTCAGAGAAGTGTCGGGGTTGCCATGACTCCTTAAGAGCCTTAGGAGCCAGATCTGGGGTCAGAGGTCTATGGCCTTGGAATCTGAAACCAATTCAGAGTTTCAGAGAAAAGAGACCTCCCAGGCAAGTCTGCTAAGGACTCCCTGGGACCCTGAGCAGGTGTCACAGCAGCAAATGCTGCCATTTTATCATATCCTTTCCTAGAGCAAATGCTGATTCCCCTGGGTGTTCAGTCTGCCTTTCTGAGTGCTGGACCAACAGTCATGGGAAGGCTTACTCCAGGTTGGGTTTCAGCGCCAATGTATGACGTGCTTATAGGCATGCCTACATCACAAGCCTGTGGAGTTCACCACTGAGCGCTTCTCATCTTCTTGAGAAGTACCTAGAACTTCATCATCTTCTAGTATTTGCTTGCCTTGTTGTCATGGCAAAGTAGACAGAAGTTGCTGTGGGTCTGTGTGTGCCTGTGTCTCTGTGTTTGCTCCTAGGTGTTTGTATGGGAATACATGCTTGTGTGGTTGCACATGTATGTGTGCATGGAGGTCAAAGGACAATCTTGGGGTCATTTCTCAGACACCATTTACCTTTATTAAACAGGATTTCTTGCTGGCCTGGAATCTGTTAAGCAGTCTAGGTTGTCCTGCCAATGAGCCCCTAGGATTCTTGCATCTGCACCTTTGCAGTGATAAGATTATAAGGTGTGCCATTAGGTGTGCTAGGCATCGAACTCAGGTCCTTGGGCCTATGTGGCAAGCACTTTACCCAATGAGCTATCGTCCAGTTCTAGGGGAACTGTTTTTAACATGTATCATTGCTTCTAGACAAGTTGCATCTCTGTCTAGAACCCATGGAACTCTGTCTGTCTCTGTGGCTCCATCTGTGTGGCCTTTACCACACCCCTGCCTCACTTTTCCATCTATAAAACAGGAGCAGCAGCATCAGTCTGCCAAGGCCGCAGCAAAGATTGAATGAACTGTAAATACACATGCATATTTTATATGTATGAGCTTAAGTCATCTTAAACACCCATTCTTTTCCTTTTTCCACTACAGAAGGTTGTAGCCCATTTTCTGGTTTCCTTCGCTGTTCCGTCACAGTGACAGGAGACAGTCAGATCCAGGAACTTTTAATTCCTTGCATCTTAACACAATGAGGAAAAGCATTTTCCTCTGGCTTGGGAGAGAGCAAATAGAGGATGATGAATGTAAACTGTCGGGGTTTAATTATAACGTATAATTATATATTTATGGCATATTAATACCGTTGTTACTTTTATTTTGCCCTAGAGAGGTATAAATGACCTAATTCTCTTTCCATTCTTTTCCTGGTTGAGTTTTTGCTGGGTTCACTTCCCAGCTCATTTTTTGTCTTGTAAAACATCTCAGGTGATGAAACCTTGGAGTCGGGTGAACCACCTGAGGAAATTCGGGGCCTTCTGTGAAAAACAAGCAGTTGCTAGGGCGGCTGGGGACTGTATTTGTTTAACATCCATATTCCTGCCTCGTGGAGCCCAGCAGCCTGTTATTTCCACTGGGTCCGAGCCAGCGCCTCGTTCCTCCCCACTGTGTCCAGCCTTGAACATTTCTCTGCGATTATGTTTCGCCTGAGGATTAGCAAAATGCAGAGGAGGTAAAAAACAGGAGGTGTTTGGCTCAGGGCTCAGTGCTGGGATCGCACAATCTGCCACTGAGCTAGGCTGACTGGGCCGTAGACCAGGGACTCAAGAGAGCAGGCTAGCTCTCATCTTGGGGCTCGAGAACTATCGAGGTTCAGGCTTGTTTGTTTGTAAGACCCAAGTAAACACCAAACCAACAAGTGGTTCTCATGCCTCACCAAGCTGCTAGAGAGCCTCTGACCAGGGTGTGAGAAGCTGCGAGCCCCTCTTTTAGAACTAGTAAGAACTATTGCCTGGACCATCTCGAATAAGTCTCAAAGGTGCCCCCCCCCCCACCTCCCGCGCGCCAAAGGAGAGACATGACCTCAGCTGCGAGAAGCAGAAGGCAATTATATCGAGTCCGGGTTGATAAAACTGTCTTACCTAAGCCCAGCTTTGGGAAGAAAAGAAGGGGCAAGGGGAAGTTGTGAGTCATCTTTTCTCTGTCCGCCACCAGCCTCGAGACTTCAGTTTGGAGCCTGGCTGCGGTGTATAGCCAGGGGTAAGGCGCTAGCTCTGGATAACTTTGGAGTTATCCCACTGGTCACTGGTTCTCTTCACATCTGACCCTTTCTGCCTCCAGTTCAGTAAACTCTTATAGAGGATTTTTCTCAAGAGAGGGTCTTTAGCCAGGGGTGGCCTCACACTTCAACTTTACCTAGTATCTAAGCATACCACGGACTTCTGATGCTTCGGATTCCGCTTCCTAAATTGAGGAATTACAGGTAAAGACACCATGCCCAGTGGTGGGGATAGGTATTTTTACTCTTGTATTTATTCATTCATTGATTTTGTGTTTGTGTGTGCATGCCCAGTTCAGAAGAGAGCTTTCCGGAGCTGATTCTCTCCCTCCACCATGCGGATTCCAGGGTGTGAATTCCAGTCAGCAACCGAGGCAGCAACAGGGACTGCCTCCGGAGGAGCCGCCCCAGACCTACATGAACCTTCTGTGAGGCCAGAGGGAAGCCACACTTTAGCAGACATGGAGAAGCCAGGGAGCATGGAGCCTCTATGGAAATAGCAACTCTAGGGTCAAGTTTTTTCCTTCCTTCCTTCCTTCCTTCCTTCCTTCCTTCCTTCCTTCCTTCCTTTCTTTTTCTTTTCTTTCTTTTTTTTTTTTTTGGTTTTTTGAGACAGGGTTTCTCTGTGTAGCCCTGGCTTTCCTAGAACTCACTCTGTAGACCAGGCTGGCCTCGAACTCAGAAATCCGCCTGCCTCTGCCTCCAAGTGCTGGGATTAAAGGTGTGCGCCACCACCACCCGGCTCTAGGGTCAAGTGTCTTTTGTGAAGAAACTCCAGACTGCTGGTTGTCTTAACTGCTTTGCAGCAATCAGGAGGGTGTGAGGTCCCATCTGGTTTTATAAAACCTGGCTGGTGGAAGAACCCCAACAACCTGAGATGTCTGGAAGACACTGGGAGGAGGGAGACACAGATCCAAAACCCAAGTCTCTGACTGAGATCGGGATATGTACCTGGGGGCTGAAGCGGGCTCTAGCAGGGAGACAGAAGGTTGGAGATGAGGCTGCATGGGGGACCAGACATTCTGAGATGCTGTGGTGTGGGACAAGGATCTAAGGGTGTTAGTGAACAGTGCTGAACTTGACCACAGTGTGTGTGTGGTGTTTTAACACTGTGCCAAGGAGATGGGACAGCAAGAAGTGTGGACCCTGCTCCATTAAGATCGTTTGGAGGCCCACCTCTGCACCTTCCACAAAGTACCCCCTCTCTCTTCTGGGAAAAACCATATTTTTATTAATTTCTTGAGATTTTCATACATGCATAGAATGTGTTTTGGTCCCATCCATTCTCCTCCTAACTCCTCCACTGTGCCTCCTCCCTCTTCATGCCCTCCCTGCTCCCTCTCCCAGCATGCCCATTCCAATGTGTGTTGCCTACATGCTCACAGGGGTGGGGTCATCCACTAGCGCACGGGTGACCGACATGGGGTCATACTCTTACCGAAAATGGAATCCTTTCCCCTAGAGGCTTTCAGGAGCCAAGAGCTCCTCAGGGAGGGGTGGGGGCTCATGAACGCTCCCCCATTCCATCAGGGAATGCCAACCTGCCTGGTCCTGTGCAGGTATCTGCTGTGGGTTCCTGGGAGCACCGGTCTTATCATTTCAGGTACAGCCTATCTCACTCACAGCAAAAGCATCTTAAAGGGCCAGCGTCAGTCCCCGGGAGATCACCTGAGCACAGAACTCTGGAAAAAGCTGTGAACTGGGAAGAGCCCATCATGATCCTGATGCTCTTTTATCAGTAGCTCTTGGGCAGCATTGGGTTTCCTTACCTGGAAAGCAAGTGGGATTTGAATATTGTGAAAAATAATATAAGACCTATTAATATTTTCTTGGCAGTTAATTCACATCAACTTTCTCACCTCTTAACTCTGGGAAGGTCCCCTGGTTTCATTGGACTGTAACAGTGTGGCAGAAATGACACTGTATCAGCGGAGATCTGCTGTGCCTTCCCCCACTTCCGGTTCTCCCAGTGAAATCTTGCCAGGTTTTTACAAACAAGCCCAGGCTTAACAAACAAACTGCAAAGAGCATGTGTGTCTAAGTTGCAGCCACCCTAAACCAGACAGAGCCACATGAACTCTAAACTGATGAGCCTGTCCAAGGCCAGGAGATCTGTGCGCTCACCCAAAGAGTGAGCCACTTGGTGCTTTGAGCTACTCAGTCTTGGATGGTTGTTAAGCAGTAACAGCTAATTGGCACAGACTTGGCAGAGGAATTTGGCAAGGATCAATCAGAATTAATTGTTCAGGGCGAAGTCACGGCTTAACCTTTGGTTATGGCAACAGCACATATAATCAGGCCCAGTGAGGAAGGCTCTTCCTTTGGCCAGGTTTTTGCAGCAGGAAGATGGGACAGTGCAGCTAAATAGCATGCTGGTTATGTCTCAGGAATATGTCTTAGGTTAGGACTCGGAATTCAGAATGACACTGTATTACTGCATGAGAATTAATCTCTAATAGGAAAACAATGTTTATTTGAGGTTTAAATAACACAATTTATTGCAATAATAAGTTAATTTTCCCCCCACTTTGGGGTCTGTTAAGCCAGTGGTTCTCAACCTTCCTAATGCTGCAACCCTTTAACACAGTTCCTCATGTGGTGGTTCCAACTATGAAATTGTTTTTGTTGCTACTTTGTAACTATAGTTTTGCTACTGTTATGAATTTTAATGTAAATGTCTGATATGCAGGATATCTGTAGGACAGATACATCTTAGACTGTTCTCCCCCGTGGAGAAACTAGAAAACAGATCTCCTAGGTGCATCTTGGCTCCCGTGCCTGGACACAAGGTTTGGGGAGTAGGGCATATGCTGGTAGTTTGCCCTGATAGGTGTGACCCATGCTCCCAGCCACCTGTCTGCACAGCCTGCTTGCTCCAAATGGCCCCACTCTCTGGAAGAATAGGAGTCGGACTGGGGGACAAGGGGCTGAGGGAGTAAGAGCCCACAGGGAAAGTCGATGGTTTCTTTGAACTGCTTGCCACTTATGACTACCAGAGGGATTGAGGGGACCAAGAGAGTCAGAGGAAGGCTTTCTCTAGAAGCTGACCGAGGGGCTCTTTCCTCTAAGAAGTAAGAAAGGGAGAGCAGGCAGATAGGGTTGCATTACCTAACATGCTGTAGAGTTAAAAGAAAATAAATCAAGAAGCCATTCATACAGGCTCTTCCATAAAGTCAGCTCACGGAGATGACGGGAGACTGTGTGAGGTGTGTCCCAGCCAGAGACACATGTAACCTGAGCTTCAGGTAAGGCCCAGCTCAAAGCCACCGAGCTCCAGACAGCTCAGTGTCTGCTTGTCTCATTTCCTCTCTCCTTCTGCACAGCTCCAGAGCCAGCTGACAGACTGGTGATTCTCTTGTGTCTCTGTTCTATGCCTGTGACATCACTGCCTCATAAGTCAGAGAATCACAAACTTTCAAAGATTCATTCAGCTTCTCATTATGTTTGTATGGGTGTTTGCCCCACAAGTGACAGCCTTGCCAAAACAATGTTAAAAACAAGTCTGGTAATATTTCTTCCATTTGTAGGCAGGCATGAATGGTTAACTGTGTGCTTGTCCTGTAGGCACACAGAACTTTAGGATTAGGCTCTGAATGCTACACAGTAATGGAGAGTATATTTGCCAAAACAATTTTTTTTCCTAATGAAGCAGAAACCAACTTTTGGGTTTGGTTTACCTCTGGATAGCAAAACCTGATAGCTACTTCATTTTCTTACAAGAAAATGTTTGTTATATCAGTACATCACAAATTTGGGGATGAAAATATATGTGGTCAAAATTTTTTCAAAAGCAGTAATATTTTGCTATTTTTACTCACATCAGCTTATGGAGTAAATCCTTAAGATCCACACATCTGAACTCTGGCTCTTGAAGTCTAGAATTATTTCAAAGACAATCAGCAAGCTATACTGGTCTGGGCTTGCCCAGCATGGGAAAGGGACACATAGCATTTGGCTAAGTGGTTGGCTATGTCAGAGAGGTTCCCCACACACTCTCTCCACACATATACACACAGAAGAAACATATAGAGTTTGACAGCCTGAAATTCTCTGCGAATTTGGTCTAGAGCAACTGAGACTATGAGCTCAAATGCAGCTGTGAGGATTGAGAAAGCTACAAGAGGGCTGGAGAGATGGCTCAGCCGTTAAAGGCTAGGCTCACAACCAAAATATAAGAGAAAGCTACAAGAAAGTAGCTTTAGGATGTGTCCTTAGTGTGTCCTGATAGAGACCAGTGTCTTTCAACAACAACAATACTACCACCACTGCCGCCCCACCACCACCATCACCACTACTACCACCGCCACCACCACCACTGGCTGGTCTATGAGGCTCTATGGACCATTGTTGGGTCCTCTGGCCCTTTTGCAGACATATAATAATCTGGCCTCTAAACATTTGGAGAACGAGACAGCAGTATTTCCTCTGTTCCTTGCTCTACTTAAAAATATTGATCTTATTATCTTTAGCCTTTCTGTCTTTGTCTGTCTCTGTTTCTGTCTCTGTTTCTCTGTCTCTCTTTCTGTCTCTTTGTCTCTGTCTGTCTCTGTCTCTGTCTCTCTTTCTTTCTTTCCCTCTCTCTCTGTATACTCATGAACATGAATGATATGCCCATAGAGACCAGAGGAGGGCATCAGGTCTTCCAGAGCTGGAGTTGCAGATGGTTGTGAGACCATCCCATGCAGGGAAGAACTCAGGCCCTCAGAAAGAGCAAACGAGTGCTCCTCATTGCTGAGCCATCTCTTCAGCCCTGTCCCTGGCTCCAGCTCCACTCTTCTTGTTAATAGCTGGAATTGGCCAACTGAAGATAAAGAATTGATGGCTTTATACCTTTAGCTTCTGAATGTGACACTCACGACTTCCTGAGTCACCTTCCCTGGAACTTTTTAACCTGCTGAGGTATGTCACTCAGCAGACATTTCCTCTGGAGGCTGAGGCAGTCAGGTAGATGGGGATTAAGTCTCTACTTCCCCCAGGCCTGAAAAATTATTTTGACCCAAAATGCTTAAGTCATGGGTTTCATGTAGACACAGCTTAACTGAGTCATTAAGAATTTTATTGGCTAAAGTAGGCATATATTTTTCCTAGTAGACGTCATGACATAACCGTAATAAAAATGTAATATCCAAGTAATCACTGTAATGTAATTACAGTTTGGTCATAAAGTAAGATTAGAGGTCTGAGATGGCTGTTTGTGGGGTGTGCATGCTAATGTCTGACTGCTGTCTGCGCTCGTCCTGTCCATCACAAAACCAGGTGGCTGGGAGCCCAGCTGAGCCAGCATTATCTGGGTACCCTGTTTAGTCCATCTGCCCTCTCCGACTCTGTCATCCTGCCTGTCATCATTGTCATAACCCCCAGTCTTCTGATTGAAGTACCTGGCTCTGTGTCCCTTTGTGCCTGCAATGTGCTACAACATTAGCCTGTTCAAGCTTTTGGAGGGAAGAACATTTCCAAACAACAACAACATCAACAACAAAAACTGTTTTATGCATTAGACCAAAATGTTACTTAAAAAAAAAAAATCAAAATCAAAGAGTTTGCCATAATTGGAAACAGTCTTTGAACTATAATAAATGAGATTCTACTGTCTGTTGTTTCTTGTTAGCATGGATCACAAAAAGGTGAAACAGAAGTAACTGCCCCCCCCCCCAAAAAACCCATCACCACCACAACCACCACCACCACCAACAACAACAACAACAAAACCCAAACCAACCAAAACAAGAACAACAAAACCTATTTGAGTCCAAACAAGGAAGACCATGGCTGGTTATCTATGCAGCTTTACTTTCCACAATGTCATTTTCTCATTCTTAACAAGGCTTGAAATACAATAAATGGAAAATTCTAGAAAGATTTTCTAAGTTTAAAGTGCATACAATTCTAAGTATCACAAGTCCTGTGCCACCCCAGCCAGCGAGGACTCAAACTGCACCATCACTTTCCACTTGTGACCATGCTGGTGGGCACCTGCTCCTTGGCCACCCAGTAGCTGTCTTGATTGTTGCCTCCACTGTCAGGGTCACAGGTGTGTCTTTTCAGGTAGCCTGTGCTTACTCCGAGATGGCAATTGTATGGCAGTATGCTGACATTGTTCTGCTTTATCCTCACTCAGCCCTCACTGTGCCTAATTCAGACATTAACTACCTTAGGAGAAAGGGTTTGCCAGTCTTACAATTCCAGGCTACAGTCTGCCATTTTAGGAAACTCAAGGCAGGAACTTACAGCTGCTGGTCAAAGGCAGAAAGAGATGGATGCGTGTGAGCTTACTGCTTGGCTCACTTTCTCAACTCTTATGAAATTCGGGACCCCAGTGGGACTGGTACCCATATTCAGCATGGGTCACCTCAACTCAATTAACCCAGTTAAGAAAAGTCCCTCGCAGGTATGTCCAAAGACCGTCCTCATCTGGTAATCCCTCTGTTTGAGACTGTTTGAAGCTGTGCACATTGCATTGTGCTTACAGCATGTATGTGCAGGGACGAGTGCTGAGCCCGAGGATGCATGGGGGAGGCTTTATGTGCAGGGAAGACCACCGACACCTACCTGTTGCATGGGGTCAGGAATGAGGAGCTTTTGAATAGGCTCATCTGGGTTGCTGGCTTTTACTTGGCGTCTACTCTTGGGCTGCTGAAGCAATGTTATTTTTTCCTTAAACTTCGTTCTCATTAATCTTGTGTTAAGAGGGGTCTAACCCTGTTGGGCACGCAGGTTGTTTCAGTTCCAATTAGCATATATTTCCGGAGGTGTTGAGTGGGTGAAGGGAAGGGAGCCCCAACATCTCTAAACTGCTGACCTTGAGGGACTTGTCGGAAGGGTGTCTCTGACATGCACATAATACAACTGACTCTGAGAAAGCTCTAGTAAATGGGAAGTTATGGTTGGCTCTGGTGATTTATGCTAAACAGAATAAACTGAGACGGAAACGTAAAATATTACTAAGCTTACACTTTGCTCACTCAATACAGATGAAACTCAATCTTTTTACTTCAAAAGTAGACATTTAGAGTCTCTGTAGGAAATTGGGTGTGTGCTGTCTCCTGCTGGCTATGGGGGCCCTGGTTAGGACTTGAAGCACCCTGAGGTCTCAGGTCAAAGTTTACCTTGTGATCTCCCCCTATAAAGAGCACCTGACCAGGACACGAAGGGGCTCTCCTGTTCCTGAGGAGCTGAGCGACAATGTCACAGATGGTCTTCAGGAGCCAAACTGATGCACAACTGGCATCCGCAGTCTGGCTGCCTAACCACACATGGAGGGATTAAAGCAAGAAGCTTATTTGGGGAGCAGATGGGTCACCACTTACACCTGTGATGAGGACAGGGACAGGAACTTTTGAATTGGCTTCGTTTTCTCCTACAGGCACAGAGAAATAAAACCTGTATTTACCAACTGGAAAAGCACAGAGTTGGCAGAGAAGGGGGGAGGAGGAGGGGGAGGAAGGGGAGGGCCTATTTTCAAGCTTCTGAAAACATATACCAACACGAAGTTTCAAAACTATAATTAAAAGCTATTTTTAAAAAGTTTTGATTGGGCTTCCTTCAAAAACAAGGCACTGAGGGATAAAATAGATTCCTGACAGTTCTGACTTATACCCAGGGCTTCCTGTTAATCCAAATTCTATAAGTGCCTCCTTCAGCAATATCAACAGTGAGCAACATGTCATAAGGCCACCATTATAGGTCATGAGTGCTTCTGCTTAGTAGATGGGGAATCCAAGGCCCTAAGACAAAGCTACCACACAGCTATCTGGGGTAGGGCCAGGACATATGACTGGATTGAATCTCTGTGTGTGCCTGTGTGCATTGTGCAATTCACATGTGTGCACTCACATGTGCGTGTGTGCGTGCTTTTGTTCAAAGGTCAGGTAACTTTCAATTTTCCCCACTTTCTTTTAAGACAGTTTCTCTCACTGAACCCAGTGCTTGCTAACTTGAAAGGCTGGCTGGCCAGTGATTTCCAGGGGTCTGTTTGGCTTCCTCCCATCCTCAGCTAGTGTGATAGACACATGTGATGTAACACATAAGATGGCTCAGCTTTTTATATGGGTGCTGGGAATCCAAACTCAGGGTTTTGTGCTTACATGGAGGACTCTTAACCAAGCAAGCTATCTCCCCAGTTCCTTAGCTTGGATTTCATAGAGTCAGATCTAAGGAAACCCCAGTCCTTGTGAAGTAGCCAACTGTCCTGTTGGTACAGAACTGACCTAGACACTCACCCAAGCATCACTGTGAGCATCAACATCCACACACCTGAGTCTTTCTTCTGTTAGTGTCAGTGGCCTCACCTGAAGAATGATATCACCTGCAGTTTCAAACACTGTGAGGGCAAACTGAAAAAGGTGATGTGAACTAGAGGAATCAAAAATACGTGAGTGGAAAAAAGGATAATTTATTTCCAGACCAGCATAATTCATAGTATTTTTAAAAACAGGAATAATTCATAATATGTAAAAACCTGTCAGGGTTGTCTGAGGTCAATTAAACTTTAATGACCCAAATTTCATAAGAACATCAACATTCACACAAGGAACAATCCAAGAGGAGAATGGGCAAAGGCCATGATTAAGCAATTCAGAAAGGAACATGGACTCTGGGCCAATGAACACATGAGACATGGACTACTTCGGTGGTACTCAAAAATACAAATGAATGCAGTGGGCAGGCTCCTGCACTGAAGTGGAAATGATCAAAAAGCTAACACCATCAAGAACGGGCTAAGGCACAGAGGTGCGGGCTAAGTCACAGAGGTACGGGTTTCCAAGCATTACTTATTAACATGCAGAGTCATAAGATCTGAACAGAGCTACTTGGATACCTGAGATGCAGAACCTCCAAACCAGGGAATTAAAGTTTCAAACCCAGAGGAACGTTTCTAGTTCATTTGTCACTGCAACAAACATCACGACCAAAAGCAACTTATTGGAGTGAAAGGTTTATTTCTGCTTACAGGTCATAGTTCAAGGTGAGAGAAGTCAAGGCAGAAACCCAAAGCAGGAAATTGAAAGGAGGCCTGCTTGCTATTCTACCTAGTGTTGCCTCTGGCCAAGGAATGAATTCACAGCCAAAGAAAAGCAGCATGAACTGTGGAGGAAGCCTGTTTGCTGGCCAAGGGCTGGCTGGTTATCCTTAACTAGCTCTCTTATAGAGTCCAGGATCACATGTACAGGGAATGCTGTTGTCCACAGTGGGCTGGACCCACTGGTATTAATTAATAGTCAAGACAGTCTCCCACAGACTTGTCCATGGGCCAATCTGATCAGCACAATCCCTCACTGGAGACTCTTTGCAGCTGACTCTAGGCTGTGTCAAGTTGATAGTTAAAGCTAATTTAGACAGGAAACAGAGATTTCTACAGCTCACGCTGTGAATCAAAGATGGCTGCAAACTCTGCTGTCCGTCTCAACCACAGCTTCTTTATTTCTATTCTTCTTAACCTGAATTTATCTATGACTAGCTCTCTGTTTGCAAAATACAGCAGAAGAGAGGTTGTGGGGCACCGGAGACGAGTCTAAAGAGGCATGGAAGTTCTGCTTTTTTTGTTTGTTTGTTTGTTTTTTTCTTAGAAGGCAGTTGGATTTGAAGTCAATCACTTTGAGTTCACTATCCCGAGAGGAAGCAAAGCTTGACATAAGCAAGGAGAAAGGCCACTCTGAGGGGAACACCAAGGCACCACTTAAATGAGGACAGCCTTTTGGAGCTTTCTGGCCCACCTAGGATGTTTGCTAGGTGAATCATTACCCAATGAAGACAAGTGGAGCAGAGCTATCTAGTCAAAGGCCTGTGGGAATCCTGACTTCAGAATTATGAGAGGTAATGAATCATGTGTTAACTGAGCAAAACCTGGGGGTGATTTCCTTGAAAGATTTGTTTTATTTTCATTTGAGTGTGTGTGTGTGTGTGTGCGTGTGTACCCAAGTGTCTTAGTGTGGGTTTCTATTGCTGTGACAAAACACCATGAACAAAAAGCAGGTTGCGGGGGGAGGGTTTATTCGGCTTATATTTCCACGTTGCTGTTTATTACCAAAGGAAACCAGGACAGGAACTCATACAAATAGGAACCTGGAAGCAGGAGCTGATACAGAGGTCTTGGAGGAGCGCTGCTTACTGGCTTGCTCCTCATGGTTTGCTCAGCCTGCTATCTTATAGGACCAAGGACTAACAAGGAAGGGATGGCTCCACTCACAATGGCCTAGGCCCTCCCCCATCAATCACTAATTAAGAAAATGCCTTACAGCTGGATCTTACAGAAGCATTTTCTCAATTCAGGTTCCCTCCTTTCAGATAACTCAAGTTTGTATGTCAAGCTAACAGAAGACTAGCCAGCACACCAAGGAAGTCAGAAGAGGGTGTTAGATACCCTGAATCTGGAGCTATAGGCATTTATAAGCCACTGGACATGGGTGCTGGGAATTGAACTCTGCAAATGTCCTTAATTGCTAAGCCATCTCTCTAGCCCTGGGGTGTTTTCTTAATCAGGAGAAAGATGCTCACTGTAAAAGATAACTAAAGTGTAAATAGGCAGGTTCACCCTCCAGGCAAGGAACTGTGGTATCAAAGTATTTTTGGAAGGCAGAGGCAATATGGATTGGCTTATGGGCTGATCAGTATTAATGATGGCCATTGGACCAATCAATGATTGCTGGTGATAGAGCTTATAAGGATTTCTTCTCTTAAATTCAGCATATTTACTTAGGTGTGGAACAATTTACATATTTTTATTTTCTCCCCTTTCCAATTTCTTGGCTGCTAACATGAGTTAGTAATAGCTAGCCACATGTATCATTATTGGTTATGGGGTATTACGGGGGAGTGAAATTCAGAAAAAAGACAAAAGTAACACTCAAATAGATTTTCATTAAGTTTTATAATAGTTTTATATTCATTGAAAATTATAGTCAGTATACAATTCTCACACAACCTAAACCATTCTTCTTTGAGATCCATGTTTTCACTGTATCAGCAACTTTTAATGGACCAATGTGGTTATCACTTATTTACAGTGATTCAACCAATGAAGATGCTTCTACCACGGTATACCAGCTCTGCTTAGATCTTACTAACTTTTCTCTATTTTATTTTTTCCATTCCTGGGTCACGCCTAGGGCACCACATCATATGCTGCTATGTTTCTTTCAGTTCTTCTTGGCTCTGATGATTCCTTGGATCTCTCTCCATCTCTCTTCCTTAGTGTTCATTTGTATGAGTTCAGGTGTGGGCATGCCATGATACACAGGTGGAGGTCAGAGAATGAGCTCAGGCATTGAGCCTCTCTTTTTATCTTGTGTGTTGTTTGTCGATATATATGTCAGGAAAATGGGCTAGCAAGCCTCTGGGGTTTCTTCTGTCCCCCCCCTCCTCGCCCTCCGGTCCCTCATCTATACTGTGGGAACACTGAGACTGCAAATGGGTGCCACTGTGCAGAACAGATAATTGTCCATCACTGGGAGAAGTTAGGGCAGACACCCAAAGCAGGAACTTGAAGGTAGGCTTGCTTGCTATTGTACCTAGCATTGCCTTTGATTAAGGAACTCACTTCACAGCCAAAGAAGTGCGGCACAAATCATGGAGGAACACTGCTTGCTGGCCGACGGCTGCTTTCCCCTCAGCTGTCTTTCTTACATATCCACACAAAGATCTGTCTGCCCTTAGCTATCACAACTTTAATCCCAATAGCAAAAAGCCAGAAGCAATCTGAATGTCTGCTCATTAGTGAACAGAAAATCAAGCGGCAGGGCATCCAGCTGATGGAATATTAGCTGTCCAAAGCAAGGTGCTGCTAATGCACAAGGCAAAGGGTAAAGCCTCAAAAGCATTGTGCTAAGTATAAGAAGTCCGATGTCTTGAATGTCAACTTCATATGGAATTGCTGGGGTTTTTTTTGTTTGTTTGTTTTTTGTTTTTTGTTTTTTTGGGTTTTTTTTTTTGGTGACATTCTGGAAATGATAAAAACCACTGGGACAAAAAACAGGAGTGGTTGCCAGGAGCGAGTGACAGGATAGCAGATCAATTACAAAGAGACCTGAGAGAAGGCTTTTGGAATCTCGTCTCTTGATTGTGGCAGTGATTACACAACTGTGTTCATTAAAAGTCATGGGATGCACTTCTCATCTGAAAGTGTTTACTGCTATGTGTAAACTATACTTTGAACTGATTCCTTTTCAGAACGTATTCTTGATGTCCCATTTAAAAAACTTTGCAGCCTGTGACTTGACAAATGCTAGTCTGAATTGTCATAAAATGAAAATGTAAATAAGTATCCAGATAGAGTATGGCTATAAAGTTTGATGTAATTATGTTGGAAACCCAACTACACCAGGACTAATTTTATTGGCTGTATTTTTACTGTTGGAGATGCAATGTGAATTATGAAGCATTATAATTGTAAAAATTTATTATTAATCTAAATTTTTATAAAGTTTTTTCAATTTTATGTGTGTGCATACCTGCTTCTCTGTATGCACCATAGGCATGCACGTTCCTGAGGGGGCCAGAAGAAGGCATCAGATTCCTCCAGAACTGACATTTGAAGTGCCTGTGAGCTATCTGATGTGGATGATTGAGAATTGAAGCTGGGTCCTTTGCAAGAACAACAAATGCTCTTAAGTGCTGAGCTCTCTCTCTAGCCCCTCAATGTAAAACTTAAAACAAAAACATGTAATGATTAGTGTGCATGTATGTGTTATGTGTGTGACTATGACCACTTACATGTATGGAAGTTAGAGAACAAGTATTGGGAGTCTGTTCTCCCCTTTTATTGAGGATCTGGGATCGAACACAGGTTGTTAGGCTTTTGTTAGACACATTTTTGTCTACCAAGTCATCTGTGTTCCAAAACATATAAGATTATTTTTTTAAAAAGTCATCTTGACAAACACAGCTGAGGAGGGTCAGGGTGCTTGGGGGTGGGTTCCTACTGGGAGCTGAGGCAGAATGGTGAGAGATTCGCAGGGCTTTGCAGAAGTCAGTCCTGAATAGTCTTAAATTTGTTTAGCAAATGCTGACCGGACACCCATTATGGTGCCAGGTACAGTTCTGCATAGCCGGATACAGAGACGGACAGAGCAGACTTTGGCTACTGATGGCAGGGTCTAAATTCTACATGAAGGAGACTAGAAAATAAATTGGTGAAAATGGTTTGTTAGAAGGTGGTAAGTATAAGCGTGCTGAAGGAGCCAGGATGAGGAATGTGGCATTCTGGGCCAGAGATTGGCATTTCAGTATTTTAAAGGGTGGCCAGAGAGGTCTTTTAGAAGAAGTGCTCCTTGGTCTAAAACTTGAAGCTGAGGGAGAGCCATCAGGGAGCTTTTAAGGGTGAATGCTTTCAAACCACGAAGACTCATGGTGTGCTAACATCATCTGGTTTGTTGAGATTCATTTTGCTTCCCAATAATGATGTAAGAATGCCATTGACTAGTATAACTGGTTATGACAGATCATAAAAATGATTTATAGAATAAATATAATCTTCATTTCAACTGAACAAGAAAAACTGAGACTCATCAGGAAGAAAACCACACACCTCTGTTTATTTTTACCCTGGCTCTCTTCTCTCTCCCCTGCTGCCCTTCCATTTCCACTGTCTGTGATTCTGGGAAAGCTGTTACTAATAAATTTTTAGTATCATAAGCTGGGAAAAGGGGTTAGAAAATTCAGGAGGAAATAGCCTGTTCATATGAAAACAATAATCACATAATATTTATTGTCTGGGATTGAAATGTTTCAAACATGCAAAGTAATAAAATATCAGGAAAAGCAAAACTTCCTAAAGTTAAAAATGTCATAAATTTCTTCCAAAATAAGACATGAAGAAAGTTCAGGTGATACTTTGTGTCAATAGAAAAAGAAATTACTCTTGCATCCAAATTAAGGTAGTCCAAAGCTTTTGGAGGACACACACTAGTCAGTATTATTGGAGAGCTGAGGAGACACTGGCAGGCAATGGTTCCGTTCACTGCCTGCTGGGGAATTATTTATTAAGAAATTGCTTGGCTCTCTTTCTTAGACATGGCCATATGTAGCCCAGGGTTGCCTAGAATGCATAGAGTGTGTTTGGGATTGGAGTTGCCCACGCGCCCCAGGACAACCTAGGGTGTTTTTGCTTTTTCACCATATACAAAACAAGGGATCTTGTTTGCCATTGTCTATGCCAGGCTAGCTGGCCCACAAGCTATGGGGAATTCTGTCTCTGTCTCCCTATTCCTGTAGAAACACAGGGAGCACAGATTTATTACTACATATGGCTTTCAAAAATACTTTTTTTATGTGTATGAGAATTTTGCCTCCATATATATCTCTGCACCATATTCATGCCTGATACCCTTGGAGGTCAGAAGAGGGCTTTGAATCCTCTGGAACTAGAGTTACAGATAGTGAGCCACCACATGTGTTCTGCAAATGGAGTTTTTAATGGGGGAGGTGGGGCTCTGGTGAACTCAAACCCAAGTCATCAGGTTTGCAGATTGAACACTTTCCCACTGAGCCAGCTCCTCAGTTCACACCTTTGGACTTTACTCAGCCTCTTGAGTGCTGGGGTTTGGGGCATGTACCACCACACCATGGGACCTGAAGGCTTTAGCATTATTCATGTACTGTACCAAGGAGGTGATCACCCACCTCACAATGACCTTTACATAAATGTATATTTCATAAAGCACAATGGCACATATGGCTTTATTTAAAATAAGATGATCTGTCTGGACAAAACACGTTTTTATTTACTTTATAGGAGACGTTGATCTAAGTGGTATAATGACTCTGATTCTACAATTCCACAAATCAGCTTGCGTTCTGGACTTCAAGTTTAGAGTAGTACTCCATATTGTTTGGCTTGCATAGGTGCTAAAGAGATTTTGAATGACTGATTGACTGACTGAATGCAGACAGTTTAATAGCAAGTTACTCTTTAGTGAGGAATGACGGTTTCTGATCTCAAAATATTTTACTTTAAGCTCTACCTTTGAATATTTGGTTAAGTTCAGTGGACATGGTCTATCACTGTTAGTAAATGAAATCTTATCCTAAAATACTGAATTGTCTTTTTGCATGTACAGTAAATTATTGGGAGAAATGAGATACTTACTAAGGTGCACCATCTACAAATGAAGAATGTCTTAGTAGTGTGCAAGTTTCTTTAAGCATGTGCAGATTTGGATAGAACACAAAGCCCCCAGCCTGCAGCAGTATAATGTGCATGAGGCTGTCCCTTTATGAAGTCCTTACCCTCAGCAAACAAGATTCAAGTCACTGGGACCTGCTCACAAAGGTCATGAGATAACTGATGCATGGGACCTGGATTCATTCATCTTGTCAACCTGACTGGACTTAGAATCACCTACGAGACAAACACCCACTGTGCTGGCTAATTTTATGTCTCCTTGACACAAGCTAGAGTCATTGGAGGAAGACTCAGTTGAGAAAATGCATCCATAAGGAGGGGTTGTAGGCAGGTCTGTAAGGCATTTTCTTAATTAGTGATGGAGGACGGCCCAGTACATTGTGGATGGTACCACCTCTGGGCAGGTGGTCCTGGGTTCCACATGAAAGTAGGGTGGGCAAGTCATAAGGAGATAGCCAGGAAGCAGCACCCTTCTGTGACGCAGACATCAGCTCTTGTCTTCAGGTTCCTACCCTTCTTGAGTTCCTGTCCCGATTTCCTTTAGAACTGATGAACAGTGCTGTGGAAGTGGAAGCCAAATAGACCATTTCCTTCCCAAGTTGTTTTTGGTAGTGGTGTTTCACCATAACAATAGAAACCCCAAGGCATCCATATATGTATCTGTAAAGCTGTTTTCAGAGAGGTTCTGTCACCAGTGGTTGGGGTCTGGGACAGGTGCATCTAGGTTCTTGGCTTCTTATTCATAAGACTGAAATAAGAGCTCACATGGACTTACAGAAGTAGCATAAAGCTAACTTTATTCCATGCAAATAGACTGTACACATCAGAAATGCTGTCAAGACTGACAGCAGGCCACATGAGTGGGCGTACTCAAGGATACTGATCATCATTTGGAGTGTCCTTTTATAGGGTTCAAGAAAGGAACTGCTTGGTTAAGGGATATAGCTTAGATGGCTCTCTACGCTGACTGGCAGTTTTGAGTTATATAGCCATCTCTGTACTGTATATCTCCTGTCCCACAATATATCTGACTTTAACCACATGCATACCAATTATGCAAAGGTATAAGATGGGAAATGTATCCTCCCAAAAAGCACTCTGATGACAGTTGACTATATTATGCATGCCCCCAAACCAGGTCAGGCTGGATTGACTGGCTGTCCTACTCTTCACCCAATATATTGGGAATAGAATTGAATATAAACCATCCTGCCTCATCAAGGGAAAGAGATATTTACTCAATTACTTGAAGGGAAGCGTTGTGTGCATTTCAAGGCAGGTAGAGGTCCTACACTGCTAACAGGTTGTTAGGTACAATTCCAAGGAGAGATGCACATAGTACACTAAGGTAAGAGAACTAGGCTGCCAAGTGCATTGTTAGAAGAGGGGCTTATGTACAGCCCAAGCCAAGTGGAGTCCCAGGTCACTACACTATTCCCTATGCTAACCTGCCTAGGTTTGAGGAAGACATACCATGAATGTATGCCCCAATATTCCATGGGGATGGGGTCTCTGACTAAATAAGAAAGAAGAGAACAGAGGAATCCAACTGAGAACTGGCACTCACCTCTCTGCTTTCTGACTTTGGACAGTGTGACCAGCTGCTTCACAATACCATCACCATGCATTCTGGGCATGATTGTGAATGGAGATAATTCCTTCTTTCCTAAGTTGCCTTTTCAGGTGCTGTGTTACAGTAGCGAGACAGTAAGGAGGCCAGGGCATGTTGGTCTCTGATGCCTTGTATCTTTCTTTAAGGAAAAAGAAGTGTGATCTTCTGCAGTTCACGAGACTCCTGGCACATAAGTTAAGCAGGCAGTAACAGTAGATTAAGCAAATCTTTCTTAATGTATGACTGCAGGCCAGAAGAGGACACCAGATTTTACTGTAGATGGTTGTGGGCCACCATGTGTTTGCCGGGAATTGAACTCAGGACCTCTGGAAGAACAGCCAGTGCTCTAAACCTCTGAGCCATCTCTCCAGACACAAGCAAATCTTTTTTTCCAAAGGCTTCTAAGCTCAGTGTAAGTTAACTTACATCAGCAAACAGCAGATGTTTATTAAATGTATAATCTGTCCATATAGGATAAAAGAGAAGTGTCAGTTTAAGATTTGCCCACAAGAAATTATCAGGAACGTGCTAAAGGCAAGTGGAGAGTTGGTAACATTACCATGAAGGCCAGGGAAGAAACAGGTTCAAGGAATTTGTGGAAACAGAAGATGCCATTGCCAAGCCTGGGGTGAAATAAGGGGAAGAGCTAGGAAGGAGAGCAGGGCATCATGTTGACAACCCAGGAAAGAAGAGGCAGGTAGAATTCCCTGCTGTTCCCAAGACACATGGAGAAATTTTGCGACTTCGCTTACCTGGAGCCCGTGAACCGCAGAGAGACTGCCACAAGACTGTGTGATCCATTTCACTTTTCTGATGCTTTTTTAAAAAAAATTCTGATTAGCTGGTTAGTATATACAATAATGGGGTTTGGTAGAACATTTTTTCTCCTAGGTACTATTGTGCTTGCTCACATTTGCTTTCTCCTTTCTGCGTGGATATATAGGTTGTGTGTATTTTGTATATAAGGAAGGAAAGGAGGTGATATTTAACTTTCTTCCCATCACTCTATCTTGCCCTCCCCTTTCTCTTTAGACCACTCTGCCCTGTATAGTACCTCTTGTACTCTCTGTCTGTCTACCATCTGTGTACTTAGAGAAAACTTGCTATTTTGAACATGACATTTTGCTGCTGATGATCTTTGTTTCCACACAGTTTCCTGCAAATGACAGAATTTCCCTATCCTTAGAACTTAGTAAAATCTCACCGTGTATTTATCTTCTCTGACCATTGTGGGAAGCCACGTTGTAAGCACATCGCCATTACAAGATGGCGATGACATCCGGCTTGCCGTTGGCATAAAAATGCCTTGTGCGCATGTGCCTGTAAATCCCCTGTATCCGCGGCGGAGTGCCTTTGGTCACGTCAGATGGCCTGATCGTCCCACAGCCTATTATGAGTCGCCACGTCTGAGGCGGGCATAGAGCTCTATATAAGGGAAGGGTTTTGAGATAGTCGGGGTCCTCCTCAACTGAAGCTTGTGATCTCGCTCTCAAGATGCATTAAAGCTTGTACTGCAGAAGGATCCTGTGTGTGCCGCGTTGTTCCTGCTGGCGGGAGGTAGCGCAGGACAGACCATCCGTTTGATGATGGGCATATACAATGGTCCCCTAGGTTGACTTTGTGAATAAGGCACTGAGAAGCTGGGCTGTGCAAACATCTCCATGGTAGGCTGACCTGTTCCATCTGGGATATTACCAGAAGCTGTGCAGCTAGGTCATGTTGTAGTTTCATTTTAGGGTTTTTTTGTTTTTGTTTTTGTTTTTTAAATCTCTATATTAACTTCCAGAGTGATGCCCAAAACTTTCTACTGCCCTTTGTGTATGGATACAACTACTTGGCAATAGTTCAGAGTTGTCTCCTAACTCTTTGACATGCAATCCCACCACCACCATATTCAGGTCTTCTGTCTCTGGACTGTCAGTCTTGGCATATTCTTGTGGTACCGTGAACATGGATATTGACAGCCATGCAGATCCTGCTCATGCTGTGCCAAACTGCTTAGTGGCAATGGGGCTCCTTGACTCTCTCCAGGTCCTATGGAGGCATCACAAGCCAAAGAAGCCGCAGCAGCATCTGCTGCTGTTTGGGGACTTCCTGGCTGAGTGGCACACATACAGGCCAGTGGGGAGTGATACGTGGACAGTGAACACACAGGAAGCTGACATTACCCTTGAAAATGAGGTGGCTGGAGGAAGCCAGTCAAAGGCCTCTTTGTCTGCATGGGTACCTGTGCATCATATGCATGCTCTCTGTCCATGGAGGTCAGAAGAGGGCACTGGACACCCTGGAACTGGAGTAACAGATGGCCGTGAGCCACCATGTGGGTGCTGGGAAATAAACCCAGTTCCTCTGGAAGATCAGCTGGTATTAAGCTCCTGAGACACTTCCCAGCCCATGGGATTGAATTTTAAAAGTTTCTAAGTATAGATGAGAGCTGAAAAGAATCTGTAATGCAGATTGCACTCAGCTACTTTCTTTCCATTTCCCTGTTTATTGCTGTACATTAAATCCTTCAAACACACACATGCAAACTTGCCAGACTAAGAGAAACTAGGCCTATCAGAATTAGAATTAAGATACAAATACTTCAAAACCATTCATGCATGTTCTGCACACTGCCATCTGAACCCTGGTATTGACCCCTGACTGCAAGCACATGTGAACAACACAGAACTTATTCTGGAACATGGATAATTTGTGTGAAAGCATACAATAGTAGTCTTTATCATCAGTTTCTGGACACCCAGAATTTAGAAGGTGTATTCTTTGTCACAGTTTATATAAGGACCCTTTGTTTCTGTGGTATGTTTGTGTATTCACATATATGTCTATGTGCAGGTATGTGTACCGGGGCAGGGGGGAGACTAGGGGGTGGTGTCAGAGGATGGCCCTGGGCATATTGCTCTATCATCCTGCTTTATTAAGGCAGGTCTCTCTTGGTTTGGCTGGCAGTCAGCAAAGCTTAGGATTCTTCCTGTCTCCACCCTTCACTCCTGGTTATTGGGGTGACTTTTTCTGAAGGTGTTGGAGATCTGAATTTAGGTCCTCTTGCTTGCCCAGCAAGGTCTTACCCATTGAGCCAATGCCCCAGCACCCATGCCCCCACTTCTGTTAGATCCTTAATACATATTACACTACTCATAATCTTTACCCTAAGGCTCATAACACTCAAGAGGAGTTGGCATTCTCTATAATTACATTCTGTTATACATTTTGTTTTATGTTGCTTACATAGTGCATAGATAAAGACTGTTTTGAGCTGCAATGAAATTTTTCTGTAATCAAGTATTTCTGGTATAAGAAAGGTTTTTCTCTTGTGTTCCAGAAGTTTCTAGTATATTCCATACTGCTTAACAGTGGGATCAAAGCACTGGGTACAAATGTCAGTCCCACTTTAGATCACTCTTTGCAAAGCACTTAACTTGCCAAGCTCCTGAGTCTCCTTTCCTGCCTGTGGGTCACACTGTATGCACTTCACAGAGCATGGCAGACCTTCAAAGGGGGCTCATGAAGCACTGCTCACAGGGGCTTGCTCTGATTATTATGCAGCACTAATGAACCTGCTGATATAGGATCTGCATGAGTGTATTTGTATGTGTGCATTGGTATGAGTGTGTGCACACATGTGTGTGTGTCCACAGAGGCCAGAAGAGGGCACAGGATCCCTTGCAGCTGGAGTTACAGGTATCTGAGAGCCACTCCATTTGGGTTCTCCTGATAAACGGGACATTTATTTCAAAGCCCACATATCATAGCCTTTGATAGCAAGTAGATACATATGACTATGCTTTGGCCCTCTCACTCATCCTTCTCCTATGTCTTTTCCTATTCTTACCTCCCCGTGTCACTGGGAATTGTGGCAGCTGGGCGTTTAGGAGCAGGATGGGGGCATGAACATAAGCTCTCCGTGGAACCACAGGAGTTCATATGTGGTGTTCTTGTTCCCTTTTACGAACTGGCAATTTTAAATTATACTTCCATTCCAAAATTTCCAAGACTTAGGACAGCTTGAATTCTTGATATTTTGTTTCACACTTTAAATCCACGCCCCGCTCCCCATGGTACCCCCACTCACAACACTTGAGATTCACTTTAAGAGATAAGGCTTTTTGCTATTTGTGTTTCCCTGGGTCTGGCCTTATTTAACCGTCACATCAACATCCACCTCACACAACATGGCTTTGCTGTCTGAGCTTGGCTGGATTCCCTGGGAGAGAACCTCAATGAACACAACTCCACAGAAACTGCTGGAGTCCCTGCTCCTCACCACTGAGCTTGGATCCAAATAAGATAGAACATTGCTGGGGCCCAGGTTCCTGGGGCAGGCTGCCTTGACACACTCCACTCAGTGCCCTTACACTATTTGTGGAAGTGTTTATATACTATGAAATGCTCAGCCAGAGCATACAGGAAACTGTAAAAGATTTTATGGGTGTATACATGGTTGATGGGAGAACTTAAATGTGACCTGGGGAGGGTCTACCTGAGTTGCAGGAGGCAGATGAGAACGCCCATGCTCTGTCCTGTCTCATACAGGGTTATAAGAGCCTGAAAGCAATGCCTAATTTGGGTGTTATATTGAAGAAAATTTCCTAAGTTTGAACTTTACAATTTCTAGACAAATAAACTTGTTTTCTTTCAGATCACAGAGCTCCAGTTATGTTTGTTTATTGTCCACAAGGTAAAACATTGAAGTTCGTTTGTTTACTATTTTTTAAAAACAAAGGACAGTCTCACAGGAGCTATCTATGCACACTGTATATTTCAAAATATTTCTGATGTTTTTTAAAAATAAAAACCTTAAAATGGAACATTATTTTGAATCTCAACTATTATCATGTGTGAAGTCACACCCTTTAGACATGATCCCAAAGGGACATTTCCAGAAGTCATTTCCAGTTGTGAGCTCAGCAGCGGGAGGAGGGTTAGGCTTCCTTTACCCTTACCTATGGGGCAACGTCAATTTCCCGGAAGAAAAGCTATTTACTATTTATGGGGTTATTTTGCTAAATTTATTAAATTTGTTTATTAAATTTGCTAAAATACATGGGATTAACAATAACAAAAATCCACCCAGGAACTGTTTGCATATTCCTACCTGATGTAGAGTCGAGCCTCATGTGTAGAAAGTGTGTCATTTACTGGCACAGTCCTTCAAAGACTTCACTATTATGATTCTACATTTAGACTTTAGCTGTGTCTATAATTAGTATCACTGTGGAACAAGTTTATGTTATTATACAGGCTAAGTATGAGAGCTCTGGTGTATCTTGCTAACATTCTCATAAATCCAGGGTGATAAAGTGTGCGCTTAGGCTGAGAGATCACAGACTCTCATGTATGGCCTCTTCCTGCCCTGAGTGATCCAGGACAGTCACATTGCTTGTCTAAGCCAGGTTCGTTTGCATCTGTCAAGTGTGTGACAATTCCCAATGGCCCTCACAGTTGTCTTCTTTACCATGATAATAGGTGACACTTTAATCTGAGGGTATAGTTTATGGAAGTGAGATTTTTCTTCTGTTAAATTTTATCTATATCACTGTCTATAAAGTTTTGTCTCACTTCAAATTTAGTCTTGTTTGACGGGTTAGGGAAAGAGCCTATGTGCAGGAAAGAGAAAACATTAAAACTATTACTATTGAGTGACTATGGGCACATCTCGCTAGCTCAGGGCAGACACAAAAGACCTTGTTACATTTTACCTTCAGCTTTCTGGCTGATGATGAAAAGCGAAAGTGATTATGTGAGCTCCCTGGGCAAAAGCAGATTTTATAAATAATTACCTGTCAGATGGTTCAAGATAGACAAACATAGAGCAGACCAACACAAACACAGAGCTGTCGTGTTCCTGAGAGAAATGTGCTTTGAGTCTTCCTTCCCCGGGACTATGAGGAGATTAGGTAGAAGAAAATGAAGGGGGGGGGGAACCTTTGCATTTTTTACCTTGTGCAATTTTCAAATATATAATGCAGGGCAGAGAAGGGTTTTCAACAGGAAAAATCAGCCCCTGAAAATTTCAGATCTTCTGGCAGATGGAAACCAAATACAGTAAGTGCTGCCATTTCCAGCATAAGGATGTTTACTGCAGGGTTATAATTTTCCATGATTAGGGACGCCAAGGGGAATAACAGTGACGATAAAAAGAAAAAGTGTAATCAAACTTTTCGATAGGCACGGGTGGAACATCATAACCCTTAGGCAATTTTTGATATTAAATATCTACATTATTTATAACATGCACATTCTTTTTCCTGAAAATGGTTGCTAGACATCAGGTAAACCACAGTGGTGAACAGCATGGCAGATGAGGGCACAGCACACTGAGGCTCAGAATGGTTTGTTCACACAGAAAACTGCTCTTGTTTCTCTCTCTAACCTGGAACACTTACAGAATTAAAGACATAACTTCCTCCTGTACGATTCATATTAATCAGAAACTGTACCGTGGCATCTGCTGTATTTTGGTTTGTTCCCAAGAGTTGCACTTCCTCATTAACTAGAGAAAAGTACAGGTGCCAGAAGGGCAGCTTAGCGACTCCCAGCAGGCAGTGCTTCAGCCGGATTCCCAATTGGGGAAGAACTCTGAAGGGATTAGGATCCTTATGCTCCCTAGTTTTAACTGTGCTATGAAAGGGCAGGGAAGGTGTGTGTGTGTGTGTGGTGTGTATGCGCACGCATGCGTGTGTGTGCATGAAGATGGTCTCTTCAGTGACTGAGGTGATGGGAGAGGAGGGGAACAGGTGGCTTGTCCCACCAGCAGAATCTCTGCTGGGTGCACGTTTATAAAGTAACTATGTTTCTAAAACGCATACAGAGACAATCAACAAAGTTGGAAAGCATAGTTGGTGGGTCAGTGGGAAGGGTATACTGACTCATTTGAATTTTGTCTCTTTTGTCCCAAATCTGAATCATAAAAATGCATCATATAAAAGGCAGACTAAACATTGGAGGGAAAAAAAAAACGCACAACACCGCTTTTAAGATTTATGAGCTGAGGGCAGCAAATCCATGCCAAATTCAAAATTCAAAATTGTGTGATGTGCATTTTTGTCCACCTACACACCATCCCCAACATCCTGCCATTAATTAGGCAATGGCCCATTCAGTAAACAAGGCTGAGGAGGCTGGGGAAGAGCTGGAGTCAGACAGTTGAGAGTCAGAAACAAAGCAGGCCACTCCCTAGGGCGGGAGAAGGTAAAATCCTATTTTATTTTCCAGCAGGACAGGGAAGAATGACCTCGGTGAACCACTCCCTCTTCGTGGAGGCAGGCATGGCCATGGTCCCCTCAGCAGGCCAGGAAAGTCATCCCACTCCTTCGGTAGGCACTCTGTCAAAGACAAGGAAATCTGCAATGAATTATCGCATCAAGTTGAACAAGCAGAGGAGGCAGAGGCTCTCTTCCTGTTTTGTAGACTGCTGGCTACGAGCTAATAGGACACTTAATATGAATATTTCTGGTGGCACAGCTATAGCGACCATTCTGTCTGTTAAAGTCAGTGTGGTTAACAAGTGGTTAGGGAGTCTATTTTGGGAAAGTGGGTGATATGCAAACTAAGGCATCCCACTTTGTCCTGTTAATGGGTTGGGGTTGGTTCAGCCAAGGAAGAGATGTGCTGGGTCTGTTTGTCTTTTGGAAACATGTGTTCTCTATTCAACGTGCTCCGCAGTCTGTTCTAACTAAGCATTGTAATAGTCTATAAATTACTGACTCATTACTGTCTTCCCAGGCCTAATTTATAGTCTGGAGTGGAAGGCTGTGGGAACAGACACTAAGGGAGGCCTTTGCTCCTCTCGGCAGCATGGCAGTCTCAGGGGCACGCTGCACAGGACTGGAAAACTCCTGTCTGCAGATGCACATGGAGGCAACATACAGGTGATCATGGAAGGATAAATTGTTGCTTTCAAAACTGGACACTGGCTGCAGTAACACAATATATTCCAGGTAAAGAAAGTGATACTCCACCTTTTATCTTCTCCTAAGGAGTCTGCATTTTGGAGAGGGAAGACCTGGCCAATGGTGGCCTTTCCTGACTGTGTGGAGTCTTACTTTGTGCCTAAGAGGATCATGGCTAAAAGCCAGGACTGAGAACGAAAGCCCCTCCCAGGCATGCTGCACACCACTCACGGGGCAACAGTCACATTCATATTTTTAACTCACACCTTCAATTTTTTTTTATGTATTTTTAGAAAAATTGAAGAATGTAAAAAACCTATTAGGCCCTATTGCTCCTCTCAAGCCAGCACCTCTGGAGCCGTCTGGAGCCTGTTACTTCTAGCTCAATATCTCTACTACAGGGATCATCTTGGAGGACATTCAGAGGCAGACATCCACAACAGCTGAGCAGAGGTCCCTGTGCACAGCGGTGCTACACAAGAGCCAGGATGCGAGTTAAACTCTGAAAACCAGCAAGGAGCCAGAGAAAAGAAGAAAGCAAAATGCACCTTCATCCCCTCTAGGGCAGGGATGAGAACAGAGAACAGAAAGTGCCAGCAACTGTGGTGCAGCTCTGGCCCAGAAGGAACTCATTTTGGGTCTCCCTAACCCACACCCTGCAACCTAAACTGCCACAGAAGCATAATGCTAGATGCCATTGTGCCTTAGGGGCCAGGAGCCAGGCCCCTGATACCATAAGAGCACTCAGGCTGCTGTGTCCTTTATTGGGTGGAAGACAGTCCTTCCAGGTCTTGTGGCTTCAGGGGCCACAGCCAGTGACAGTCACAAGTCTGAGTCCATGCTTGCTTGCTTCATGGCATCCAGTTAAGGTCTTCTTCTTTTTAATTTTGCAAAGGAAAGTATTTAATTGGGGGTGGCTTACAATGCACAGGTTTAGTCTGTCATTGTAATGGTAGGAAACGTGGTGGCATGCAGGCAGACATGGTACTGGAGAAGGAGCTGAGAGTTCTACATCTTGATCTGCTGAGCATCAAGCCCTAGCTTGAGCATCTGAAACCTCAAAACCCACCCGCACAGTGACACACTTTCTCCAACAAGGCCACAACCACTCTAACAAGGCCACACCTCCTAAGAGTGCCACTCCCTATGGACCTATAGGGGCCATTTTTTAAAAAATTGAATATTTTATTTATTTACATTTCAAATATTATCCCCTCTTTCCTGGTTTCCCCTCTGCAAGTCCCCTATCCCATCCCTCCTTACCCTGCTTCTGTGAGGGTGCTCCCCCACCTACCTACCCACTCCCATCTCCCCACCCTGGCATTCCTCTACATTGGGGCATAAAGCCTTTACAGGACCAAGGGCCTTCCCTCCCACCGATGCCAGATAAGGTCCCTTCAGCTCATTCAGTCCTTCCCCTAACTCCTCCATTGGGATGCCTGTGCTCAGTCTGATGGTTGGCTGTAAGCATCCACATCTGTATTGGTCAGGATCTGGCAGAACCTCTCAGGAGACAGCTGTATCAGGATCCTGTCAGCAAGCATTGCTTGGCATCCACAATAGTGTCTGGGTTTGATGTTTGCATATGGGATGCATCCCCAGGTGGGGTAGTCTCTGGATGGCCTTTCCTTCAGTCTCTGCTCCACTCTTTGTTCCTGTATTTACTTTAGACAGGAACAATTCTGGGTTAAAATTTTGGAGATGGGTAGGTGGCCCCATCCATCAAATGGGGGGCCATGCCTAACCTCTGGGTATGGTCTTGACAGGTTCTCCCTCCCCTTTGTGGAGTATTTCAGCTAGTGACATCCCCGTGGGGGTCCTGGGAGCTCTTGCTTTGGGACTGAGGCTGTTGTTGCAAACTCCCGGCTTTGTCTGCATCTGTCCATCGGGATTTAGGATGGCTGGAGCTCACTGCACAGCTCCAGCAATGCTGCTGTTAGCAGCCTAACCTCTAGCACTCTGTGTGTGCCCAGTGACACTAGGACAGTGCGCTCTCCCAGCCTGCAGCCTGTTCCTAGCTACCATGGGCAGGTCACATCCATGTCTGCAGGGCACAGCTGTGGCTATCAATGTTTCCAGTCTTGTCCCCAAATTTGTCTCCACGTAACCTGAGGGCAAGCCCATCTATGTCTTATGCTTTAGTAGGGCAGACCAAAGCCACATATCTTAAGCTACTCTGCTCAGCCTGTGGGGTCTAGTGAAAGTCTTCTCCTCTATGTCTTATGCCTCCAGATACGTAGATACATGTACCTTAAGCCCAAATGTTACCTGCACATGCCATGGGAGACCTAGGGGCAATTTCTTCCCCAGCCCATGGACTTGGGACCAGGAGATGTCCATGGCTCTGTGAGAATGGATAACAGTGCTACTAGTCACATTCCCCAAATCATGCAGGGCAGGTCTTGTTTGTGTTGTACAATCTTGAGCCCATAGATGCCAGCACTACTTGTAGTTCCCAGTGGTGCTTGGGGAAGTCCAATCCTTTCCTGCAGCTTCAGAGGACATATACTGTGGCAGATTGTGGGCTCTGGATATTGACATGCTAAACATTGTTGTCTCTTGTGATTCCCCCAGGTACATATTCTACACCATTACAGCTATACCAAGGGCTACCACAAGCCCTGGTACTAGAAGTTGTGATTCTGTAAAGTCTGAAGACACACACCATTGAAAGCCTAAGTTTATTGCTATGTCTTACAATCATGTCCATGAAATGTTTTATGAGCAGTTACAGTTTAGACTATGGATGACAGCAAGGACAAAGAAATGACCCAGATGTTATGAGTTCATTATAACCAGACTCATAGCACTCATTATAAACAACCATCCAAGGACCAATCTAACTAGCATCTGAGAGCCTGTTTAAATGAGAAAAAAAGCAAAACCAAATTTCAAAACTTCCTATAACAGCTACTTCATAAAACTGGGAGAGGCAAATGTAAAGCCAGATGCACATACGTCAATGTACAATGCTGATAACATGACAGGAAACAGGAATCTTCACAACAGATTCCAGTTTAAAGGAAATCTACAATGAGCCACTAAGATAGCCAAATTTAATGGCCCTAAGTAAACTCATTGAGGAAATGAATACTGATAAATTCTATGAATGAGAAATTCACAAAGGCACAGAAATTATAAGAGAACTGTTGGAAAATTTGGACTAAAACTTTAATCAGTGACATTAAAGCTAAAGCAGAAAAGTTACATAAAAGAATAAACAGAAAAAAAAAGGATTTCTGAACTCTAGAATTAACTTAGTCAGCTCAAAATTCAAAGCAAAACAGATGAAGAAAGCCCATAGAACTTATAGAATACACTTATGTGAAATATGTATTACACTATGGACTATGAACTATGTACTATGAACTATATTATGGAAGTTTAATAAAGTGAGGAACATGGAAAACTATGAAAACCTATCTCTAAGGAATAGCCAAAAAGGACCCAAATCTTCAAAGAAATATGGTCATCCACATATAAGAAGCTCAAAGGACCCTGACTACATTTAAAGAAAATAGATTTTCAATTAAAACTTACATCAGGTAGAAGGCTAAAAGTTCACTACCAAGAGGAACCTGACATTCAGCAGAGAAAAGCATCAAGCCATATCAAAAGGAAAGCCCATTACACTTGTAACAGGTCATAAGAGAACCATTGTAGCTCAGAAGAGGATAGGATGTTATATGTAAAACACTGAGTAAAAAATAAAAATCCTGCCAACTAAGAATTTTATACCCACTAAAATTATCTTCAGAAATGGAGACTTTAGGAATTCACCATTATCAGATCAGCCTTACAAGAAACACGTAAGGATGCACTATAACAAAGGCTATAACTACCACATGAACCTAATATTCGAGGCTGGACAGACGGCTTGGTGATAAAGGGCACTCTGCTCTTTTACAGGACCTGCATTCAGTTCCCAGCATCCAAGTCAGGCAGGTCACGATAACCTGTAACTGCGGCACTAGGGATCTGATGCCCTTTTCTGGCCTTCAAGAGTATTGAATGCACATAGTGTACATATGTACTATCACGTGCTCTCAAGCGCGCGTGCACACACACACACACACACACACACACACACACACTAAATAAAGGAATGTTTAAAACAACAACAATAACTTAAAACTATGAATATTCAAAGTTCAGTGGTAGAACATAGAAGAGCAGAGAATCAAACCAGTGTGACAGAAACTACCCAACCATAAATAAGAGGTTAGAGAAGAACAATTTACAATCTCCCAAACCCAGAATGCAACTAAATAAATAAATATAAATAGATAAAAAATTTGTCAACCCAAAGTCAGGGAATAATGAATGGATTAAAAATATAAGAGCTGGGGCTGGCAGGATGTCTCAGTGGGTAAGAGCACCAACTGCTGTTCTGAAGGTCCTGAGTTTAAATCTCAGCAACTACATGGTGGCTCACAACCATCTGTACAGCTACAGTGTACTCATATACATAAAATAAAATAAAACATCTTTAAAAAAAATATAAGAGCCAACTCTATACTACTTCCAGGAAATTCACTTCACTGGTAAGGACTGGAGAAAGATATACCAAAAATATGAAACAAATTGGCAAGAGTTGCTATATCATTAGAACAAGCAGACTTTAAATTAAAAAGAATACTGCCAAAAGTTAAAAAGGTAACTTTTATATTGTATATTGGTAAAAGGATCAATTCAGCCAGAATTGTCCATTGAAATACATATGCACCTAATCTGGCATTCCTCAAATATCTAAGGAAAATATTAGTTACAAAGGAAGAGACAGACTCTAGTACAGTTCTAGTTGGGGAATTGACCAGTCCACTTTTGCCGATGGGTAGAACATGAAAGCTCTAAACACTTAAAAAAATATTTTATGTGTATGAATGTTTGCCTGTATGTATGTGTATGTGCCTTGTATGCATTTTCTGCCCTGAGTCTAGGAGAAAGTGTTAAACACTCTGCACTGGAGTTACAGATGGTTATGAGCTGCCATCTGGGCGCTGAGAGCTGAAGCCCAGGTCTTCTGCACAGGCAGGAAGTGCTTTTACTCACTGACTGTCTCCCCAGCTCCTCCACAAGGAAGCATGCTAGCTGGATTATATGGTAAAGTACATTGATCATTTTACAATACAGACATTTACAGTACATTTTTACTGAGAAGGCAGAATTCACAATCTTCTCATCAGTACTTGGAAATTCTCCATGAATGATTACACTTGGATCGCTGAATCACAAATGAAGTCACAATAAGTTAAAAAACCTTGCAATCATGCTATCTGCTTAGATTACAACAGATCAGAACTACGCATCACCCAGAAGAAGGCATACAGAAGATATACACAGAAGCATTGTGTATATAGAAAGCATACACAATGAGTGTACTGAAAGAGCCAGAGGGGAAACGGACACATCGGAAGCATATGAATATAACACACCAAGGATGGGAGGGATGACTAACCAGGGAAGTCTATAGTGAATTCCTATGTTACAACAACAGAGATGCCTCAGAGATAGATCCCAGCATAGACCTCAAGGACTCTGAGACACAAGAATACAAAAACTCCAAACTGGGGAGGAAGGAAGGAAGAAAGATCAGAGGAAAAACCGAGACTTTGTTTATGGAGAACATTGCTACCCAGAGCGACATACAGACTGCACACAATTCCTACCAAATCCTCAACAACTTTTTTCATAGAAATGGGAAAGGAACCATTCTAGGCTTCATTCCTCCCTCTCTCCATGGGCTCCTTCAACTCCATCTGTGCTGGAGGAAGGATGTTTCTGGATTGTACACCCTGGCAAAGGACTAGAATGCTCTGAGCCTGCCTTCTAAGGCTGCTGGAGAGCGGAACTCTGTGAGGAGCCACCCGGAGACTGCAGACAGAGAACTGTCCTGTAACATATGCCAGTGGTTCAACCTTGACAGAGCCTTCAGCTGTGATGCCTCAAGAGGATTATGGGAGAGTGCCACTTCACTCTTGACTCAGACATTTTACATTTTACAAGCACAATGGCAGCTCTTAATGTAGCTTCTACTTGAAATGTGAGGGAAGAGAAGCAGGTTTTTTTCCTACAGGTGAATGGCTGAAATGGTCTCTGCTTAGGAAGGGAGGTTCAGTGGGAGACAGTCTTGGCTAGTTTATCTGAGGAATGTCTAGGTTTAACCTTCCCAGGAGGGTGGGTGGTCTTTAAGCACTGAAAGGAGCCTTTTCAGAGACCAGACCACTTTCACAGCTGGCTCATCACCATTCTTTACAGTTCTTTATAGGCTTTAAGGAAAACACCTCCAGGAGCCATGGCTGAGGGGAAAGTTTAGAGCTGAGCCTGGCTTCTCTGAGTTCTTTTCTAGTTCAAGGGAACAAAGGAACATGTAGACTGAGCAAAGGTTAGGTCAGTTAGCCAATTCCCCAGGGTCCCCTGCCCAGAACTATGGCTCTGCTCTGGCCTTTTGACGTGTGATGGATGGGTGCAGGCAGAGGAAGGAAAGCATGGAATATCCCAAATTCGGCATTTTTTCCTGTAAAGGAAGCAACTCTACAGGAAGACAGCACATCTCTATGTCAACTGTGAATTTCATGTATTTGTGCTGTGAATGTAGAAACTAAATTTAAACACAGCCTGGTGAGGCCTTCTAATACATACTTTCTCACGAATGGCTTTGTGGTCCACTTTCTTCTGTCAGATCTAGGAATGAGTGCCAGACCCACATCTTTATACACATCCCTGTGTGCACAATTCAGACTGGCTAGGATCATCGAGGAAGCCAACCCATGCCGTCAGGCCTCCACCAGCGCCCCTGCCCAGCCGACTTGCTGCTACCTGCTCTCTACCCTGTCTGTGAGCTCCTCCTCCATCAAGTGCTCTTAATGGCCACTTGCTACTTTGTGGATCTGCTGAAAAGCTCAAGCATTTTAGCATCTCTCAGTTAGCCGTAAAAATGATAGTGATAATGAAAAGCTATACTTTTAAATTTCTGATTGTTTCTATACTTTTTAAAATCGAGAATCCAGTTGATTCCCACTTTTTGATCTTAGACGATTTCTCTCCCTTGTGCACAAGGAGTAGTCCATGAATGGTAATCTACCTAGAGGGCAGACAGAGAGCCCACACACTGCCACGGGGTCTCAGAGTCCACACACTGCCATGGGGTCTCAGAGACCCCACACACTGCCACGGGGTCTCAGAGAACCCACACACTGCCACAGGGTCTCAGAGAACCCATGCACTACCATGGGGGTCTCAGAGAGTCCACATACTGCCACGGGGTCTCAGAGAGCCCACATACCGGCACGGGGGTCTCAGAGAGTCCACACACTGCCACGGGGTCTCAGAGACCCCACACACCGCCACGGGGTTTCAGAGAGTCCACACACTGCCACAGGGTCTCAGAGAACCCATGCACTACCATGGGGGTCTCAGAGAGTCCACATACTGCCACGGGGTCTCAGAGAGCCCACATACCGGCACGGGGGTCTCAGAGAGTCCACACACTGCCACGGGGTCTCAGAGAGCCCACACACTGCCATGGGGGTCTCAGAGTTCACACACTGCCACGGGGTCTCAGAGAGTCCACACTGCCACAGGGTCTCAGAGAGTCCACACTGCCACGGGGTCTCAGAGAGTTCACACTGCCACGGGGTCTCAGAGAGTCCACACTGCCACGGGGTCTCAGAGAGCCCACATACTGCCACGGGGTCTCAGAGAGCCCACACTGTCACGGGGTCTCAGAAGCTGGACTTTCAGAGCAGTGCCTTGTCTTGTTATCTGTACATGGAGACACTAGTGAAGACACTATTTCCAAACGGATTTACTTCTGTTTTTCACGGGCTATACCAAGAACTTATCCAGTCTTTCCAATACATACTGCTCAGTATATTTTGTGTGCCAGGCATTTGGTAAATGTGCATTTTCAGTTCAGAGCCTGCACTCCCTCTTCCTTACTTAGACTCTGACTTAATTTTACCCTCACTTTCCCTGACTTCTTATTTTCAAACTTTTCATACAAAAGAAAATAATTCTACTGTCCCAGGCCCTAACTCCACAAATACTAGATGTCACACAAGCCTACCAAAGGTGGCTTGGATTCTATTGAGTTCCTATACATTTGCTTATTCTGATTTTAGCTGATCTTTACTGAACCTTTTGTTTGATTTTAATCTAAACAACATTTAATTTTAGATAAAAATGTGATAAAAACATGAGATTTTTATATTTCTTTAAAAATGGAAAAAAATAAAAATGTGGGAATATATGGTTTTATGGTTTATGAAGTACTTTCATGTCCACATCTAATTTGAACCTTACTACAAACAAGTTCAAAGGGCCTCATATTTTAGAACTGTATGACTAGTGAGTGGTAGATTTAGGATTTAAAGTACAGGGCCCACATTCTTTTTCTATTCCACAGTTTTATATTAAAACAAAATATTACCCTCCCCCCAATCTGGCATAATTTATTCTATCTGGATTACTCTTGATATATAACAAGCTTAATTCGTGCTAAAACTGACTCAGGGAATAAATTAAGTTTGAAAGTCTATCAGGGTGATACAAAATTTCAGTGTGCAGGGATGGTTCTTGGAGGTCAACTACTGTTAGCCTGGAGGCATTCATGACCAGAGTGTACTTTTCAGTCTATGTTGAAGTACCTTATGCCTTTGGAGGTAAAGCAAGGGCTGCAGAGGTTATAGCATGGCTACGTCATTAATAGGACCTTAAAATTCTTTGTCCTTAAATAGCTGCTTTCAGAATCTGTTGTGATCATGCAGCAGACAGTATTTCTCAGTGAATAACTTAACATGAACATCTGATGAACTCAGTGTTCACAGAACAGCTTCTCCTCACTGTGTAACATTTCTCATGTGAAGCTTTTTCTTTCAGAGAGAAGTCTACAGACTACTCTCTGTGTTTTCTTTCCCAGATGCTGAGATGCCACCCTGAAGGGACTCAGCTAGGCCACTAGCCACAACATGTTTAATACTATAGACAAAGGCACTTGGAAAATCAGCCCATGAAACTAAGTTAAATAAACCCTTTGCAAGCAGCTAGAATGAAGGCACAATAGTTGGCATTAAATTATATCTCTGTGAATTTCTATAGCCCAGTTTTCAACAGATGAAGACAGTAATGCCCAAAGGGAGTGACCCATCCATGGTGCTGTAGGGAGAGCCTGGGGGACCTTGACCCAGACTGGGGCTCTTCATAGACATTTCTAACTTTACCCAGAGCTATGTATTTGTCCTTAACAGGGAAAACAGATGTAGTGAAAGAAATATTTTTTGTTTTATTTTTGTTTCTTGTTTTTGGTTAAGAACTCTTGGGAGTGGAACAAAGGCAGAGGGAGAAGGGGATGGGAGTTGATGCCCCAAATAGTACAGTAGGATAGTTGGAAGCTTCTGTCCCATTTCTGACTCTTGTATAGGATGGATTCACAATGCTTGGAGGACCATTCTATTCCCAAGTACTACAAAGAATCATTTTGATAAATAGATGAAATATCCAAACAGCTATAATTAGGTGGAGAGTTGTCACAGTTTCCATGTGTATGTGAGTTCTCTGTTGTTTTTGTTATTGAAGTCTAGCTTTAGTCTGTGGTGATCTGATAGAATTCATGGGATTATTTCAATCTTCTTGTATCTGTTGAAGCTTGTTTTGTGACAGATTATAAGGTCAACTTTGGAGAAGGTACCATGAGGTGCTGAGAAGAAGGTATATTCTTTTGTTTTAGGATGAAGTGTTCTGTATATATCTGTTAAATCCATTTCGTTCATAACTTCTGTTAGTTTTACTGTGTCTCTGTTTAGTTTCTGTCTCAATGACCTGTCCATTGGTGAGAGAGGGGCATTGAAGTCTCCACTATTATTGTGTGGGGTTCAATGTGTGTCCTGAGCTTTAGCAAAGTTACTTTTCTGCTGCTTGGTTGCTTATCCAGTCTTAGTTTATGTCATTTAATTGCAGAACTGAGTCTGTTGATATTGAGAGATGTTAAGGACAGATGATTGTTAGTTTCTGTTATGTTTGTTATTGTAGGTGGTATTATATGTATGTGATTCTCTCCTTTTGTTTTTGTTTTGTTTTTTGTTTCTTGATTTTGGTTTTTCGAGACAGGGTTTCTGTGTATAGCTCTGGCTGTCATGGTTTTGTTGTGAGATGATTAATTTCTTATTCTTTCTTTGGTGTAGGTACCTTCCTTATGTTGGAGTTTTCCTTCTAGAATCCTCTGTATGGCTGGATTGGTAGATAGATATTGTTTAAATTTGGTTTTGTCCTGGAATATTTTGGTTTCTCCACCTATAATGATTGAGAGTTTTGCAGGGTATAGTAGCCTGGGCTGGCATTTGTGTCCTCTTAGAGTCTGCATGACTTCTGTCCAGGCTCTTCTGGCTTTTAGGGTCTGTGTTGAGAAGTCTGCTGTAATTCTGATAGGCCTGCCTTTATAACTTACTTGGCCTAAGATAAAATTTGATGAGGTTTCTGCACTCAATGTGTGTATCTTTAGGACATTTAAGACACCCATATGCTTCTGGTCAAGTCTTCTCAGGGCTGTGCCTGGAACTTGAGTCAAGGTCAGACATATATCACAATCTGCCTGGATCCATTTGGAGTTGGCTAGTTGGGCTGAATGCAAGTGACAATAAAAAGGTTTGGATTATACTCCCACTAAATGTGAAAAAACTTTGTGCCACAGAAAGCTGCCATGGACAGTCCCCTGAGTGCTTCACTCCACAGGGGTGAGACTGGGTACAAAGCCTTGCATGGCTCTGTTGGGAGGGAACGTTAGAGATGCAGTGGTTTGAGCAGGGGCTGGGAAGGTGAGTACTTTCCTGAATTTTACAAGAAATGTGTCACAGGTCAACTGAATTGGCTTCCTCTCCATCTCTCTGAACTCCCACTCTCTACACTAAACAGGCTGTTTGTCCACCACCAGTCTTCTCCGTTAAAACACTCCTCATTCAGTATTTAGTATTTACATTAGTGGTTTAGTAAGCCTAGAAAATGTGTGTTTATGATGTTTCTGTAGAGACCCCTGTTCATGCTTGCCCTTATTGCCTTCCCTCTACCCCTCACATTGGTCCTCTCACCCGGCCCACATGTCAATATTATCCAGACTTTGTATATGAGAGAAAAACATACAGTGTTTGCCTAGGAATAGCTTCTTTTGCTTAGCAAGATCTTCAGAGTTCCATCCATTTTCCCACAATTGACAGACGACCGAACAAAACTACACTGCGTATACACCCTGGTGTGAACCAGCCTTTTCTCTATCTTTCTTCTGGAAGCAGTACTGGAGACTATATCAAATTGTGTCAAACTCTAGAAAGATAGCCTCAAATCTCAGCACCCCCGTACACTCAGATTCAGTCACAAACACCCCTGTGGGCTTGCTGCATTCAGCCTTTGAGCCCCTTCCCAGTGCCTACATTTGCCTAAGGAGATGATTGTCCTGACAACATATTGCTTTGCTTTACTACAAAAATCTTTGAAGCTCTGGGACTTCGTATCAAAGCTATGCAAGAGTTTCTTAGATAAAACATGCTCCCTTTCTTTGCTGCTCTGTGTCTGCGTGTGGCCAAGAGATGTAATTATAATGAATGAAACTGAATGGTGCTCCGAGACACTTAAAATCAAAGTGGAAATCATGGCTGAATTTCATTAGCAAGCCTAAGTACAAATAGGCACAGCTTGTTTGCAACACTGCCATGTGACTTTTCTCCTCTTGATAATTGCATTCTAACTCTGATATTTCAGAAAATCTAAGCTGAACCATATGATGGATAGTTTTGTAAATGTGCACAGCTCTTTATTAAGTGTTTCCCCTTCTAGACTTCTCTCATGTTACAGATACACTGTGACAAGTCGTGGCAACACCTGGTCAGACAGCACAGCCTTGATTTAAGAGTAGCAGAGGAGCATGCCCTTTAAATAAGAGGTCTTCTTTGGCTAACAACATGGAGGAAAAAAAAATATACCTTAAAAACCTATTCTACTACAAGTACTCAGGGGTCTGTAAACCCAGAAGGACTTGTCTGCCTCCTTGTCTCTGGAGATAAGTCTCACTGTAGAACTCAGGTTGGCCTCAGACTCATCTTCCTGCGTCAGCCTCTCAAGGCTTGCGAGGGAGTACTGCCATACACTTTACCATTTTGTGAGGGTTGTGTTCTGACTGTGTTTCAGATTCTCACTTTATAAAATGCTTGAGATACTGCCAAGTTCATTTGACCTTTTAAATACAAAAATTGCTGAATGTAGTTATTAGAAGTTATCATTTCTAATTGCCCAAGTCATTTCAAATTACATAAGAGATGTGTTAGTTTTGTTATTGCTCTTATTAAGCAAATAATTAAGTGGCTGATATAACCCACATTGTCTTTTAGAACAAAAAAGGGATTTTTTTTGTAAATGTCAACTTTAGCAATTTCATGGTTGAAAAAGTATATAATTCCCATGTAAACACCATTACTTCCATAATATAGTATAAACATAAATACATTAAAATTTATTAATTAATGGCAATAATATAAAGCTTTTTCTTTTCAGCTAACTTTTAAATAATCATAATACAGAGGTCTATCATTATCCCAAGCAGTACACACATCTATAATATATATAAAAAGTACCAAACTGGCAGGAGTTATTAACAGAAACAACAACAGGAGCTGGCTAAACTGTACCAATCATGAATTCTCATTTCTCTTAACCAATCAATTTGCTCCCCTGAAGGCATAGAATTGCTCTATTTGATTTACTTTTCTGTGTTCTGGGTATAGCCAATGCTTAGGGATTAATCAAATCCAGCAGCACATCAAAAAGATCATACCCTCCAATGGACATGGTGCCAGGCCAGTGCTCACAGAGCTATTCAGCACATGTAACCAACAAACACGTAACACATTACATTAAAAGAATGAAGGATAAAAATAATTATTTTGTAACATACAGAAAAAATATTTGATGAAATTTAACATCTCTCTATGGTAAGAAGAAAGGAGGCATAATGTGTCAGAATTCACCAAATAAGGGCTGAATATGAAAGAGTCACAGCCAATACCATGACATTGGTAGCCAAACACAGGTGTGCAGCCACCATACTCTCATCACTATACTGCTAGAGGGTTTAGCAATTAGGAAGAAAAATATTAAAGATATAAAAATAGGAAAGGAGGATGTTAAATGGGATGTTTACAGATGGCATGATCCTGTATATACATAATCCTAAATATGACACAAAAATTTTTGAATTGATAAATTCATTAAAATAGCAAGATGCAAAATGAGTATATAAAAATAGCTTTACTAATGATTTTCTAGGTAAGAAATCTTGAAAGCAGTTCCATTCACAACAGAATAAAAAATTAAAACACCTAGAAAGTTGTAGAAGAAAGTTAACAAAGACTTCTATATAATTTAAATTACACAAAATGATAATAGAAATCAAAGACACTCGAAGTCAGAAGCAGCTCCCATGCTCATGTGCTGGAAGAATCAACTGTTAAAATGTCCAGTAACCAAAGTAATTTTCAGATTTGATTTTTTCCTTTTTCACAGAACTGTAAAAATAATCCTAAAATTCATATGCAAACACAAAAGACACTAAAGAGCCACAGGGAGCTTGAGAAAGAGAACAAAGCATACTATTTGCTTTCAAGGTCCACTGCAGAGTCACAGTAAGCACACCGGCATGAACTGGTACAAAGCAGAGACAGACACTGCTGGGAAGCCTCGAAACAAGTCTGCACATCTATGCCAAGAGACTCTTGACAAAGGTGTCCAAGACACACACTGGAGAAAAGGTGCTTATTTAAAAAGTGGTCCTGGGAAAATAGGGTAGCCACAGGCAGAAGAATGAAACCTGATCTTAATAGTCCACTCCAGTTCATTCATATCGAAATGAACTCAGAATGTATCTGAACTCTTAATGAAAATGAAATCTAGCTATTTCCAGCAAGATGGATGGAGTGGGAAGGCATCATGCTAAGGTAGGCCTGGCATGTTAGATGCTTTCCTTCTGCTGACACCCAAAAGACAGTAAAAAGGAGGTACTATGATTTTTGTCTGGTGCTGTGGGAGTATTTGGTCCATTGTGGCAGAAGGTCCTCAAGGACCATATTCCTTATCTTAGCCAGGAAGCAGATGGGAGACTTTAGCTGGCTTTTAGCTGCTTCAGCTGGCTTTTCTCACTTCCTTCTTTTATTCCAATTGAACATTCCCTGTGGGACTGTCTGGCTTACATTCAGGGAGCCTCCATTTAGTCAATCTCAGATGTACTCTTGGGTATGTTCTACTAATCTCTTAAAGTACTTCTTAAGAATATATCTATAGGAATATCTGCTTGCCAATAGTTGATACCAATTTCATTGAACAGCAAATAAATTATAATTCAGGTTCTTAAAAGGTTTTCAAGATAATCAACACCAAAACTGATGTGAGATTAAGATACAGTAGTTACTAGTATACTTGGTAGCCATATAAAAAGGCATGTTTCTGTGTGAACCTGCTGTCATCTATCCATTCATTCATGCATCAAATGAACAGTGCACCATACGGCAGGGAGATTAGGGTTCCAGGGATGCTTCTGTGGGAGGCAGTCTGAAGAGGAGACACATACTGACCAAGAGCTGACAGTCATGATGAACGTCAGACTAGAGCATGGCAGACATCAGATTAGAGCAGAAGTGGATGGTGTTGGCTAAGGGAGCTTCTGGAAGGAGGAGACACAGCTGAGACCTGAGCTGTGGGTATAAGGTGACAAATAGGGGTACGGGAATGTTCTACATTCAACTTTAAGCAAGAGCTTGGCTTACTTTGTTCTTACATAGTTAACTATGGTGAATATACATTAAATCTAAGAGTACAACCCAGATGCTATTTCATTCCTTCTTAAAAGGGGGAACCAAATACCCACGGAAGGAGTTGCAGAGATTAACTATGG
>NW_022196909.1:59712790-59717880 GCF_008632895.1 Mastomys coucha | reverse complement strand
GGGAATGGAGAAATTTATATGTAAATAAAGAAAATATCTAAAAGAAAAAAAAAAAGGAGGCTATGAAAGTCACCTAAGAGACAGTCATGTTTGTACAAGCAGTCTACTAATTGTGTTGAATCGTTGCTGTAGGGCCCAGCAGTGTATTAATTTAAATCATTTCCTCACACTTATTTGAGAATTAAATGAAACAGCAGTGGACTGACAACAGTGGACATGCTTCTCCCATGTCTTTGCATCATTTTTGCCCAGAGTTAGATGTTCTGGAAGCACTGGGGACATATTCTTTTAACATGCAAATACTATACCCTTATGTTTCTCTAGCACACTTAGATCAATAGAATTACAATTTGCCTTAGCCATTTTGAAGTTTTACCTCTAAAATATTATAAACAAAAAGTTTTCTATGGTGTGAAAGTTTACTTAGATCTATCATATTAAAAACTAAATATTTTGACCTATGGAACCATCTCAAGACAGATATGGTATCTATGGGAACCTACAATACAGTATACCAGGAAAGTGCTTACTTCATTAGGTTCTGTGTAAATTCTATAGGTAGGCTTTGGGGACCACAGTGATTAAGTTCTTACACAGGCCTAGATCCCCTTGTCACAATATTATCTAAGGCAACTGTTCACCAATCATATTATTTTAAAGATAGCAAGGAGGTTTAGATTTATAAAGAATAAATGGTCTAGTGTACTTGTACTTTTAATAGAAATAACTCTAATTAAGAATAATTTCAAAATATGTAATTTCATTAATTAACAACAGACCTTTAGAAGGCTTAGGCAAAATTCTATACCAATTCCAGAAAGAGTTGGCCGAAGCTGAGATTAGAGTTATTCTTATAAAAGACCATGCCTGACATTTCACGAGCTCTCTGATCCTGGAAGACTGGAAGAATTTTCCTTTTTTGTATTCTGCTTGTGCAACCCTCAAATGAAACAGAAACAGTTTTCCACAAAACACCCCCAGACTGGATGGTCCCCACCCTGGAATGACTCAAGGAGCAACTTCAACCAGGTTGCAGAGCAGTTTTGCAAATGAGCATGTCTGTGGCTCTCCAGAGCATTTGCTGGTGGCCGTGATGGGCAGACTAGCCCCTCTGCTCACAGGACCAGCTGGCCTCTTGCAACCACAGCCAGCATCCTGTCACCAGAGCTGTAGGAGGTGAGAGGAGGTGAGCGAGAACTCCCCCCTACACATGGCTGCCAGGAGAAAAGATGGAAGGAAAAAAATCCCAAATGTAAAGAAATATAGCATTTCAATCAAAGTCTGAAATTTTATAAAAGTGGTTTTGGTCTCCATATAATAAAAATATTTATCTAAGAAACTCCTAGTCGGGTGTGAACATCCTACTTCTAGTGAGATTTTGTTTGGCAAAAGGCTGCAGAAGAGTGGAAGCTAATACAGAGCATGTCTATAAACAAATTTATTTAGTTAGTATAGACAGACACACTCGCTAGAGGATTTCAGCAATTACGTGTGTGAAACTATTTCCTATCATGGTTTCCTTTGGTGATTCTGCTAATTTACTCAATCTAGGTCATTTTCATGCATTGACTGTTCTATCTTTAGCAACTCATATGGAAATGAACATATGGAGACTGCCTTCTTTGCAATTCAGATAAGCATAATTATATGGAGACATTAAAAAGTTAGGCTTTTAGTGAAAAAAAATGAAGGTTGTAATATCTTAAAACAATGTAATTTAACTCTGGAGCAATTTAGGTCTGGATATGGAAGTATTTAGTAAAATTCGAGTTTGAGTAAGCATCAAGTATGTACATTTGCATTTTACATTTGTACTTTTGATTAAAATTATAATAAGATACAATAAAATTTAAAACAGCTATGAATCATATTGGCCATGCCCAGAGCATGGATGGGCCATCCTAGGAGGGTGTGGGAGGATTCTGCTATTCAAAGGCAGAGAACTCAGGTGAGCCAGTGTTGACCTGTAAGCTTCTAAGGTCTCCAGATTGCGGTCTCATCAAGGGCACCTTGAGAGTTGTCTGTGCTGGGTGCAGAGAGACAAGGTGAGATGATGCCAAAGATGAACTTCCTGCTCCCGCTCCCTTTCCTCCACAATCAGCTCCACTGCCGACAAGTCAGCAGCAGATGAGTAGGCAGAGGGAAGGGGTCCTATTGGGTCACTGCTCTACAGGCTTCTCTAGTAGTGTTTTTCAAAGACGTTGAAAACAAAGAGGTAAGGACGGCAAGTCTGTGGACCTATCACTTGATGAGAGTCATGCTGGACTGCTCTCCTTGTTCTTCTTTTCAGTTTGTTTCAACATGATAGCTCAACATGAATAACTAACTCAACAAGGCCGTGGTTCACACACTGCTGCTAACCTTCTAATGTTTTTATAAGCACATATTAATTGATATAATAGGGGGTTTTGTTCTGACATTTTCATGTAAGTCCATAATGTAATTGAGCATGTAATCCATCCCATTACCTTTTTTTGTCCCCCTCTTCCCCTCATTAATCCCCATCCTTATTCTATGTAGGTTCCTCTTCAACTTCTATGTCTTTTTTGGGAGTGTATATGATCCAATGAGTATTTATTATGGCTGATTACAGAACCAAGGGTGAGGGTTTGTTTATAGGACCACAGCACCTTTCCAGTGGCTAATCATGGAACAAATAGTGTTTCCCTCCCCCACCAACCATTAGTGTTCTCTAAATCCTCAGAGAGGGGAGGGGGCACATAAGCTCTCACCTCTCCCACGACTGGGTTCAGTCTTACACAGATCATGGTACAGGCAATCACAGCTGTCTGAGTTGCAGAATGCAACAGTCATGCATGCCCAGAAGTCAGGGTTCCACACTACTCCAACCTTTCTTGGGTTCGTATGTTCTTTCTGACTCCTCATGTGCAGTGTACTCCAAGTCTAGGAGGGGATGATTTACTATCCCATTCAAAAGGCATTTATTCTCAGGCTATACAGGTAATGAATGATATGCAGCTGGTCTTGTGGCTTGATATAATGGTAATGAGATGGTGTCATAAGTTCGACAGGCTCTTCAAAAAGATAGTTTCTAGCACTAGTGAACATGACTTTATTTGGAAATAGGCTCTTTCCAGATGTAATTTGAGGTGGTTAGGGTAGTCCCTAACATCAATGGTGTCCTTTTAGGAAGAAGCAGACACATTTAGGGACATAGGAGGAAAAGGCAGATTTCTTGTACAAGCCAGAGAGTACTAAGAACTGCTAGTTAGCACCAAAGGCCAGGAAAGGCATGGAACTGCTTTGCTCTTGAAGCAAGGCCAGGCCTGGGCTCAGACTCCTAGGCTCCAGAGCAGCATGACAGTCATTTCTTCGGCAAAAGCCACTCAGCTGGTGGTATTTTGTCACAGTAGTCATAGAAAAGTAATGCAGATAGCATCTACTTGCTCAGACCATTTTCTTGTTCAGATTTGTGTGATGGTAAGATGATATCTGCTTCAATTTAGCCAGCCTGGAAGTGGAGGCCATCGCTGAAACCCTCAGAATATGGAATCAGAAACAAATGTCTTTGCATTGTGTTGGTATCATGCATGTTCTGGGATGAGAGGGTCCATGTAAGATTAGTTCTATTTCCACCTGGCCAGGAAAACTTTCTCATCTAGCCTTTACAGCAGAGGCGAGGGTCTCACTGTCATTTGAAACAACTGTTTATTCAAAGTGCATTGACAAAAATACCATACGAAATGGTAAGCCTGGATGGGGAACTGTACAGAGCTATCTTCAAGACTGTGGCACTTTATAGCACTGTGAAAATACAAGGAGACCAAGGCCAGTATCAATTATTGGCCTTTGAATAAAAAAGCCTGCAGAGTTTTAAAAGCAATTTCTTTTTGAGGCCAGGACTCACATAGGTACAGGGTAGTCTCGAACTCTCTGATCCCACTTGAACTGCCCAAGTGCTGGAATTACATGTCCAAATCACATAGGTGGCTTTATGCCATGTTGGGGATCATACCCAGGGTTGTATGCATGATAGGCAAACTACCAACTAGGCTGAATTCCTATCCCCAAAGCAAGGTTTTTTGTTTGTTTTGGTTTTGGTTTTTTTGAGATAGGGTTTCTCTGTGTAGCCCTGGCTGTCCTAGAACTCACTTTGTAGACCAGGCTGGCCCCGAACTCAGAAATTCACCTGTCTCTGCCTCCCAAGTGCTGGGATTAAAGGTGTGTGCCATTACCACCCAGCAGTGAGGTTCTTGATAATGGAGTTAACACCAGTCAGTAAGATCAAGTCCATTTCTTTCTGGCCTATTAATACTTTTGGATCAGTAACTCCATTTTTAAGGTATAATGGGATATCACAAAAATACATTATAGTGAAAATGGTATTTGAGGAAATAAGAAAATGTTAAGGGCATCTTCAGCAGAGTAGTTTTCCTTTTGGTATCCAAGTAGAAAGTATGCAATGACAAGTCTTCAGTGACATGATTAACTGAATTAATTACATTATTAATTTTATTATATTAGTCTTTCTATACCACTGGAAAACATTCAAGACATGCATTCCCTCTGTAGATAGAACTCAATGTATGTTTAGGCTCCTGGGGAAACTCAGGCGCATATGCATCCCTAGCTGATATCTGCTTATAAATCTGTTCATTAGCTCACAATTATTTATGAAGTGCCATTGGCAGTGATAAAAGAGTGGGGCTACATTATGAATATATGTTTATGTTATGAAGATAAATATGGCTGAGTGAGGGGACAGAGATGGGGCAGACATTGCTGCCTCTCTGATAATACGACACTCAAAGTGATACTTGCCTCTAGTCCTAGTAGAGGAAGGGGCAGGCAGATCTCTGTGAGTTATAGGTCAGGCTGGTCTACATAGTGAGTTCCAGGATAGCCACGGCTACATAGAGAGATCCTATCTCAAATAAGTAGGCAGGCAGGCAGGCAGGCAGGCAGGCGGGTAGCTAGGCAGCTAGGCAGCTAGGCAGCCAGAGAGACAAGAAGAAAGGAAAAACACAAAGTGAATAAAGTAAGGAAGGAAGCTATGCAGACACCAAAGTTAGACATCTGTGGTTACAGCAACACAACATGGGTGCAAAACTGAAATTATAGCTAAGCAA
>NW_022196909.1:59712023-59712780 GCF_008632895.1 Mastomys coucha | reverse complement strand
AAAAAAAAGCCTTTTAAGTGTCATAGGAGCATCAAGAATTCCGTTTTCTAGAATTTTCACTTTCCTATATATATCCTATATATATTGTCTATGTGAGGGACACATAGGCTCTGGAGAATTAGTGAAACTGTCAAAGTTCTTATTACACAGAAGCCTTTTTTGGGGGGGGTGGGGGCAACATAATAAGGAAAGAGAGAAAGATATGTGCATGCTAAGTTTGTAAGTACAGTGCACATGTATGAGCACATGTATGATTACCCACATGCAAAGCCTCAAAGGAAACAGTTTCAAGAATTATGTTACAGCTCCACTAAGACTCAAATGAGTAACAGACATGCCTTCAAGCCAAAAGCAGGGGATTATCTAATAGTTAGAGATCTGTGCTGATTGGCAAGGGCTGAGTTGAGCCTAACCCATTTCTATTTGAAAGTAAGAAATGAACCATTTCAATAACTCTTCCATATTCTCTTTCTAACCCCTGAATATGATCAAAGTGGTTAAATTGTCTTTCTTCAGGTTTGATGCACTTTCCTCAAAAAGTCTTTTAAGTCAGCAGTGCTTCCCCAAGAATCTGATGATCCCTAAGTCCACAGGGGAAAAAGTATACATATGATATCACCTTTGTGAAGTCACCTGGGAGGGCAAGATGTGCTTTGTTTATCTGGGACATTGATTCTCACCATTGGCCTGTGCTACGCACACCCGTCTACTCCAGTCACATCCATAATATCGGGGATAAAATCCTGATAAAGGATAA
>NW_022196909.1:59699446-59711194 GCF_008632895.1 Mastomys coucha | reverse complement strand
GCGGAATAAGGGACCCCGCAAGAAACCCCGGTCCGAGGCAGGCCTGGATGTATTAGTGCACAAATAGTACACTTAAGGGAATCTCTATTTCGTTTATATATTATGTGTCACTTGCAACTTCTTTGTGTGTGTATGTATGTATGGTATATGTGAGTACCTGCATGCATGTTAGTATGGAGGCTGGAGATCAGCATCAGATGTCTTTTCTCCATCACTTTCCACCTCATGTTTGAGCCAAGTTCACTCATTGAACCTGGAGTTTTGGCTAGACTGGCTGGTCAGCAAGCTCTTAGGATTCCCCTGTGTCTGCCTCTCCAGCGTTGAGATTACAGGTTCATGATAATGTGCCCAGCTTTTAGGTAGGTGCTGGGGACCCAAACTCAGGTCCTCTTGTGTATGTGCTTTACCTATCAGGCCATTTTCCTAGTCTCTTGGCACTTTTTAAATTCTGAGATCCTATTCAGAGCTCTTTTAGCCATGGGAACTCAATCAACTTTTTCAGTGAGAAACATTGAGGGCTTTAGGAACTTTGGGGAACAACAGACATTGAGTCAAGTCTTAGGAAAATAACTTGGGTTTAGGGTGAATGCAAAAGTAGTTCTATAAAGATAAGTACTTGGCATCAGTTTACTGACAAGCTTGTCAGGCTGTGAGGCCATGCAATGGACCTGGGATTATTTTGATACAAGGGAAGGAATGGAGGAGGGCAAGAAAGAGCCACTGAAAAGTAGGCCATGATTCATTTAATAACCTTCCACCATGTTCATGCAAGAAACTCCAGTTAAACTCAGTGTGTGGGTGTGTCTCATACATGGACATGAACATTTGGGAACTTATTGGAAAGAAGGTTTTCAGTGGAAGAGGGAGAGATGAAAGAGGGTGGGAAGGTGAAAGGCTAAAATCCCCAATATACATGCATGATACTGGCAAATAGATAAATTAATCAGGCCCACTGACTTTAGAAAAGAAACCCATTTGGTAAGGGGGAATTATTACCTGGGTACATTGTGGTCACCCAAATGACAGGTGGACCAGGTAAAATAAAAAGGATTTATATTGCTAGCAACGTTTAGAGATATTAAGAAATAAAATCCCAATCTTGTGACAGATACAGCAGCAAGGTTTTTTTTTTTTTTTTTTTTTTTTTTAGAAAGACATGAGTGGGGGCTGCAGAGATGCTTAATGGTTAAGAGTACTTGCTGTTCTTATTAGAGGACCTGAATATGGATGCCAGCACTCATATCTATGACTCACAGCTGCCTGTAAGCCTATTTCCAGGGATCCCATGCCCTCTGGCCTCTATGTGCACATGCACACACATGGTACACATATGTAGCCATGCACACATATACATAAACAAAATAATTAATCTTAAACAGACATTCTTGGTAGCATCAAATTATAATTTGTTTTAATCAGGGCTCCAAATGACATATTTGGAGAAGCCAAAATGAAAACACCAGACAGACAAAAACAGACAAAAACAATGGTGTCTTCATTCTGATGGAAGGAGGACAGCTACAAAAACCCAACAACTAACATCAATCTCAATGGTGAAAGCCTGGATAGTTCTCAAAAGATCAGGTATAAAGTAAGGATATCCACTCTCAGCTCTCCTAACTCACCATCAACACAAGGATACTTCCTGTTACCACTCTGAGTTCACCATCAACACAAGGAAACCCCCATCACCATCAATGCAAAGATACCTACTTTTACCTCTCCAAGTTCAATATCAATGCTAGTGAAAGAAGACAACCAGAAATGAACCCATGAAAGTTAGAAATGTTGAAACAAAGCTGCTTCAATTCACAAATACAATTAATTGTCTATGTCAAAGAATCCACCAAAATGTTAGTTACAACTAATTAGTTAGAACTATAGCAAGGTTACAGGGTACAAAGTCAACAGAAGGAAAGGAACATTTTAAACACTACCCTAGCAATGAGCCAAAGAAATGACAATGTATAATTCACAAGAGCATGCAAAATACAACTTAGGATGACTTCACTACAACATGTGTAAGATCTACACAGTGAGAGTCCTCAAGCAAAAGCTGAAAGACTGACAGATGCACTGAGAGATGATGCTCTTCACAATCATTCCTTTCTAAATTTCAGTAGCTTTTCTGAAAAAGAGATGCCAGCTGACTGACTCTATGTGAAGGAAAGTGACAGGAAGATGAAGACTGAGACAGAGAGACTGAGCAAAGTAACACTGAAAGAACAACAGGATCTAACTGGAAAGATAATAAAATGTTAAAGCAATGAAGTCAATGTAGGGCTGGCAGGTAGATAGGGCAGTAGGACAATGGACTATATATATGCTAGACACCACAAAAGTGTGGACACAATTCATGAGAAATTACAGTCTTTCAAAATACAATAATGGGATACCTGGACACTCATATTGCACAGAACAAGCCTTTTTCATAACCATATACTGTATACAATTACTGAATAGAAATGAATAGTAGGCCCAAACATGAGCACAAAGTTTCTAGAAGATAACACGTTTCTAGGAGAAACCTTGGTGAACAATGACTAGTAGAGTTTCATTGCTAATGCACCTACAGAAAATAAGATAAAGTGGACTGCTTTAAGATGGAGAATTTAAGACCTGGGGTGACCAGTGGTTAAGGACCTACATACCATCTATGAAGCCCTGGGTTGACACACAGCACTGAAAACAAACAAAAACAAACTTAAGAGAAATGAAAATGTGTTTGTATGAAGATTTATATATGAATGTGCACATGTTTATGCAAATTGTATTTAGAATTGATAATTCCTTGATATACCTCAAAACATCCATTATGCTGCATATCCCAGAATAGAGTACTTATAATAAACCTAAATGGACTATGGTATGTGTAGGAGACGGTGAGGTACAATGGGTTGTACTAGTGAAGGAAGTCAGGCTCAGAGGAGTGCACATGTGTGGTTCCATCTGGATGGCATTCTAGCGGAGGGAGCACAGTAAGATCGGACAACGGCCAGATCAGTGCTGGATCAGGGCTGGAGATGATGCAGGGATGTGTACTTTTGCAATAAGGGAAACACCCAGTGTTGACTGTGATAGTGGTTTTAGCTGTCACTGCAAATTTATACATTTGTCAATGTACTGTCAAATAAACATTTGTCAAAAACATCAAATTATATACTTAAAAGAGTGACTGGTATCGGTGTAAATTACATCTTAGTAAAGTGACACAAAAATAATGTGAACTTAGGGGGTGGCCAGCATTTACATAATACAAGCAGAGTGTTGGGACTTGATGAGTCTTACAAAGTAGAAAACAATATTTAGTATCTATGGTGTCGGTCATCTGCCTGAGAATACACTGTTTTTATTCAAAGGTCCACTTGAATAGAAAAATTATATGGAAAGAGTTATTTTTTTTAAGACTTGGGTAAATGTTTATGTAATCACACAATCAATCTAATTAATTTCGCCATCACTATTGCATGTCATTTGCCAGGCAATATGGGTAGACAACAGATACCCAAGGCATAAGATAGGCTGTCCTGAGACTCACAGCATACTAGGTCTTATTTATTTATTTAGAGACAGGGTCTCACTATATAGTTCTAGCTGTCCTGGAACGTGCTATGAAGACAAAGCTGCCCTTGAATTCACAGAGACCCTCCTAAGCACTGGGACTACAGGCATGTGCCTCCCCGTCCTGGCTTGGGTCACCATCTTTGAACTGTCCCACGGACTGTTTGAAATCAAATCCTAGGGGACTGCTGCTTGAGAGGCCAAGTGAGAGGCATGCTATGGAACACCATCTTTGACCTGGTCACCATCAACACATCTGCGCATTGAAAGCAATCAGCTGAGTGGTTACCACAACCCAGATCAGCATCACAGAGATACTGCAGGGAATAAAAATTGTAAAAACAACATTTGCAGTCTTCTTCATAAATGTCTGACGCCAGACAACCCACTCTATGGCTATTCCAGTAGCTGAAATTGATTTCTAAATACAAATTTCATAATTATGGAATATTTGAAATACCTGCTATATTTCCTTGTCCTGTTCTAATGAGCCAAAGGTCAAAGGCTTCTATTACTCCTGCAGGCCTCTGGGTCTCAGTCATTTTCAGTTCCACTTTATTAGATACATATCACTTTGTGCCACACAGTTCATCTTTACAGACTCCTAGAGGTCTTCTTCTTCTTTTTTTTAAATCTCCCTGGCCAAGTAAGTTATCCCAACTGTGGCTGGTGAGACATTAGAGTCACTTAGGGAATTTAAAGATACCTAGTCCCCCACCCCCATGGTATCTTATGTGAATGCTTAGGCAGGGTAGGGAGCAATGAGCCACTCATTTTGGTTAAAAATATCAAACTACCATTCATCTTTCAGGTCCATTCCCAGGCTTAATTCTTTGTTGTCTTTACTCTTTATGACACATAAAACATGATAGCAATACTCTGTGTGCATCTGTGTCGTCTCTGCAACTGCTGTTTGCTTTGCTTTGTCCAGGACTGGGGATTGAACCTATGGCCTCAATCATGCTTGGCAAGTGCCCTACCACTAAGCTGCAAGCAGCTTTTGCAAACTAGAGCTTTCCTGTGAGCTACCTTATAAGTGAGCCCTTTTCTCAATGAATGGGAGATATTAAAACTGTCCTGACTGTTCAGCCTTTGAGACATTTCAGCTGGGGCAGCAACAGCCATATACTTAGGAACTTAGTCCCACATGGGTTTGCTGACAAGGCTCTTCCACAGGATCATCCTGTAGAAGACTCGGCATAAATCCGGGAAGCAGGTGGGTTGCTACCTTGATTTTAAATGGGCACAGTGTGGCTCAGGAAGGGTAGCTGACTTATTTAAATCAGAACCCGTCTTCCTAATGGCCAGACCTGCTGTTCCCATTGCTTCAATCTCCACACCTGTGTCCTCAGGGATGCACAGGCAAAGGAACTCAGGATGCTAATTCATCTACTTTTGCTTTTTTGAGACAGGGCTTTACTGTGTAGCCCAGGTTGTATTGGAGCTCACAATTCTTTTGTCTCAGACTCTCCAATGCTGCAATTGCAGGCATGTGTTTGCATGCCCAGCTTTCTTTAAAAGGTCATTTTAGTGTAAACAACTGAAATGGATGATACCTTGTGACTAGCTTTAACTCAAACTAAGTTGTAGCTGACACCCTGGATATCACGCATGGGAAGGGTTTACTGTGCTTTAATGAGGTGCCTGGGAAACGGCACATGGCCAGCAAGCACTTGTTGGCTGCATCAATATAAAACTGTACTGTATTTGTTTCATTCCAGTGTGCGTGAGCCTTCCAAATGAACTTCAATTGCTACCCTGGTTTGATCCACCTCTAACTGGAATAATCTAGAGAAACTGCTAAAGGTTGTAACTAATTCAAGGTGAATTCATCTTCAAAGAAGACAAGAATATACTCATGGACAAGCCACACTGACACTGTCCGTGTTCTTCCTGTCTGGCAGAATCATCTCAGGCAGTAACTACACACACAGGAGAAAATATTAACTGAAAACCGCTCACAAGACCTCCGTATGAAATGAACAACACTGGCCAAGAAGAAATAAAAGCTAGCTCATCTACACAGATGGGAGGCCTGAGCAGAATTGGACGGTACAGAGTGGTACATGCATGAAAGCCAGTGCATTGTGATGGTGAGGTGTTTAGCTGGGGAGAAGATGGACAGTGACGATATGTTTGTAATGATGCTCTTAGCAGGCCTGGCCCAGAGTCCCATTGGCTGACATCTGGAAGAATGCATAGATGCTACTTCTTGGACTGTGGAGTCTGACAAGTTGCAGAGTGGATCTGAGGCCAAGAGTTGGTCAGAGAGGACGAATGGAGTCTGGGAACCAAAATGCTAGTTAATGGAAGGCCAACTTCTAAGAAACAGAATTTTAAAGTTAAAAATTGCTCAAGTAAGAATACACTTGGGCTCAGATTAAATTTTAACCAATAAATGAGTTAAGGAGGCCTAGGGGATAGTCTCATTACTGATAAATAAAAACTTAAATAAAATAAACAGAAAATTGCTCGACTCATAGCCTCTTCCCTCTCCTATTTTTTTCCTTTCTGATTCATTCAGTTTCGTTACGTCTCCCAGAAAGTCCCTGGGGAGATTTTAGAGGGACACACACATCTTGACATATATTAAGCAGGTCAAATCCAGATGTATGTTTTTTGAATTAAGATGGCTTATTTAAAGCAATAAGAAGCTGCCACAGAATAGCCAAAATTATAGATATTAGAGATGGAAAAGACCCATTAGATCATCAAGTCTGTCCCCCAGGGCTAGTGCTGGAGAAGCAATCGAAATAAAATGATCCACCCGTTCCGACTACTCTCTCTCTGTGGCTGGAAGACAAAAAGCTCTTGAGAAAGCAGAAATGAGTTTTGGAAGGTATAACTAAATACTGAACTTCTTTTTTCAGTTCTTTGGCTCTTTGTCAGAAGAATCTGGGGCTATTGTGTTCTGGGTCTTACATGTTCTTTATCTAGATATGAATCAATAAATCAATTAATGGACCTTTATGTGTGTAAAGATACAGATGATAAATCTATCTATATCTATATCCCATTCTCATATGTGTAGCTATATATATCTCATGGCTTTCCATTCCTTTGACCATAAGTAATCTTATTTATACTCACAGTAAGTTACTGGCTCATGCAGCGATACATTCAGGTTATGATTAACAGTTGTTGGTGTGGAAATTGCACCCTTGGGACCAAGTCTTTTGTGGAAACTCAATACAATGTGGCTGTTGATGACAGACAGGTGAGACATATAGGCATGAACTTAGCTCATGTGAAAAAAGTTTAAACACATAACCTATGTGAAGACCAGAGGAAGAGGGTTGTCTTTAGCTTTACTCAACAGAAATAACTTCAATAATTTTAAATACCTGTAAATACTGCTTTTTACATGTTTGAAACATCTATAGATGACATTTACCTAAATACAGGGGTGGAATAGAGCCAAATACGTAGCTAAAGAACTTTGAACTGGCTGAATGAGATGCAAGTGCATTTGCTTGCTAGTAAATAGAAGCTCTTAGAGCAGCATTTCTCAACCTGTGGGTCTTGACCCTTCGGTGGGTCACATATCAGAGATCCTGCAGCAGCACTAGGAAGAGTGAGAACAGCTGTCTTGGAAGGACTCTCCTGATTGACAGAACCAACCAGCCTTCTTGGGCTGCTGATCCACTGCACGCATGGCAGTGCAAACAGTCACACAATTATGAGGAAATGAATTTAACCTCAAATTGACTGACAAAGCTGCTCATTCTCTGAGAAGAAAAAATGTGACTTCTTTACAAAGAGCCATCATTCTACAGAATAAGGTCTCCTAGAAGAAACTGGGGAAAATATTCCCCTTAAATTTTCTTTCTTACTATTTGAATTAAATCTTTGAGAAATGGGCTAGAAAGACGGCTCAGCTGTTAAAGGCTAAGGCTCACAAGCAAGATGTGACAGAATAAACCCAACATGGCGTATTATGACCCTGTAGTGAAAATACACTTAAAGCTCTTAGGTTATGAAATATTATAGTCCCTTCTTTGATTTAGTTGACAAAATGTACCTAGAATTACTGAACCAAAAAGACTGTGCCTCAAGCCCTAAATGGACTTAGATAACTCTGATGTATCAGTCATTCTCCAGCAAGTTTCCCTGAGACAAAGATCTTGTTAAAATGAGGCCTGAGTGGATTTCCTCTAAGTTTGGGTGCCAAATAAAACGGAAAAGCCATCATTCTCAGACATTGTTTCATGGTATAGACATCATGTCTTGCCTTTCTCAGTCGTGGCAAGACTTTTGTTTCAGTTGTCAGTGCTTCCTGGTGAGGGAGAAAGAGTCTCCGAAGAAGATGAGGCCAGAGGAAAAACAATTACTGATGACACTAGACAAAGCCCCTGTCATGGTCATCTTCTCCAGCTTCCTTTCTTCTCCTTTCAGATCCCCTCTTTTGCTAAGTCTCCTCACCCACCTTAATTATGCTTTAGGCCAGAATCCTCCTGCCCTTTCTTTACCAGCTCTACTCAGTGATCCATTCAATGTGCATGCCCTACGGTTTAGTCTCTACACAGGATCACAAACACATAAAAGCAAAAATGTAAGCATTTCAAATCCATCTAACTAGGGATTTTAACTATTCTTTACTATGAAAGGCACATAGAAACAGCTCCAATTTAGATAACTGTTTCAAGTCAAAGATTTTTGTGTAGGATAGAAACATGACTTGTCTTCGAGTATCTTGGAGACAATCTTATTATCTCTATCCCTTGAATTTCAAGATCTCCATCGAGAAAAAGATAGCATTTCCCTCTCTAAAAGATAGAAAAAAAAGAGGACATAAAAATATGTCCTTGGGCCAAGGACCTGGCTCAGTGGGAAAAGCACTTGCCACTAAATTTGATGAGCTGAGTTTAACCTACAGGATTCACATGGTGGGAGGAGAGAACTGACTCTCCCAAGTTGTCCTCACGTGTGCCATGGCAAGTGAGTGTGCAGGGTCGAGCATGTGGGTGTGAGTGCTTGAGCATACCCCCACGCACTATATACATTCAATTTTATTTTAACATGCCCCTGCCAAGGTACAAGTGCACACACAACTCATTGTCTAAGCATCCTATTGTGCCTGCTGCAGTCCCCGTGATGTCTGGGAAGGGCCCACCATCATGGAAGAATGCATGCTTTCTGACTTTATAGCCTTTCCCATCACAAAGACTATGCTCAACAGCCTTCCCTTTCTGAGGGTCACTGAAGCCCACACACTGGCTCTGCTCCCTCCTCAAGAGGCTCTGTTGTGGAGGCCCATCTCTTGAGCTGGCCAGTTTAGACTGGCAGATGTTTCTCCCAAAGCAGCAGCTTCTCATGTCTTTATGTTCCTCATGGAAACAGATAAGGGCTGGCAGACAAGGTATCCCTAGTGTACTCAGAAACAAACATGAGCAGACACAATGCAGAAGGTATGGTCTGTCTCCTTTTGCTCTCCTATGAGACCTTTTTCTTTATTTGTAAAATGGTCACTGCATGTCCCCCCCAATGCTGATCTGAAATGTGCCAGGTAATTCAGATTTTTATATACTGGACTGACTCAAGCATTACTCCATAGCAAAGGCTACTGTGATGGGGAGGGTACATATGTGATTGGGGAGCAGTTGTGTAGAAGGCATCAAATACACCCACAGGTCTCACACTGTGCTGGCTAGTTTATGTCAAGTTGACACAGGCTATAGTAAACTGAGGAAATACTTCCATTAGATTGGCCTATTGGTAAGGCTGTGGGGCATTGTCTTGATTAATCATTGATTTGGGAGGGCTCAGCCTACTGTGCACAGTATCCTCCCTAGGCAGGTGGTTCTAGGATCTAGAAGGAAACAAGTAGTGCAACTCATGGGGAGCACATCAGTAAGCAGCGCTCCTCTGTGTTCTTTGCTTTAGCTCCTGCCTGAGCTACCCTCAGCGACAGTGTGACATGGAAGTGGGAAGCTGAAATAAAACCCTTTCCTATCTAAGTTGGATTTTTGGTCATGATGTTTGATCATGTTACTAGGAACCCTAACACACATACTCTCTTCTCTCTCTCTCTCCGTCCTTCCCTCCCTCCCTCCGTCCCTCCCTCCCTCCCTCTCTCTCCCTCCCTCTCCCTCTCCCTCTCCCTCTCCCTCTCCCCCCCCCTCTCTCTCTCACTACAGTGGGCACATGTGGGTTTTATTTTTCCTGTTTTGGTTCAAGGACAGCCTTTGGGTTCCCCTTCTTTCTGATCTGTCTAAAAGGCAGCCAACCATTTATCCTCTCATTATTCTTGTTTAATAACAAGACTGAGGAACTTCATACCGTGGGCCACGAAGCCTACACAAGCTAACTGTCTTTAACGGTGGGAGTGACAGCTGTGCAAGGAAGTCTAGTCCATGTCCTCAGGTCTCCAGGGAGGCTGTTCTCAGAAGAGAGCGAGTCTTGCTGACCTGCTACTTTTTGAGGAGAATGGCAGGTTGGACGCATTTTACTGTATCGTTTGCCTTTTTAAAAAGTTGCCCGAAGAGTTGCAAGCAGAGCTGAAAGGAAGCTACTGGTGCCAGACGCTCAGGTCTCTCTCATGCTTTGCTCCATGAGGAAGGAAGCTGCCTGCAGTTAGCTCTCCTTCACTTCTCCAGCCTGAGCCAAGGCAGTGAGGAGACGGTGCTGCTTATCCCTCAAATAAAATCCCAGCATTCTGCCCTGAGCTCTGGCAGTCGAATGAGGCTATCACAGCTTTAAGACAGATAGTCTCTTCTCTAGGAGACTATACACTAATTATAATGCTTCTGCCCGAGGGAGCTCACACATGCAAACCATTATGTAAAGTAGAAGTGCCTTTTCTTTAAGAATATTCAGGATCATTCGACATGGTTTCTTCAATGCTACAAAATCGGGCCAAAAATGAAAATAAACAGTTTCAAGTATTTGCAACCCAACTCCCTCATGCATTTATGGAAATGCAGTCCTGGTGGGTGCCCTGACCAGTGGCCTGCGCCTCCAGGAACACTGATTTTCTTTCTATCTCCAGTTCTCTAGCACTTGTACTTGACATGGCCTGTGCCTTTAGGAGCACTGATTTTCTTTCTATCTCCAGTTCTCTAGTACTTGTACTCTTACCTGACATCAGGTCAGCTTCACTGGGCTACTCACAGGACAGCAGCCCAGGCTATGACCAAATAGTTGGGCTTTGAGGGAACCCATGCACAACAGGAAGCAGTCAGCAGCTCCTTATAAATTAAACAAACTCCCTATAAATTAAACCTAGTAACACATGAGCACAAACGTGGGACCCAACAACATGACACGACTTTTCAAAGCAGCCATTAAATGTATGGTGCTGCTTTTCCTAATGACGTGCTGCGATAATTTAAGGCTAAGGTGATGATTCAGTTGATTTAACAGTTTAACATGGAACTCATAAATGAGAATAAGATCTGCAATAAAGAAGTCATGGTCACTTTAACATTCATGAGTGGAGAACTAGGTGTGTTATTATATGAGAGAAAGATATATATTTCAATTCTGTCAACGTTTTAATGCCATAAACTAGCCCAAAACATTTGAATTGAGCAGTAAAGCCATTTCAGGTTCAAAGAAACACTCTTCTATTAAAAATCCCAGCATTTGGTGGAGCGCCCTTGTTGTGTTTTCATTTCCATTGTCTGAGCATCCTCCCTCCCATACCACTTCCTTTATGTGATATTCTGACAAAACCAGAGATAGAAAGCACTTATGCTCCCTTATGGAGCACAGACCACTGCCACGGCATGGGGGTCTAATCTATGAAGAGGATGAAAGCAGAAGACAGTATACTCGCCCTGATCCATGTGGGGTGTGAGGTGAAAGGCTGTTCACCAGGTTGAGCAACCTTGATGGAAAGATCTGGCTGCTCGGCCTCTCTTCATTTTCTTTTGTGAGACTAGGATCTCACATATCTCACACTGCTACAGAACTAGATCTGACCTTGCTCTTCTGCTCATCTTGCTCCTACCTCCCCAGTACTGAGATTATAGGTATGCATCACGACACCCAGCTATGCAGTGCTGAGAATGGGATCCAGGTCTTCATGCACTGGGCAAGCCATGGAGTCATATCCCCAGTCCTGCTGTTAATCATTTGCAGTCATTGGCTTGTTTTCCACTAGAGGAAAAAAACCAACCCATAGCAACTGGGCTAATGTGTGTGTATGTGTGTGCATTTGACTTTGCTCCTCCTGGTTTTTTTTTT
>NW_022196909.1:59694722-59699420 GCF_008632895.1 Mastomys coucha | reverse complement strand
CTCCACTAGTCCTTTAGGACAAAAGAGATGACACTTTTCCTAGCCTTATCTGGATGTCCACAGTAACCATTAAGCCTGCTCACTACACTAGAATTGTCCCCATCCTTGCCTATAGCTTCATTAGATAAGGGTAAAGCCCGTTCAGAAATGTGACACTAACACCTGACACTCTGTCACAATGCCAATAAATATTCACTAGAAAATGTAGTAACACTCATAATGGCGACACTGTCTGTGAAGGCTAAGTTGATTAAATACTTACTATGTGCTAAGCACTACTCTAAGTCCTTGTTGGAACACATTAAAACAATACCCCAAAGTATGACACTCTGAATGAAGGGAACATGAACACAGAAGGCCTTATGAAATGCCTTAGAATCAAATCTTCTTAGCCTTTACTGTTGATGATGGTGGGACTCTTGCTGATGTTCTCTTACATCCAAGGGTCTGTCTTCTAGAAAACATGCATTACCTTAAACTTCCTCCTCAGAAATTCCTCAAAGTGCTAAAGGTCTCTGTAACCACAGAGACTTCTCTCACAGTGAAAGTCTACCTGTGTTATCCTATAGCTTGCTGTAATCTTCATCACTCACAACATTTTGCCCTAGGGTCCTTCTTCTTTGAGATTATTAACTTCTTCTAAGAATCATTTGCCATCCTTGTTGTTCTTCTAAGATTGACTATAGTCAGCTTCTATCCTCTCTGAAGCTAATCAATCCCCACTGACTTTTAAAAATGTATCCGAGTATCTTGCCTACATGTATGTTTGTACATCATTTGTATGCCTGGTACCTGTAGAGGTCAGAACTGAGTTACAGATGGATGTGAGCTACCATGTAGTTGCTGGGAACTGAACTCAGGTCCTTTGCCAGAGCAGCAGGTGCTCTTAACCACTGAGCCATCTCTCAGCCCAGAGGGTATTTTAAAAAAAATACTTTTAAATGATTTCATAATATTCATTTTGTACTTTCATCATGCTTACCCTCATTACCCCCCTTATCCCTTTCCTACTCTATGTGGTCCTCTTCTTCAAACACCCATCCCTTCTTAAGAGTCTCCATTGTGCACAGCCATGCTTATGCATACCAGCACAGCCGAATGCCCTTTCTCTGTTCGTCTATTGTCAGCTCATCTCAGCAAACCTCCAGAGGGCTCAGGGGACATTTATTCCACCCAACATCCTTCGCAGCCACCCTATAAGGCAGGTACCATTTATTACTGACTTTTCCATATATCAGCTTTTGAGTTTCTTTGTTTTGATAATCACTTGTTAATTTAGCTGAAGTTAGGTTATGTGCTGGAAGCATAGGTAAGATGGAGAATAAATGCTAGTCGATAGACTTAAATAAAAGACAGGTCAAACCACACACACACACCACGCACCACATACACATATACATACCACACACACATATATCACATATATAATACACACAAAAACACACACATATACTCTCCCCCACTCCCACATATGTGCACACTGCCACAGCATTTCATACGGTTCCAGATCATGCCTGAACCGATCTCTAAGTTGTCCAATCATATGCTGATCCACAACTGGAATGAAAAGCAGTTTTATATTCTGTCTATTGTCATGATGGAGTGACAGTCACCTGGACAGGGATATATGAAGGCACCAAGCACAATTTTCTTTAACTGTGTCCATAGAGCTTGCTTCTATTGCTGTTTGAGACTTAATGATTGATATCTTTGCTTTATATATTGCTGTATATAATCCCTCTCTACACAGTGACGATGGTTATGAGATATGTTCTGCTTAGATAGACCATGGTAAGGTTCCCCAGAAAGAGAAATACTGTATGATTATTATTGTTATTTTTATCATCATCATCACCAAAAGCTTGATAACATGAAGCTAAAGGGAAAAGGGAAAAATAATGTGGAGTTGAACAGGATTTCAATTTGTGAGTTCCCAGTACTTCTGGACACTGCTGCAGTGAATTTGGATTTGGCCTCTAAGGCTTTCATGATTCTAACCAAATGCAGCTTCAAAGACAGATTGATCTAAAGAGGACTAAGAGCCCGTCCCACTCAGTGTAAGTAGCAGTCTGTTCTCAGCATGCTAGCCTGGACCAGGATGCTTTGTTTGTTCCCCTCTAGAAGAGGGTGATTCTGAGTCTCTTCCTGAAGGGTATTTATAATGAAGGAAGGATGGCTGCTTGGAGCTCTGCAAGGCGAATCCTCATAGAGGTAAACAGAGTTTATTTTTCAGGTGGGAACATTTTTAGAGTTTACTGGCGATTTTCATTTCCAATCTCCAAATTCAACAATTCTTCAGCGTCTGTAAACCTTCAGATGGAAGGTCCAATATTTAGAGTAAACAGCGCCCCAGCCTCCCCTCTGAGCTTTCTTTTTCTCCCCTGTCACAAAAGTGTTAAGTCCTGGCAACTGGAATACAGAACCTCTTTGTGGTAAAGCTTCATACTAAACCACGCGGACTGTGTTGCTAATGAGGTTACTCTTAACAGAACCCTAGAAGGACATTGAAAAACGAAAATACCCTGACAAACGTGTTGACCAAAGGATGCCAACAACTCTCCCAGGGTTCTATCCGAAATTCAAGGATTAAAAAAAGTAAAAATGAACTGTAGTGTATGTGAAAAATCATAACATTGAAACATAAGTCCATTTATCTTCTAAGTATTTTTCTAGTTCTCGTCCAAAATTTTGCTGGTTATTAAAACATGCCTGTGTAAATATGAATGTTCTGCTTTATAACTTAACTCCTGTTTCTTGTCCTTACGATATAATAATGTCATTGTTTGTTATATCACACTTATTCTTAAAGCGGTAGGGCTTGAGTTCCAGGGCTGGTTGACACACTGAGGAAGGGCTTTTGCTGGAGTATGAGATGGGAATCTCTGAAGGCCCAGGAAGGCTGTCTGCAGCCCTGAGGTTACTACAGGAGTGCATACTGGCACATGTGGAGCTCTTCACAGTGTTTTCCTCACTGCTCCCTGGGCCCTCCACAGCCGGGCTGTCCACTGATAGAATGCTGGGGAACATAACTGTAAGAACATCAGTGAAGTCATTCTAATTCCCAGACTGGGGCTGGTCACAGGCAACAACATATCCCACGAGCATGTTCCCTCCGCCCTGGGGAAAAAACGCCCACTCCTGCATCTCTTTGGAGGTATCCATAGTCAAGTGCTTGTGTACCAACTCTCCTCAGTCATGAGGACCACCAAAACCGAGAGCTCATAGCAGCCTATTAAATGCTACAGTGCTCACAGATAAAGCACAACGTACGCTGTGATTGGAATTACAGACTGTAGGAGCCAGAGTGGGCCTGAGGGATAATTTAGTTTAACTTTCTCATTGTACAGCTGAGCCTGAGTGACTTTTCCAAATGTTATTCAGCTACTTAATGGCTGGGCTGGGAGCATAACCAGGTCTCCACACTGCAATTCTGCTGCTTTTGCCATTAGAACAGGATCCAGCCATGACATACTATTTAACAGGGTCAGTCACCCAGGCACCATCAAGACTTAATGCGAATGGATTCCATTAACAAGAGGTCTTAGTAGAGAACTCTGTACCGAGTTCTCTAAAATTCGGGCTGAGGGATAATTCAGCACTGGCATGTGAAGGCCCAGGGAACAGGATGAACTAAGAAGAGAAGGGTATGCTAAAGAAAACCTCCATTAATAAGACTGATGAATATATAGAGAGTGGAGGATATTTTTTAGTATTTTTTTTTTTTTTACATACTATATTTGTGAAAGGAGAATTTTTTCTTTTTCTCTTTGTCCAGTGTCATATTTTTAAAAAACCACTAGATTGGAAATCAAGGGACAGAGTTCTAGTTTGGATTTTACCATTAATTCATGACTACGCCCTAGACTTCTAATCTACGAGGGGAAGGGATTGGCCTGGTTTACTGCTTTTTATTGATATGATAAACACCATGACCAAAAGCAACTCAAGGAGAAGGGTTATTTGGCTTACTTTTAATGATCACAGTCTACTATGAAGAAAGCCACAGCAGGAGCACAAGACAGACTCTGCCACAGAGGCCAGGCTTATACAAGCCACCTATCAAGGGTTGGTACCACCCATGTGTCTTGGGCCGTTCCATATCAATCATTAATCAGGACAATGCCCACAGATTTGTGTCTAGTTCAATCTGATAGAGGCAATTTCTCAATTGAGGTCCCCCTTTCCTAGGTGACTCTAGGCTGTGTCACGCTAACAGGAAAACCAGCATGGGGTTGTTCTTACAAGGTGAGCTGAGGAAAGCCCTGGATATGGCAATGTTCTAGCTGTTGAGTCAAGGGGAACACAGAACAGCAAGGAGAAGCCATACTAGGAAGTCTGAGTTTCCTGTTTTAACCCTAACATGGTGGTTTTGCTTTGATCTGATCTTGCAGCAGCATGTAGCTCTTATTTGGAGAACAGGTTGTACATCTGAAGTTAACTACGGCCCTCCTCACCTCTCCCTGCCTCCTCCTCACCAGCTCCCTCACTGCACTCAGGCTTTAGCTTCCCAAGGCTGGAGGATTTCCTGGTCTTCATACTTTGTTCACACCTTCTTGAAACTTGATATCTGTGCATGTTTCCTTTCTATCAAGCCCCTCCTGTCTGGGCTAACCTCTTCTGGCCTTTAAATTTAGCCACAGCATCCTCCTTTTTTGCAAAGCCTTCTCTAACTTGAGACTGTACTTTTTTTTTTTTTTT
>NW_022196909.1:59669187-59694712 GCF_008632895.1 Mastomys coucha | reverse complement strand
TTTTGATATAGGGTTTCTTTATGTAGCCCTGGCTATCCTGGAATTCACTCTGTAGACCAGGATGGCCTCTAACTCACAAATCTGCCTGCTTCTGCCTCCCAAGTGTTGGGATGATTAAAGGTATGCGCCACCACTGCCTGGCTATTGTTTTTTTCTTTATCTCACCATTTGCACCTGTATAACAATCCAAGTGAGAAATTTTTGTATGAAAATAAATTTCCACCAGGCAATGGTGGAAATGATGCAACCAAGAGAGAGCGGTGAGGAAGATCCCAGGGAAAGCTTCAGCGGGAGTTCTGAGGCATGGGCTGAAGGCCAGTATGCCTGCAGCAGAACGAACAGGAGGCAGAGGAATGGTAATAAAGTTAAGAGAAGCTGTACAGGGCAAGATCACCTATGCTCTATCATACAGATCATGCAGAATATTCTCTGACCTCTAAGGGGTTCTGCTGCAAAAGGGTTTTCCACAGTTTTAGTATGAATGAGCAACTTTTGTCTGGCTGCTATGTGGGAGAGAGAGAGAGGGAGGGAGGGAGAGGGAGGGGGAGAGAGAGAGAGAGAGAGAGAGAGAGAGAGAGTGAGTTAGTTTTTGGCTTGAAGAAGAGATGCCCCAGAAGGTCTGCATGAACCGTGGTCACTGTTTAATTCTGGAAAGAAGAGGAAAGTTGAAAACTGGTGAGAGCAGAGAGCTTTACTATGTGTTTAATGGCATTTGGCCTTTTCTGAGCCAGTTGGTGTCATGATTCTTTTTCTGGTTCGGGGTCAGTACAAGACCTAAAACGATTTGCATCAAATTATATCCTGAGAAACCTTTGGGACACGTTTATTATTCTCCAGTTTCCAGTGGCTGAGAAGTAGTTCTAACTGATTCCTCAGCTGGTAAAAAGGTAGCTTTTGTAAAGGCAGGTCTGAAGGAGCAATTCAAATCAGCATAAACACAAATCATTACCAGGAGCTTCTTCTCAGTCAGAGGGATGGGGCATTTTCTTCAGATATGCACTGTATGTCAGAGTCCCATAGTACATGAAGTCCTTGTCTCAAAGCTAAGGCACATGTTCGGGCGTGGGAGGCACCTCCTGAAATCACATCCATTTAAATGGCATCTTAGGGGCTGAAGAGATGGCTCAGTGGTTAAGAGCACACACTGCTCTTGCAGAAGACCTGAGTTCTGTTCCAAGCACTCATTCTAAATGGCACACAAACCACCTGTAACTCCAGCTCCTGGGGATCAATGCCCTCTTCTGGTCTGTGTGGGCACTATACTACATGTACATATCCCACTCAAAACCCAGATACACATAATTACAATTAAAATAGCATTTTATTTCTCAAAAGCAGCCACAGAAAAGAGTCATTATCATTATGAAAACTGGGCCCTGAATAATGAAATGAATCAACAACTTTTCAAACATTTGCTTATAAAGACACTGCTTTTATTTTTAATGAAATTCTCATCACAATAGAAGGTACCAAATATCTAGCCTTCAATTCAGGAAATGTTAAAGTGAATACCTTCTATTCACTATAGTAAGTAGAACTCACTGTATCTACAGAAGATGAAGCTAGTGAGAATTCCAATGTCCTTTGATACCTGTAGTGCAGTTTTGTTTTTTCTAATGCTGTAATAAGCAAGCTCACTCCTGATTCTGATTTGTAATCACAGCATCCATAACAAATGTGCATGACACACGGTAGAATCTCATTGGTTTACACCCCTGTGCAAACCACAACCCCCAGCTTTCAATCAGGCAAAGGCCTCTTTGCCCAAGTGCACATTAGCTGCTGGCTCAGGAGGGCCTATGGCATGGCCGCCTCCCCAGCGGCAGGCGCACCGCAGCAAGGCGCTCATTAAGCTATTGGGTTTCATTCCAGTAACCGTTCAAATACATTCTTCATTGTACCATAAAGTATGCTTGTTTCATGCTAGAACTTTGATTTTCCTCCTCCCCCTTCCTCTCTACCCTCGTTACCCCACTTCCATACTCCTGTTTTGGTATTTTTTCCCATGCTAACACACTCACAAAAATTCAGCTAATTCTCAATGGGTCTCTTGGTCATTAGTGCAAATTAGTGAGGTTTTGCTGAATATGGTCAGACTTGATTTGCCAAGTTCTTTTCCCGTTAAGGTTTTAAGCCCATGTGTATTTCAAGGGAAATCTAATTTGTAGGTTTCGGATTCATTTACACTCAGCTCACAAACGTGGTTCTGTGAGGCCTCCATAGCTGGTGTACAAGAAGCCACAGGGGCTGGTTTCTCTTCCTTTTAACAAGTTCTTGTTAGAATGTTTGCTTTGAAGTAGGTATTTAGGCCATGCTGGAAGCAAACAGAACTAAACCCCAGGAAAATGTAAAGTAAGATTTAAAAACCAAGTTCAAAAAACTTTTTCTTGCTCCAATAATTATAGCTTAAAAAAATCTCTTAAGGATGGAGCCTTCCATTTAGTGTTTTAAGGATGATGTCACTATTGGCCAGCCTGGATGAGGCTGTGTCACACAGTGGCTTGCTGGGTGACAAGGTGAACATATGTCCTCTTTGCTTGGCTGTGCCCTGGGTCTGAGTGCTCAGCAGGAGAACCATCTATGTGTGCTGCCACCTGGCCAGTGTTCTGACCCTGGGGTTCCCGCGGCCACTGTGTCCACAGGTAGTCCTGTCACTGCTGACTCCTGCCCGGCTCCCCTTTTTGGAGTGTCTGTTGTTGGTCTCAGCACAGCACATCCTAGCATTCTCAGCTCCAAGAGGAGGCTGCCAGTTCTCGGCTGGAGCCGAAACCAGACCCTCTGTTGCAATCTTTGGACCCTGTACTGTTTGAACTGGTCATTTCCTCAAGCTTTGTATGTTCCCCTTGTCACTTGTATTGCTCTGAATAAAAGAAGTAAAAGTTACCAGTGCTCACTTGGCTCATTCTGTTGTGCCTCACAGCAGTGGGGAGTGCTGCTGAATCCTTCTGCTCATTGGTCCAGTGTGAATAGTCCTTTAATGGCAGAGAATCTCTCTGAGCACCAGATCTCACTTGGAGGACCTGAGGAAACAACTCTCAACAGTGCCAGAGGCTGCTGTGGCCATTATCTTCAATAGTGGCCCCTATCACCCGGTGAGGGGAGTGGTGCTACAGAAAAAGCTATCTTTGCCAGTCATTTTCTTCAGAGGTAACCCCTTCCAGTACCTAGGAGTTCACATCTGGGGACTCTAGGAAGATCTCCATGGACATGGCTCAATGTGGTGACTCTGCTGAATGTAGGGTTCCAAGGAGTAAACAGCATCTGAGCTAGAAATCAGTAGCAGTAATAAGGAGCTAGCGGACCCAGCCACACTTTCTATTGCACTTGCTTTGAGAAACTGGCAAATTATTTTGGGATTAGTAGGAGTGGCCTGTGGGCAAATATTCCTATTATGCTCAAAAAACTGTGTGTTTGTCCATCTATCCATCCATCCATCCATCCATCCATCCATCCATCCATCCATCCATCCAATGTCTAAATGCAGAGAATTCTAAAACAGTTATCATACCCATAAATAGGAAAAAAACCTCTTTCCAACTTGCGAGCACACTGCTGCAGTCCATGGAAGAAATAACTCCCTCATAACCACTGGTCAGGAAATCCTTACATGCACTCTTATCTACCAGTCTTTAACAAGGTGTCAACCATATGGCATGACCTAAAGTTTTCTCTATTACAGGGAAAACAGGTGGGAAATGTTTCTTTTCTATCTCATCTTTAAATTTATACAACAAAGGGGGACAGCCAAGTGCAGCAGCAGGTTCTGTGTGGCACCCTAGCGCCCACAGCCTGAGAGCAAACAGCAGGAAACTTTGTGGGGTGCCCCGATGCCCACAGCCTGTCACCCTCTTACTGCTCACTGTGTTCTTAGGGAATTATTTTATCTGGTTAGCAATGTGCTTTTGAGATATATCTGAGCTTCTGTTGATAGAACAGTTGTCTCCTGTACCTACTACACAGCTCTTTCAACCAGCAGGAACAAAGGCTGAAGCAAGAGTTTCAATTATTTTGGGATTAGTAGGAATGGCCTGTGGGCAAATATTCCTATTATGCTCAAAAAACTGTGTGTTTGTCCATCTATCCATAGATGACAAAAGAGATAAGGCAATTTCACTTTGGAGAAAAGAAAATTCAGTTACCAAATTATAGTAGTAAAGTACAAATATAAATACTGATGTCTGCAACTCTGAAATGCATGTAATGGGATAGCTTATTCCTTAATAAAACTAGAAAAAAAACTAAACACGTTAGCAGTTCTTTCTGGTTTATGCTTATGGATAGTATTTAGATCAGATTTTGCTGTGTGTAAAGTCATTTATTCACTGTAACATGCTGATCACTAAGAAGTATACATTTTTGAAAATATTAATAACTACATAATCTCCCAGGGCATGGCTATACCATGCTTCCTATTTATGGGAATGGAGACTGTTTTCAGATTTTGACTATTATAATAGTATGGCAATGAACATTATTAGGTAAAAATTGAATACTTTCATTTACGAAATGTGTATGTGTATGTATGCATGTGTGTTTACATTTTTCCGAATGTCCTCAATGCTGCATGTATAATGTAAGCTAAACATCAAGAGCACCAAGCACTATGATGAGCTTTCTTTTTAGTGTGAAAGCATTTGTAAGTTAAACTCATCCATGTGTAATGCTCAAGTGTGAAGATCCATGCATTCCCTGACTTAGTAGAACCTGAGCTGTTAAGAGATAAGGTACTGTTTGTTAGTATGTATTCCCATCTTCTACCATTAACTATAAGACATGGTTTTCTTGGACACATTTTATTTGGGCTTCTTTTGAAGACTGCAGACTCTAATAACAGAGTTTGGTATACAGAGGATCACTGTAAAGATCCTCTTACACATATGAATTCCTTGCTGTTTTAAACCATCTACTTGATGAGGCCATAGAACTCTGGATGCACAGCTGTCACTGAAAATGCTTAACACAGAACAACATGTGGCCAGCAATTCTACTTTAAGGCACAAAGCCTCTAAGGAATTGAAAGTAGAAACCTATACTGAGACTTAGGCATTAATATTCCTAGTGTAGGGATGGAGAGATGAGTTACTTAGTGGTTAAGAACACTGGCTGAAAATTGTGAGGACTGAGATTTGGATCCTGGTACCCATGTAATATACTTTACAAATGCCTGTAATTCCGGCTCCAAGGTATCCACTACTGTCTTCTAGTCTCTCTGTGTGTATGTACTCACACAGACATATACATATACATGAACATATAAATAAATTTTGGGCTGGCAAGATGGTTGAGCAGGTAAAGGCCTTGCTGCCAAAGCTGATGACTTTAGTTTGATTCCTAAAAGCTGCACGGTGGAAGGAGAGAATTTACCTTTTCAAGTCATTTGACCTCCCCATGTACATGCGTGTGCATGCACGCATGCGTGCACACACACACACACACACACACACACACACACACACACACGCGCGCGTACACATACACACACAGTGTTAAGAAATTAAAGAAAGTATTTGTAATAGCAGTATTTATAATAGCCAAGTGGTAGAAGTGATCCATACATCATACAACGGATGAAAATATAAATAAAATGTAGTAGCACGTAGGCACAATGGGATATTATTCAGTTTTATAAGAGAATAAAATCTCAACACACTACAATACAAATGAATGTTGACAACTCTGTGCTGGCTGAAAAGGGTCAGATGAGAATGCCATACATCATGAAGTCCCACTTGGGGAGATACTGAGAACAGGCAAATTCATGGAGAAAGGAGAAGAGAGGTTACCAGGGGCTGGGAAAGAAGTGGGGGGCATTATTTAAAGAGCATAGAGTTCAGGACACTGAATTCTGGAAGTAGCCTGGTGATGGCTGTACATGGTAACTGAACAAAATGCTATGGAACTGTGCAACTGGAGGAGGCCTCCGTGGTAAGCTTTGTGTTATCCTCTCTGTCATCAAGAGTTTACACAGGAAAAGAAAAAAAAAAGGGATGGTTAACAAAGGAAGGCCAAACTTACAGCAAAACAAGCAAGGTAAACCATAGGCTGTGAACAGGTGCGAGTGTTCACTGTAAACATCGATCACATTTTTAAGTGCCTGTTAATGGGAATGTGCATGTGTAAGGGGCAGCTGCCTGCAAGATTCAGAAGATGGTGTCAGGGTGTCACATACCTGAAGCTAGAGTTCCAGGCAGTTGTAAACTGCCCACTGTCGGTGCTGGGAACTGAACTCAGGTCCTCTATAAGACCAGTATATGCTCTTAACCACTAAGCCATCTCTCAATCACCCATTATCTCTTTTTACATGTGATAAAATATATTTAATAAATTGTTGAGGAAGTATGATAAGAATGCTATTTCTAGTTCTTATTTAAAAATTCAGCTTGTTGATATTGTATTTATTGCTTTGGTTTTACAGTTCATGAAATTTAGTTACTACCTCTGTCTAAACCCCCAAAAGGAGGATGCTGGGAGGAAGAGACAGTTCTGGAGGAAAGCACCTAAGGTAACTAAGGTAACCCCTAATGTAACCATATTTGGAGATGGTGCTTAAGGGTCATAACCTGACATGCATGGTGCCATAAAAAGAGGAAGCCCTCCATCAACACACGGAGTGGACAGGTTACTGCAGACACAGTGAGAAGAAATGGTTGGGTCAACTGCAGTTCACTGACTTAGCACCTCCACCTTGGACTTCTCAGCCTGTAGATTGTGAGAACTGAAAGTGATGTCATCCCATGCATGGCCATAGTATTTCTTAGGGTGAGCGCACAATTAACACAGTGTGCAATTTACACATCTAGGGCTATGTAGCTAGGCTGGGACAATACTGAAATCAGCTCTGAATGAGGAGCCGACTGCTCGCGCCACAAGGGCTCAGCAACCAAGCTGTCAAGCTTCCTTTTACATTTGAGCAGCAGACACCCACAGACATCACCTGACTGGTCCAAGGTCCTTTAGAAAGACCTGTGGCAGAGACAAGGACCAGAGTCCAGACCTCTTGACTTCTGTACTTTTTAGTACACTGCACAACTTTAGCAAGTCAAACCCTGATCAGGTGTTAGCAGCCAACTTTTTAATTTTGTTTCCCTTACTAAAAGCTCTTTCAGAGGTTCAACTCCATTTTTCTGGATATATTATTTTTCTCATATTTTAAAAGCACAAATCAATTTATCCACATAGGAGAAAATTAGAGGAATCTTTTGAGAGGGTACAGAATGCAGGTAAGATACTAAAGGAGCAGTGCAGACACATGTTTAGGCAGAAGTTGGCTTAACTGCTCCCTTACAGCAGGGGGCTCTGCTCATGCAGGTGATTTGACTCCTAATGGTTGCCTATTTATAAAATACAGAGGCACTCTAGGAAAATAATTAAAATGCATTTGCTTTCCAAATTAATCATTTATAGTCTAATTTAGCAAATCATTACATGTTTATAATATTTAAAATATCAATTTTGATAAAACATCCTTATAAATAGACAAAGAAAAGCAGATTAATAAGCATATGTGCCTTTACAGGGCAATAAAATAATACATTTTCATAACATTTAAAAATAATATGAAATATAAAAATTGAACAATATTTTGTTTTAAACAGTTCTCATAGAAATTTTTATTTCGCTTTTCCATTAGGTAAAGCTAACAGACATGAAGATAAACACTGTTAATGATGTTGGCCCTGTGGAAGTGTGCCAACGATAGCCAGAATGCTAGCGACCTATGACCAGCAAGCAAACACTTGTCTGTAATATTTCTCAAATGTTCTCCCTCAGTTAGATTCACAGAACTCTATCAGTGGATGGAAGCTCAGCAAAGCACTCCATCCTGTAATTTTTCTGTTTTACATTTTGTTCAGTTACAGTAGAGTCTGTTGCTGTAGGACATGACCAAGAAGTAATGAAGCTGCTTGTCCCTAGTCTTTTCCAAGAATGTGGTGAAGTTCAAAGATAACTGAGGATGAGCAGAGGCAGCAGCACATTTGGGAAAACGAGCTCATTCCTTACTCATTCACTCAAGGCAGAACCATGACCAGGGGACAAGGATCTATTCCAAAACCAAACCTTGTTTTATGACTCTCACAGCTCTCATCTAATCAAAACTGCAATTCATTCCCTTTATCTAAGTAAGTGGGAACATGGACTGCTAGCAAGGCAACGCAGAATGGATGAGCTGGCTATGACCAGTCTCCTGGGTAAAGCAGGAACAGTTTTGCTCCTTTCTTCTATGTATTGCTGCCCTGGTGGGACTTAATTAGTTCTGAAGAAAGCTAATTATGTCCCAGTCCCATGGGTGCTCAGGGGCTCAGGAACAGGCCATGTCCCAACTTTGTACTCCTCCCCCTTTTTTAGAATACACCTTATAGAAACACTAGCATCCTGTGATTGATCCTGTGATTGAAAGTCTTGCTGCTTAGAAACTTTAATAGTCATTATTTTAAAGGCAGCTAACACATTTTCAAAAGACACCATGCAAATAATGTACTTTAGTGACTCCTTAGCTGAGAACTCAAGTCCCAGCTCTGTCCTGAGAAAAATAGCTTTTGTGACTGTCAGTTTCTTCTGCAAAAAGCTTCACCTTCCTCCTCTCCACTGCCTAACTTACATACTATACTATACATACTGTAATAACACCACCTTATTATATTGCAAAGAGCTTCGCAAAATCCAACTCATTCAATCCAGACAGCACCACAGAAAGGCACTATATTTACCCATACTTTATACACAAGGAAACTGAAGGTCAGAGAGACCGTAGCTTGCCCGAGGGTAATAGCATGCAAGAGGGTTAAGCAGAGAATCAGTAAGACCATTAGTGATGCAAGGTATTGCTGCCATCCTGCTCCTTTGGCTGTGGCAGGATAAGACATCAGAGTGGAGCACACATGGCCCAACAAGTCTGAGGCCATCTTCACACTGGGACACAAAAAGAGAAGAAGCCACAGTCCTCTTGGAGCACAGGCTTCCTGTGACATGAGACTAGAGTGTCTACTACCCCACAACAGTGCCACTGAGACTGAGGCTTCAATGCACGAACCTTTGGAGGCCATTCCAGATCTAAATTATAGCAGAAACGACCTTTCAGATCATACAGCCCAAGCTCTAATAACACACAGTAGTTCTCCACAGACATCGAAGACTCTGTGAAGCACAGACATCAAACTAGGCCTTCTACTTATTTCAAGATAAACTGAAATAGCTACTTTGTCCTATTTTGCTTTTCTCTACGCAATTTCACGGATCATTGAGTGTGAGTGTACATGCATGAATGTGTGAAATTCCTCTTAGATAAAAAGCTGGGAAAAGACGATTGCAATTCCTACATTTTAACAACAGATTAGAACACAGAGAGTATCTCAGAGATAGTAGGTAGAGAAGCTAGAAAGATGGCTCCAGCCAGCTGTGTGGGTTCCAAATGAGGACACGAGGACATCGTGGGACCATCTCATGTACTGTACACATCTCTTTAGGTCACAGAGCCAGAACACCTTTTACACCTATTTCACATAGTGCTAATTTCATCATTGAGTACATGATTTAAAATGCCATTAGTCTGAAAATCAGACTGGCTAAGCCTAGGCTCAGAGAAGGCAGACTTCCTGGAGTCAGGACTGCAAAGCCTGGCTGTGATGATTCACCCCAAGCTCTTACTAAAGAAGTAGCTGAAGGTCAAGCAGATTAGAGAGCGAGCCTGGCTAGACAGAGAATTGCAGGCCTCCTCTCTATGGCGAGCTCATATACTCAGTAGCTTTGGGAAGAGCTGGGTTTAACCTCAACTCTTTCAGCAGAGTCTCAGGTTTGTCAAAGTGGATTAAAAGAAGTCTGAATTGCCCTACAGTACATTAGTCATCCTATAGAAATGCAATGTTAGAAAAATGTTCACTTAACATTGGGTGTGAACAAAAAATAAAATATGTTCAGGACTCTATGACTTTGGTTCCTTGTTAAACAGAAATTTCTTGTAAAATGACCAGTTAGTGTAACGATAAAGCCTGGCACTCATTATCTGTAGCCATGGAGAAAGGATGAAGCTGCAGGCAGTGTTTTCTGTTAAGATATGAATGGGACATCATTTAAGCAAAATCGTGGAATACTATCATGACAATAAATGTCAACCTTGTGGTTCCCTTTGCATAATCTCCATGCCCAGGAACCCTGGTTCCAACCTCAGCATCCAGCAGTAAAAAGTCATCCCTTGACACTGTGTGGTGAGCCTGGCATAGCTCATCTTCAAGCCCTTCCCTTGCTGGATGCCTTTGACTGGCTTTTTTGTGTGCTCCCAGCTCTGTCGCTATGGAGCAGTTTTCCGTCACTCTTGCCTTGGGTATTCACTCTTCCTCCCATTTGACTTTCCTGGATTGCTTCTTTTGGGATAAGCTAGCTTCCACCCAATGGTAACACTTCATCAGTTCCTGTGCAGAACTGAGGCCACTAGACCAGGCCTAGGACTAACTTGTTAGCCACATAACTGAGCCACATTAGGGGGAATTGTCCACTTTAAGGAACACATGGCTACATATTATGGTGAACTTCATGCCGGAACTGCCCAGCCAAGATGGTCCCATGTTCTCACAGAAATCATGAGAAAATAAACAATCATTCTGTGTTAACAGACTAAGTTCTGGGGTGTCTTACTACAGATGAAATCAATATAATACAGTACTATACACAAGGCTTCTACCAGCCAACTACAAGAGCTTGCTCACTGTGATTCTCCTACAATTAGCCAGTTATCAGGTTTTACAGACTAGACTACCACTGCTAATGATCAGAGATGACAAAAGCTAACAGTCACAGCACTGTACTCTGAGTTGCTGACCTTTTGCTGTACTCGTATTATTATTTTGGGAGGTGACGTCTTTCAAGATGATCACATACACAATACAGTGACTGTTGTTTGTAAAATGCTGATGTCACTGGCTTTCAAAACCCGTGATTTGTTTAAAAAAGTAATATATATTTATTTATATTTTCTCAACAAAGTTATTAAAAAGAAAGGTTGTCCACTTTTGAAAGAAAGTTAGATGTGGCTATGAAGAAACTAGGCGGAGGGTGGTGATCTAAAACAAGTCAGATCTGACAGAGCAAGAAAACAAATGTCTTTGCCAAAATCCATTTCAGGGACTTTTTGAAGAAGGGAGTCTTAATAATTTTCCATATGTGCAAAGGGCTTATTTTCAACCAGTACAAAAATACAGCAAGATTTTTAGAAAGATCATTTTTTCCCCCCAGAAAGCGCTACGTACTGGGCACTGAATCTCAGTTACACGCAGAAAAGAAACCATCCATATGAATTCACGGAGCTTGTCTGCTTGCCAAAAGCTTGCTATTTCACACCGGTATATGAGGAAAGTATTTAAGAAGACTGCCAACTGCGAAGTCCTGCTTCCTAAATTAGACCCATTCCATGAAACAGGGACCTTCCCTTTACACCTCACAGCGTCTTCCCTGCAGGCCAGCTCCGAGTCTAGGTCTGCACAAGACTGTGGAAGGGTCAACTTACATAGCTCTTGATACATCACATGTGCAAGGCTTCTGAACGGCTGAGGTGAAGATTTCAGAAAAACATCAAGATTCTTGGTAGACAGAACTATCCTTTGGCTCAGCTTTACTGTGATCTGATACTTTCTTTAAAATAATAAAAAGAGAGACTGAATTGGTGTGTGTGTGTGTGTGTGTGTGTGTGTGTGTGTGTGTGTGTGTGTGTCTGTATTCTCAGCAACAGGACACCTCTGGGTCCCTGTGGAGGCTGGAAGAGGGTGTGGCTCTTCTGAGAATTATGTGTAGTAATGAGCAGCATCTATACCTGGGTCCTCTGGAATTGCTGGAAGTGTTCCTAACTGCTAAGTCATCTCTCTTATCTGTTTAAAAATTCTGAAGCATAGTAATGAGAATATTAAATGATAATCCTCTCCTTCATTCCTAAACATTTATCTTATTTCTAGCCATGAGGAAAAGTAATATATGATTTGTTGTAAGCCCATTAAAATCTCCATGATATTCTTTATATAACAGAAAAACAAAACAATCCAACCCCAAACCAATCCTACATGCACAGAAGGCTGCAAACAGCCAAACACCCTTGAGCAAACGGCAGTGCTAGAGGTTCATGAAAGTCCTACTTCAGAGCCGCACTGACACAAGCAGTATGGAGCTGGCACAATACACATTCACCCCTAAGAAAAAGAACAGTGGACTGAGAAACCTACCCAACAGTGGCTACTTGATTCTTGACAAAGGTATCAAACACATTGTAAAGAAAAAGAAAAGACCATTTCTTTTAGCAAATGGGGCAGAAAAACTGAATGCTAAGACTGATAAAAAAAAAATGGATAGAAGGACTAGATACCAACCCTCCCACTTTGCACAAAACAAACAAAAAACAAAAACTCAAACTGGATGAAACACCTTAGTGCAAGACCTGCAACTTTGGAAATACTAGAGGAAAGAGGAAAACATACTGAAAGATACACACACAGGCAAGGGTTTCTGAGCTCTCTGTAGCTCAGGAGAGGGAGTAGGGTGGCAAATGAGATCACAGATTAAAAAGCATCACAACTAAAGGGCCTAATTGGAGTCAAGAGGAAGCCGACAGGGAGCCCACTTGTGTCAGGTACTGATCTGACAGGATATTAATATCGAAACTGTACAAAGAACTAACAGTAAATGGTCAAGCAAATTTGACAGCTCCCAAAGGACATACAAATGGCCAATAGATATATGAAGAATATTCAATAGCCTTAGCCATTAGGAAATGCAAACTGAGACTACATGGCGATATCCTCTTACCCAGTTAGAAGGGCTACCATGTAGAAAATAGCCAACAACAAATGATGGGGAAGATGTTGGGGACAAGGAATCCTGATACACTATTGATGGGTCCAACCACTATGGAAGGGCATACACTTTTGTGCATACACATGGATACAAACCACTCAATGGTTTAACTTACTTTTTCTTTCAATTTTAAGATGACGAAAAAATGATGTATACTTTGTAGGAACCATCATTGAAACTGAATTTTGGTTTTTTCTTGGTCTGGTTTGCATATGGTACAATGTCATCTCAAGCTCCTTGGAATGGCTGCAAGCTTATATGAACAATTTACCTACATATAATTTTATAAGTTATGGTGATGGCTCATTCATTTTCTCTTACTTTTTTACTTACTTGAGGGCTAAGGTCAGAGATGCTAGGTTTTTCACATTGCCGATAAGCAGAGACTCACAGACTTATACTTAAAACTAGACTGGGATGGAAAGAAGGCTCACTTGATAAAATACTTGCTTTGCAAACATGGTAATCTGATTTTGATACTCAAAAACCACATAAAAAGGTAGGTATGGTGGTGTGTGCTTGTAATCTCTATACTGGAGAGGTAGAGACAGATCCCTGGGGCTTGCTGGCCAGCCAGACTAGTCTACTTGAAAAGCTCCAGGCCAATGAGTGATCCTCTCCATCTATCCATCACCCCCAAAACAACTCCCCCAAGGCTCCTCTGCTGTGTATGGGGTTAGTGTCAACCATGATTTCTAGAGCTTTCATACACTCATTTGTGTGTGTGTGTGTGTGTGTGTGTATGTGTCTGTGCCTATTTGTATATGTATATGCCTATGTGTCTGTGCATGTGTATGTGTATGCCTGTGTGTCTGTGTATGTACATGTGTGTTGCTAGGGATTTAATTACCATGCAGACTATGCAGGCATTCTACCACAGACCTCCATTTCAGGATTGTTTACTGCTTACAGTTTGTATTTCAAAATCAGTAAGTATTGTTTTCATTTTCCAATTAACCTTAGATGATAAAACAGAAACCTTTCAAACCCTCTAACTCATTTCATAGAATTTAAGTAGAATATCAAGAAACAACAAAGTTCCCTGCACCCCAAATAATTCCCCAACATTGCTTTTCTAGCAACAGTGTACTCTGATTTATAATGACTGGAACTATTCTCTGCAGAATATTGTGAACCTTCTCCTTCACAGTTAGGCAAATACTTTAATTTCCTTTTTCAAGTTATTTTTCAAAATTTTATTTAGGAAAGACATTTTCTTCTAAGTGAAGAAAGAGTTTATTTCTTTTGTAAGTGAACTTGCCAAGCAGAGAGAGAATGGTGGGGAGCATCTTGTTTGTGTTGTCAGCTATTGCTAACATTATTGCTTAGCTTTTGTTAATGTTATTTACACCAACTATTGACAGCATGATTCAAAACTGATTTCATTGCCTCCAAAGACCATGGTTTACTGTTGATCTGAGAATCTACTGCTGTTGGAACTCTTCTACTCTATTTTCCAGCTCCTCAGAATTAAATCACTTAAGCTGATTTTAGTCAACAGTCTCACACTAGGCTTTGACTGGTTGCAAAGTTAAATTTGCTCTTTCTTTGGGCAGACCCAGAAAACAAGATAAATAATTTTCAGATGATTCCAAAGAATGTTATCATTACTGGCAAAGTTGTGACCTTAACGCAGAGTAACAAGTTCAGAAGTCTACATCGCTTTGAGGCAATGTATAGAATATACTATGATTTAGCTTTTCTCTTCTCAGCTGTATTGATGTCATTATGATGTCTTTGCTTTTGTGATTTTTTTAAATATAAATAATGCTGATTTAAAATTTTCATTTTTGAAAGTTTAAGAGGGTATTATATTTTCATAAAGGTTTATTTTTTTTAGATATTTTCTTTATTTACATGTAAATTTCTCCTTTCCCAGTTTCCCCTCCAACAAACAAACAAACAAACAAACAAACAAACAAAAACAACAAGAAAAAAACCCTGTTGCCTCCCCCTCCCCTTGCCTGCCACCCCACCCTCTCCCATTTATTGGCCCTGGCATTCCCCTACACTGGGGCACAGAACCTTCACAGGGCTGAGGCCCTCTCCTCCTACTGAAGATCAAATTTGCAATCCTCTACTTTATACACGCTGCCAGAACAATCAGACCCACCATGAGCAGTCCTTGGTTGGTAGTTGAGACCCTGGGAGCTCTGAGGGTACTAGTTAGTTCATATTGTTGTTCGTCCTAAGGTGCTGCAAACCCCTCAGCTCCATAGGTCCTTTCTCTAACTCATAAAGGTTTATTTTTATGTGTATGTTTGCCTAAATGTATATATGTGTACCATGTATATGTCTGCCACCTGTGTAGGGCAGAAGAGTGTGTTGGATTCCTTGGAACTGGAGTTACACACAGTTGTGAATCATGTAGTTTCTGAGAATAAGACAGTGGTCCTTTGTAAGAGCAGCAAGTGCTCTTAGTGGCTGAATTACCTCTCTAGCCTCTAGGATTCTCTCTCGCATTATTTTCAATAAAAGCATCCATAGTTCTAATGTTGAATGGCTAGCTAGTTGCTCACAAAGAATGTTGATATTATTCTTTACATGTAGATCTACAAATATACTAATTTAAGAGCAGTATGAACTCTTAATGATATGTGCCAATTGTGAGTGTATCTGGAAACCAGAATGGGACTATGAAGCTAAAACCCAGCTTGGTGCCACACACTCCTAAGCAGTGTTCAGTGACACTTTCACTTAGGGGCAGGTGAATCTAGAGACCTCCAGGACATATGGAAATAGCAATCTTTTCTCAGTGGATGGGATGTGGTATAATATTTCACACGTGAAAATGGTCATTTTAACCATTTGTAATTAATTATATTCTATTTTGAGGCAGGATCTTGCTGTGTAACCCAGGTTGGCCTTCAACTCCTACTCCTCCTGCCATAGCCTCCCTGGTGCTGAGATCACAAGTGTGCTGTGCCCCTTTGCCAGGCTATTTTAAGGGTGCACTTCAACAGTTACATTTAAAATATCATCACAACCAGTACTCCTATTTCCCATAACTTTTCCTTTACCCCTGACCGAACAATCTATATTGCTAAAGTAATTTTTTTTTTCTGCCCCATCTCTAGTAACTTCTGACCTGTCCTCTGAGGCTCTGAATTTGTCTCTCCTAGAAACTTGCATGTATGTAGAACCATGGAGCAGTTGTCCGTGTGTCTGGATAACTACTCATCCCCATGACTTCATGGTTCATCTGGCTGACCTCCCTGGCCAGCAGGATGAGCCGGCCAGCCCCCAGCCTGCCTCCCAGGAAGGGCAGACTCTGAGAAGGTGGCTGTGGGGAGAGGCTTCTCTGCTTGCCTAGGGGGTGAATACCATTCTTGCAGCAGCCAGAGCACACAGAGATTTACCCTGTGTTTCCCTGGACTGAGATCTTGAAACTCACACCCCCTACCCCCACAATAGGTAAAGTGGCAGCATCTCTGGAGATAGCTGCTTTTCTTTGGCATAAAAAGGTGAATTTTCCCCCTGTGAAGAAACATATGGTGTCTCATCTTCAACCTGCTGCTCTCTGGTTTTGTTTTGTTTTGCCACATGGCAAAAAAATACAAGTTGGGAATTTCTTAATGGGGCAAAGAGAAAAATGCCTCACTCAGAATATAGACAACTCAGCATATAGACCTGAGATATTTTGTAGCAGCATGTGGGGTAATTTTCCAAGAAGAGTTAGAAAACAAGATGTCTAGACTTTTCTCCTAATTGATGGCTATGCATAAAAATGCATCATAAAAATGTGTCTGAGACCATACAGGGGTATACCACTAACAAAGGCACTTTTATCAGAAAATTAGGGCTGTCTATGCGATCTGTAACAGATCTGTGTTAATATTAAAATCGTTTTGCTAATTGGTGTTCTTTAAATTTTTTGTTTGTCAATTGGCTGCTTCTAGAATGGCTGCTGCTGCTTCAGTCCTTGCCACAGCGCAGCATAGCTTCCTTCCTAAAACTGTGGCTGTAGTAATGACTGAGAGTTAAACAGAACTCCAGCTCTCACTGCAAGGTTTCAGTTTAAAACTTATGGCTTATAAAATGGTCATGTGAATGAAACGTTACTTCACTGAGTACACTGCAAAGAACAATATTTAAATCCAAATCTTTTTCACTCCCAAGAAGAAAAATGCTCCCAAGAACATTTGTGGAAATAAGATTAGTTTTGTATTAAAGTTAAAATCATGGAGATCAGATGTTTTGCTTGTATTCTTCATAATACCACCTGCAAAATGATAATCTCCTCAATGAAGATTCATCCTGAAGTCTTAGAGCCCAGCCCTGCCTCACTATGTGCTGAATACAAGGAGCTCTGCCTTAGTATTGAATGAGGTTCTGAGTACCAAGTCAGTCCCACAGTCAGTTAGCTCCAGCTAAGACTGCAGCCTGATGGGAAAGCAGAGGCTTGGTCCATTTCCTTCAATGTGTTCGATATGAAAATTTCATTTTTAAACCGCCGCCACTCCTGAGATGACACACAGATGGATGATCAATACTAGTAATGATGAAGCATTCACTCATTCTTTTGGCAGCTCTGTGGTTCTCTGTAAACTGCTTTAGAGGTCACAGATCATTTGCTTACATAGGCCAGGGAGATTAAAATCAGATTCTGCCACTGCCACCACTGTTCTATAAATCTGTGCATCTATTTTCTATATTTATATGATGCTCAAAGTAAGCAAAATGAAACAAAGTATTGTTTGTTACACTGGGCTGCTCCATATGATTAGTGTACTTCTTCCATCTCACCAGGACAGGTGAGGAACAGGTTTCAATCATACTGGGAAATGTAAAATATCTCAGGGAGTTGGTTGGAGACTAGAACTGGATTAGAGAAAAATTGTCCATAATCTGAGAAATAGAAGGGATGGGATCTATATTGCTCCTGTATAGCCAACATTACCAAGAACTCCCGGGGTCAATGGACCTGCAACTCTTCAAAGAAGAATTTCTCTAGAATTTGACTTTTAAAGGAAGTATCAACACTCAGAAGCTGTGTTAAGACAGTGGCAGAATTCTCTCAACCAAAGATGCAAGAAATGCTGGACTACCATCAGGAAGGACAGCCTCAGAGAGTCTGTTCATACAACAATACAGTATTTCTCTTTCTACCAGGAAACTGAAAAATACCTTTCAGTTTCATGACAGGAAAGTCCATAAATGTCAAACACTGAAAGCAGTGGATGGCAGAGATTTCTCATCTTGAGTAACTTAAGATCCTCCTTCAACAGACTAACTTAGTGTCCAAAGGTTATCTTAGTCACTAGCTTAAGTATTATCATTGGACAATTCTGTTGAATTTTAGTTGTTTGAAACATTACATTTACCCAAGAACAGAGTACAGTTTAAGATTGGACAATGATACTCCTCCAGGAGGAACCCCAGGCTCACTGAGAGTGGCAGTAGGAGCTGCTTCTAGGTAAGGAGCCAGCAGAAAGAATGGGAACATGCAATCTGAGGAAATAGGAGGTTGGGGGGACCCTCCAGAATGCACCAGAGACCTAGGAGGTAAAAGACTCTCAGGGAGGGATCTTAGATGAAATGCCTGACAGTAGGGAGAGGGGACTTGTAGAGGCCACTTCCAGCAGCAAGAAAGGGCATCAAGTGAGGCATGGGGTTGCCATCCTACAATCAGAATTCTGACCCATAATTGTTCCTGTCTGGAAGAATTACAGGGAAGGAAATGGAGAGGAGCCTGAGGAAAAGAAAGTCCAGTGACAGGCTCAAAGTGAGATCAAGCTTAAGGGGAGGTCCCAAGGTCTGACATTATTACTGAGACTATGGAGTGCTCACAAAAACTGCCCTCTGAAAGACCCAAAGAAGCAGCTGAAAGAGTCAGATGTAGATATTTGCACCCAACTGATGGACAGAAGCAGCTGATCCCTGTTGTTGAATTAGGAAAGGCTGGACGAAGCTGAGGAGAAGGGTGATCCTGTAGGAAGACCAGCAGTCTCAATTAATCTGGACCCCCGAGATCTCTCAAACACTGGACCACCAAACAGACAGCATACACCATCTGATATGAGGCCCCCAACACACATACAGTAGAGGACTTCTAGGTCTGTGAGATGCACCTAACCCTGGACTTGGGGATGGGGGCATTCACATGGAGATGGGGGTGGTGGAGAGGAGGTATGGGATGTGGAACAGTTGGAGGGTAGATCAGGGAGGGGGAGCGGGGAATGGAATATGGAGTATAAAAAATAAATTAATTTAATAAAAATGGAAACCTATAATTAAAGCAAGTTCACAATGCATTTCCATCATTCGTTTTTTTCCTTTCAACTTAAAGTTTCCAACTCCTGTAAGCTTTCGTTCCTGGAAAAGCTCTGGCAGTGACTTTTTGGAAGCCACAGTTTCTGCAGCTTTTCATCTTTTTACCATACCCTTCTGCCTCTAAGCTTCCTTCCCCACATGTGGTTAGTAATGCCACCACGGCCGGAAGTGAAACTTTGCTCAGCATGGACATGCTTGCCCACACAAAGGCAAACATGCAGAGCAGGGAAGGAGGCTAGCATTCATGGATCTCAAGAGACTCTGTACATTTCTGACTTAACCATGTTATCATCATTCTATGTGTGCTAAAAAGACATAGAAACAGAAAATTTCTCATCAGTCACAGAAAGGCTAACCAGTGGGTCTGGGTCTTCATCTTCTGCTTTTAAGTTAGGGCCTCCCCTCTACACTTCTTGGGAGTGTTATCACTAGCAAGCTGTTACTATAATCTATACTTTTGAATTTTCTAAGGATGTTGACAACCTTTAAGGAAAATGCTCATTCATACTTTTTTCTAGCACATTATATATTGGGACTGTGCTGGATGCTTTTTTAAAAGTTCCTAATGTTATTTGTAAATTCCTGCTTTTCACAAATGATAAAATTGTGACTCAAGCAAGTTTATTCATAATACTGAAAGTCCATTAAAGACAGTAGAATTTAAAGCAGTAGCTTGTACAAAATGGCATTAATAAAAATTTGGCTTCTTTAGAATAAATTCATTGAGGCTAAAGTCACAGGAATACATGCACACACATGAACACTGGATCTACTTGAGGGATCTCCGTGGAAAGCCAGGGCTTGCATCTCTGCTGCTCATTTTCAACAGAAGCCCTACTAGTGTTGCCCTTCTAGAGAGCATGCTGCAGGCCTGACTGACAGCTTCACCTGGGCAGAGCACGGGGGCTCCACATAAATTTCCAGGACTTTAAATGAGTCCAGGGAGTCTTACAGAATAAATACCTCCAGGCTTGGTGGGACCACTGCCAACCAGTCTCATTGTATTCCTTGCCTGCAATCATTTGTGAACTAGGATGCTGGGGTTTGTGGAGGCAAAGTATTTTAAAATGCTTCTACTACATTTTATGCATAATCATGAATAGTGTAACATTTCCCTCTACTATCTTATAGAATGGGGATAAAGAGCAGTTAGATGCAAAGTTTCTGAAGTGAGATATTTGAGCACATAAGACAGATTCAAAGAAGTGCATTGGTGGTGCCAAGTTCTAGCATGTAAGTTGGTTTCCTTACCAGCAAAACCACTTTTTAGTAAGTGAACTGGAAGTGACTCAATGGTACAGTTGGTAATCTACGACATCACTTTAGGTGGCATGTTCAATAATGGACAGACTTTTAGAAAAAGGGATTAAAGTGCTGCATCATTTTGTCCTTAAGAACTGGCTCTTTAGAAACAGGAACTACTTTGAACTTACCACAAACAGCCACCTTCAGCCACCTCCAGCCATTGGCTTTACTCCAGGGAACATCCAGGTCAGGGCAGCTGTGTGGAGCCCTCGGATAGAACTTGGCCTTTCTGATAAAACTTGCTTGCTTGTTTTATTTACTTATATATATTTTAACGTGAAGGGCCTTGTTTTTCTCTGAGAAATGAAAAGATGCCTTCATATCAGATTCAGCTCAAGATATAGCCATATTTGCAAAAGAAGGTCTTCTAGCAGCAGTGGATGCCAAAGATCCCTTCTCTTTTGCTTTGGTCTTAACTTGGCACAGTGTTTCAGATGGTATTCATTTGGAATAAGGAGATCGATGACATAGCCTGTCCAATCCTCCACTGTAAGTGGCTTTGCTAGGAGTGGGTATGGGCAGAAAATAGAAATTCTTCTGTTTGTAGGCAACCCAAGCATACCAACTCATCTTGGAGTAATTTAACCAATGAGATGATTTAGAGGACACTTCAGTGGCACCATTTTTGGAAGGCAAAAGCTTAGCAGAAGGAACATAAATCAAAGGTGACTGGCAGGTAAAGGATATATGCAGCAATCAGCCAAGCCATGTGCATACTGGCACAAATTCAATAAGATCATTTATAAAATTTTTAAGGCAGAAGTACACAAAAGGGGGTCTGGTGCTAACTAAATCCACAGATAGCTTACATGCCACTGAAATAAACACTTCCAGATGCGGGTGTACAAAACCCTTTTACAGAAAGAAATGTTTTCTTTCATAAATCTGAAGGAGGGACTTTTAGCAGAAAGGGCAAGAAAAAAAATCTAAAACTGAGACGAAGCCTCTTAGGGCTGGAAGTGCTTGCTGAGCGGTGACTTGTAGCTAATGGTGGGCTCTGCAGCAGTCTCCAGCCAGAAGCACTGAGCTAGGATGACTGGCTAATATGTCATTCCACAAGTTCTAGAAAACCTAGACTCCTAGTCAGTGTTCCATTGTGTCTTTCTCCTTTTGGGGACCAGGAGTGGGGACAGAGGGCTCTTACAGGTATCAGAACTAATCCGAGATTAGTGGAGGAAGCTGCTGTACATATGCCTTCTATACTAAAACAACACAGCCCCGAGTTAGATTACAGTCATATTTGAGAAGTGCAAGACCAAATTCATCAGTGGATTAGAAAATCAATTTGTTCATCAAACCAGCATAATATGTGGGACTTTTGGGTCAAATGAATATCTCCATAAAATCAAACAGAAAGCTAGAGTGTCTTTTCCATTTTTGTGTTTAGGTCAGCTATGCATCAAGCACTGTTCATGCTCCTTAGCAAGCAAGCCTCCAGGGCACCAACCGGGAATCTTCTGGAAATAGTCTCAGTTGAGTCTTTAAACTGACGTGCTCAGCAAGCTGCTGCACACCAACTTGAATCCTGAGGACATGCTGACTGTTGGCATGGTGGCACACATTGTACACTTGCCACATTTGCTCTACCGTGAAGAGTGCTGCTCCAGTTATTCTGCAGGACAAATAGCTCCTGAACACATTTTGTCTTTTTCATTGTCATCCCTACCGAAGGAGAGACTCTTCTGGAGACCTATCCAATCATCGTGCAGTGGCTGCCTCTTTGGTGTTTGTAACACCATCTCGGGCGGCTCTCTCTTTCTATTACCATCTGAATTATATGCTCTAATACTGCTCTAATACTCCCTGCCCCGAAACTAACTAAACTTTTAAGATAAGACTAGGTAATCTTGTTTTGAATTAGAATCCCTCTGGGCTGGAGAAGTAGGTCCCTTGGCAGAGTGCTTGCTGAGTATATTCAAGTCATGGACTTCATCCCCAGCACAACATGCACTGAGGAGCATCCCTTCAATCCCAGCACTTGATGAGGAGGAGGCAGGAGGATCAGAAGTTCAAATTCATCCTTAGCTGCATAGGGAGTTTGTGGAGCTACATGGGACTCTGTCTTAAAAACAAAAAACAAACAAACAAACAAACAAACAAAAAAACACTCCTGGAAACTTCACCTTCTCTGGATTCCTGTCAAGGCTGACTCTCACCTGTGCCTGAGTAGCCATGCTGACTCTCACCTGTGCCTGAGTAGCCATGCTGCACTCTCACCTGTGCCTGAGTAGCCATGCTGCACTCTCACCTGTGCCTGAGTAGCCATGCTGCTTTCCTGAGGGGCTGACTCACTGTGCCTGAGTAGCCATGCTGCTTTCCTGAGTCTTTCCCTTTGAGTTCTGCTCTCTCAGCCTTTTTAAAACTGTCACTCATTTGCCTTTGCCTGGTAAATTTGGTTCAAATGTAAGTGACCCTCCAGATGCTTCCTGGCTTGCTCAGGCAGGATGAAGCTTTTTCTAATTCTGAGACACTCTGCCTTTTAGTCTCAGGAGCAAGCAGGAGCACCTGAGTCCCCCTTTCCATCAGCCATGTCAGCTCCACATAATTTTTAACATGATTTGTAGCAAGGATTTACTAAATCAAATGGAGATATAATAGCTATAGGGAGGCTCAGGATGTGGACGATGCTAACATTGGTTCTTCCACTTGTATACTGTGTCATTAAGAAGGAAAAGTACCAACACTGTCAAGGGGACCACTATCATACTCAGAAATCAAGTACTGCCTTTAAAAATACATGAAATTAGCTTCATTCTGTCAGAAAGGTGTGGCGTTGGATTGCAGTCCTGGTCAATGACGAAGAATAAACTCACAGCAGTACACAGGATGGCTTTGACTCATTTTTTTTTTTTTTTTAAATTTTAGCCATTTATGAACACACTGTGTGGGTGAGACATCACTTGCTTAATCATTAACACTAAAGTGAGATTAGTTCAGTGCAAGCAGGGTCCTATCACACTACTTTTAGATAATGGTTTCTGAAAGACAATACAGACTCTAGGCTGGCTTCCTTTTCTCTTTTTTTCTCCCTGGATAGCATGCCTGGATGAGAAAGGTTCATCAGGTATGAGTATTTATTTATTAAGTGCTTATCTACCTAGTTAGTCTTAAATAAGATCATTTATGTTTGGGGTTGGAACTGGAATGCAAAATATGAGTCAAAGCCAGAAACAGAGTCCCTAACTTCTCTATTGGAAACCCTGAAATCTGTGTAAGTGTTTAAATTGGAATTGACAGCAACCTATAGGTGAGACTCTGAACTTCTGGAGCCAGAGAAGGAACTCAAAACCACCTCCCTTGTACTCTACCAGGGACCTGGCCTAAATATCAACTTGAATACACCTGGGCAAATTCAGAGTCTGACACCAGGCTCTCCCATGACCTCTGCCAATAATCAGTCAAAATCTCTCTAGATCTGGACCCTACTCCATATACTGGACCCATGCCCAGAATAGCAAGTGGCTCCAACAAGTAGGAAAGCCTACACAGGTGCCAGGGGGACTTCACATCTGACTGACACATGGGTTCTGAATTTTCTCTTCTCACAGCTTGAGGTCATGCAGAAGCAGCATGTGGGAGTGTAATGTTCAATTTGTGAATACACAGCCTAGGGGACTTGGTTTAAATCAAATCAAAATCACAGCACCAGCCAGGAAAACAAGGCATGGTTTTTTTCCTCTGAACATTTTTCTTACCTTGTATATGACCTTCAATATACGTTGGGTATCCTAAGAGCACCTATCAATTTTGCTGTTCTAAATTCTAAATTTCTAACAGTTACTTCTATTGTAAAATTAGCAGTGCAACTACATCAGTAAGTTAAATACTAGTTCAACAATTCCTATTTGTGGAGTAAAGCATGTTATACTGTATTGGAAAAAACAAGTTTCTTTCTTTGAAGTTATTCTGATGATTCTAGCATTCTGTGGTGTGTTCCTGTGTTTGAACAACTATCACTTTTATGCTGTCCCAAATGTCCTGTTGCTGAGAACACACACACACATACACACACATACACACACACACAGACACACACAAACAGACACACACCTTTAAAATAGCCCAGCTACTTTGGGTAAATGATTAAATTAATGTGAGATGCTGACTACCACCACAAAATAAAGGTCCAGAAAAAGCAATCACTATGGATGTTAGAGGAAAATACCAGTTTCAGGTAACACCAGGAGGTTTCAAAATGGGCCTGAATAATTTCTTGTTAACAAATTCCCTGGCTTCCCCAGGTAAGTTACTGCTGCAGGAACCAAGTAAGCCGAGAGCTTCTCTTTCTCCTGTCAATCTTGCTGAAGACACTGACTGAACAGATTCCTGAAGCACCGCTCCATTTGGAAATACAGAATCCTGCTGTTATGCTTCCAAGAGCAGAAAAAAGTAGGAGTAATGAAGTCATCTCAACAGTGGCTGACGGGGTGGAGTGTGAAGGTGACAGCTAAGTGCCAACAACCAAGAAACCTGGAGGACAGCAAGTAGAAATGAGATTTTGGAGAGGGTTCCCTAAAAATGACACCTTAAAGTCATACACCAAATTCCATAAAGAAAAATTAATCAAATGCAAAGTACAAGGGGAAGAACTAACAATGGCTCTTCAAAATGACTGAAATGAAGGGGTACCTGCTTCATTCATGAGCCCTCTTGGTTGGTGATGTTATGTGTGTGTGTCCTTCATGTTCAAACTGAGACTTCGTCTTACTACTCTTACAATTTTAGAGTGCAGCAGGGTGTTACAAATGTACTTTAGGCTGATACCCAGATGAACTTACAGAGACCCTGACAGCAGGCATGAGACCTGCACAAGTTCCAACCAGACAGAGCCCAGTGCTAAGAGTAAATGGACACAGAGTGACACCCCTAACCAAGAAATGCTTTCTGATTGATTCCTGCTAGGAGAGGGTCAGTGAGTATTCTTCAATGGAGTGTCACTGGGTACATCATCCACACTCCCAGGAAGGCCCCATGCCCAGGAGCACTGGGCCAACAGGAAACAGACTCCATGATTTTTGAGTGTGATATTTCTTTTTGTCTTATTCATTTTGTTTTGATCTTAATTTTTTGTATTGTCTCCCTCCCTCTTCTGAGAGCGGGGGGGGGGGGGGGGGGG
>NW_022196909.1:59655334-59669168 GCF_008632895.1 Mastomys coucha | reverse complement strand
GGGGATTGTTGGTCGGGAGGGCCAGGAAGGAAAGAGTTGGGGGAGGTGAAAGAATATGATCAAAATATATTGTATGGAAAAATTCAATAAAAATTAAAAGATATACATTAGTTTAGGTTCAGATCTAGCTCAAAGCAATTTTTGTCTAATAAACACATAACCAATACTCTTTTTAACACTAATGATGCCGTATGGAAATGTTTAATTACAATGCACCTGGAAAGCAGAACAAGTAGTCCATGGCCTGGATGCTCACTCTCAGCTACTATCAGAGCAGATGAGGAACTTCACAGGAAGCCAAGATCCCTGCCTCGCCCCAGAGGATAACCTCAGCTACAAGGTCTGCTCTCTCCTCACAGGCCTAAGGAGCAGCCCAGTCCTCAAGGCTGGACATGCTGATTCTATTTTGTCTGAGTCACAGGGTCAGGTAGACAGTTTCATGGTATAATTCTAACACATAAGTCTGCCTTTTAAGATGAAAATCTATCTCCTTAAATTGAGCTGATATGCGGGCTATGTATATCAGCACTGTGGCCATTCTAGCACACATACTTCTTGCATACATACTTCTTATACCCAGAAGACTATGAAGACAGGAGATGAGGTAACTCTGCTCTGTAATGTCCACTCAGAATACCTACAGGTATTTTAACCTGCTGTAGCAGTGACCCTCTTGAAGCTGTAGCACAAGGTGGCCAGGAGGTGGTTAGCCTCTTTAGCACTGCAGGCTGTGTCCTGAATCTTCATGCAGAGGCTGAGAAGGTTACCTCCGTGGTTACTTAGCTTCAAGCTCAAGCACAGCTCACAGAAGGAAAGACTGAAAATGGTTCATATAAAACCAGTGCTACAGATATGAAAGCCAGAGAAGCTGTCCACTTAGTGATGACCAGTTCCCATGTGTAATGCCTACATCTGTTTTAGCTTCTCCTGATATCTGAGTAGAAAAAACACATTATCCCCCTGAGCTTGTATAGGATCAGGTAACTTTCTGTGGAGCTAGAGGATGAAAGAATAAAATTCCACATATATACATGATTATAACCTAAATAGCTAACTGTACCCCTAGAAGCAAGCCCCTTTAGTTGTCTTAAATGCTGATGCAGAATCCCAGCTCTCCAAAGTCTGGGCCACAACAGGCTTTTCAGCATAACCCAAAACACCTTGCAAGTGCATGACAGCTCATCCTGTGATGACTGCAAACATATTCTACCCTGCCATTCCATGCAGGCGTGTGCACACACATACCTGAATATATATGTGTGTGTATATATATATATATCAATCAGAGTTTTTGGAATGGTGTATTACTTAGCTTTATAAGAGAATAAAATCTTAACACACTATAATACAGATGAACCTTGAAAACACTATGCAAATTGAGCCCCCTTTCTGAAGGTCAAACCCATTTCTTAGAAGTAGAGAGGGAGATGGACACACTTCCATTAACATAAATAAAGATATAGGCAAGGCTATAAGATGAGCATTCACTTAGAACTCATACACAAACACACTCACTCTTAAGGCTGCTGAAATGTCAAGTCTTCAGCTCTCCATTAAAAACAAGCCCTGATTATAAGCCTTCAAATTATTTAAAGATGTGAAAGCCTGTCTGCAGTTGAGCCCTGTTCAAAGCCAGCACAGAAATCATTTCTTCTTCTTCCAACTCAAAGTATGTTTAGGAAAAGGACATCTGATAGAAGTGGCTGTGCCAGTCCAACCGACTCTAAATACAAAATGCTTCTAGCAACGTTTGGATACATATAATTTGACAAAAAAGTTTTGTAAACTTAAGCTTTGAAAAAATAGAAACTATAAGCTCCAACAAAAAGCTTAATATGTAATTGAAAGAAAATAATATTTTGTAGAAAAAAGTTGCCCTTCCAAAAAGAGACAAAAATGACTAACTTTTATTTCCCAAGAGAATTATGCTACTTTTATACAACAAAATTACAGCTGCCACAAATTGCTTTCAACAATTCCATCGCTTCTTCATTTGACCACTTGAAAATCAAGATTCTTTCAGATTATAAATATAACTTTTTATAACTCTGTTATTACGCACTGTGAATGGGGAGAGAGGGCCAATCTTGTGGCCGTAGCGTCGAATCGCCTCTCTGATGTGGCAGGGCTGGATGGCATCGCTGTGAGCCTCGACACCACAGGCCGCAGTGCTCTGGGACAGAAAAACACATAAATTGTTACTAAATCAAAAACACACAACAGAACTACAGTGTATAAAATATGAAAATAAACCTTTATAAAATGGACCATTTTCCCCTTAGGCTGCACATCACTGTCGCCATATACTTCATCTAAAAAGAAAGTTCCATTAACAAATCAAAGATGACCTTCCCATGACCCTGGCAGAGCAGACCCACCAAATACAGTTTTTATGCCTCCAATATTTCACCCTAGCTTGTACGTCAGGTAAGAGAGCACAACCACTTGTGAGCTGGTGAAAAGTGTCACGGGGGCTTGTTGCAAGACCCACAGGAAGCTCTTTTTTCTTGAAAAAAGAAAAAAGCTTAAACATTTATTATTATAAATGTTTCTTGGGAGATTCTTGGGCATATTTCTGAAATGACTTGAGAAGTGAATTTAAAATGAAAAATGTAAACTGGCCACATATTTGTCATATTGGCAACTGTCATAGAAGACCATTTAATTTGATTCCTAATATTTTACGTGTCCTTGGGATAAAGTAAAATAAAACCTTCCTATTTTATCCCATCTATGAAAGGCATGCTTGAAATCACAAAAAGACACAAGGGAAAGATTATAAACAATGAGAGCATTAATACAACTTCAAGAAACTATACATATATGTACATATATATATATACATATATACATACATACATATATGTCTATATGTGTATCTGTATGCATATATATATACATATGTGTATATATATGTGTGTATGTATATATGTATGTGTGATATAGTTTCAAACTATTAAAATGCCTTGTGAACTCTCAATGAATAAGAAGGCAGTGAGCTCTTCTAGTCTGGCTGTAAGGCCCAGCTACTTTGGGTCCAGATCACAGTCTATCTGCTACCAGCTCTATCAGTATCTCTAGGTATTAGACACTTTTTTCCATCTGAAAATTAGGATAGTAATTCTGAGCACTTTATAGGATGGCTATGGAAAATAAATGAACTGAAATACAAGTCATGCAGAGTTATGGTGACATGCTAGAATGCTATTATTAGGATCAGATTATTTTTTAAGGATCAAAAATAGGATCACCAGGTACTTGACCCAGTGAGCACTGAAAGCTAACTGAGGCAACAGGCATCAGCCCATCAACTATTCTAAGAGAAAGAACTATCCCGTCAGTCTCCATGTTACTGTAAATGTGTTTTAGAACCCATTCATAGCCACCCAGTTAACATCATTTGTTTTCCTGACCTACAATTACTGCTGCAATGTTTTGGATCCTTTTTACACATTTGCCATCATAACTCCTCATAGGGAATATAACTCTGTGTGTAGACCCTCTGAGGATCACAGTTTCAGAAGATCTTACCAAAATCAAAAGGCACAGCTTTGATGCAGCAATTTTACCTTTAAGAAGTTTCTTAATGATGTATTTATATGAGTACAAAATCATATGTATAAACACATGCACGAAGAGTTAATCTACTGCTGTTTGGGTTGATAACCAAAGGCTTACCAGTAGGACTAGACAAATAAAATATGATACAGGCATTCGAACAACAGAGATGACACCCTTTATAGAGCCTTCTGGAATCATTCCCACAGTGCAATCCTAAGATACTTCATATGAAAAATGACAAGATGCTGTGTTGCTGCTTATTGAAAAGAAAGATTGAATAGTGCTTATCCGTTTAGGCATGGACCATCTCTGTGAGGGTTCAGTGACTATAAAACCAGGGCTCTCCCGCAGGGTAAGTGGCCAGCTAGAAGATGGGACAGAGAAATACTTACTTTTCATTATAATTCTTCCTTGAAATTTGAAAATACACTTTCAATCTATGTACAAATTAGTAAAACAATGAAAGCTCCTGCCAAACAAAAATATCTATCTGCTAGTTCTCCAAGCTGAACTAAAGAAGACTTATTATATAAAACAAACCAGCTCTTGACTATTTTGTAACAGAGATGGAACAAGCCATGAAGACTCTCTCTCTACCTCTTCTGTGTCCACATCAACATGGACTAAGATAACTTCTTAACCTCACTTTGACAATGATATAAAAGAATAAAGTATTGGAGTGTTTCTCAATTCTCAATCCATTTCATTTCACTCTTTGAATATATACAAATAAAATGCAACCGCTGGGCCCTCAGATGAAGGCAATGCCTCTTCAGTGTGTCCGTCTTGCTTTTTGCCTTACACATCTGTCTGCATAGCTCATGCCTGTCAAGGAGGTGCAGCACCATCTCCGCTTGTGCGAATGTATGTGAGTACTGAGGTGAATTTCGATTCTCTAGAGAAAATCTTCCAGTGGGAACTCAAGAGGAAGAAACAGACACCCAGCTCAGTATCTATGTGCTAAGTGAAGTCCTAAGCCGTTCCTAAGGACAATTCCCCTGTGGTATTCCCCTAAATTCACTGTTTCCTGTTTGCAAATTGGATTTAGTTTTTATTTCTTAACTCGTGGTAAAGGCAAGAATTCTGCTAAGTTCACCAACAAATTTGGTTCTGTTTGTACAAGGTTTTGCCCTGAATCTCTTAACTTTGCAATGGCCATCAGATAGGACCTGGGAACACTCAAATAGTGACTCTATGGTCTGAATCTGCCTGTCTGCTCCAGATTTCTATGCTGAGATCTTACTGTCCAATGGCTTAGGAGGTAAAACAGTTATGAGGGTGGAACCTTTGTTCCTACCCCTATATGAGGTTAGAAGACTCTGTGCATGAAACCACATGTACACATTCACTAGTCAATGAATTTGCCAGCACCTTAAATTTGGATTCTCTAGCCTCTGGAATATAAAAAACACATTTCTCTTGTTTTAAGCCATAAGGTTTATAGAATTTTGTTGTAGTAGCCTAAATGGACTATGGCAGAACCTCTCCTTGCTAATTAAAAAAAAATTACTTATTTTTATTTTATGAGTATAGGTGTTTTGCTTGCATAGTCTGTGTCCCACAAGCTTGCAGTGCCAGCAGCAGCCAGAAGGGGGTGTCATATCCCCTGGAAATGAGTTATCAGAGGGCTGTTAGTGGCCATGTGTTGCTGAGGTTTGAACCTGGTCCTCTGTAAGACTCACCAGTGCTCTTAACCACTGAGCCATCTCCAACCCTTCTGACTGCTATTTGTAAATGTGGAAACAATATACACTGAATCATGCTATCCTTAAAAGAATCAAGTTAACTTTACCTTTATAACAATTAGAAGCATACTTTTTGTGAAAATGCCATTCAATTTTCCATTTTACCAAGTGCATGCTCACCTGCCTTTATCAATAGCTGCTAACATTAATGAAGTTACTACGTGCATTTCTACATTATCTTGGTTTGCCCATTGAGATCATTCTAATGTTTTCCTTGTAATGTTTTCCCATTTCAACACGGACCTTATGTCAATATTCAGTTTCTTACCAAGGTGCTTAGGATGTGTTCACATTAAAGATTTATTCCATATTTAGAAATTATAATTAGTAGTGTTTCTAGTACTTTCTAATCTTCTTCAAAGTTGTTTAGGAAGAATAACACTGAAGGTATTTGTTCTCTGTTACCAAGAACTGTGTATATGCCACAAACACATGCAGAGTGTTAGGTTTATTCACCTGTTCACTCTTCCATTCTTATCATGCCCATTTCCAGAAGAGAGATCAGCACCCTGTGACAAACACGGGGTACTGTTGCCTGCAGCACATTAGAGAGGTGTCTGCGGGCTCAACACTGAGGCTTCACTCCTTCAGGGCTGCGGTAAAGCCTCACGTCAGGTCCTCTTCCTCTAGGCTGCATTCATACGCCAACTGTGTATTTTTCATGTCTTATGTTTCTTCACCCAGGGATTGATGCCAAACAGTGGATGCTCGAGCATTAGAGGGAGTCCTCCACATTCCCCACGACTCTCGCCCCTCCCTTGGTCTTGGTAGTTACCACTGCAAAGATCCCTTAGCAGCTTGAAATCTCAACTGTGGTGGATGGAAATCATTAATATATAGAAACTCCTGTTGGCCCTGGATCTCTAGAGGTGCCTGTGGCTGTTCTGATTCTTGTAAGATGAAAAGCTCTGGACAAGGTAAAGAATGGCCCCCTTGTTTCTCAATCGTCCCCTCCTTTAGAGTAAGTCAGGGTTTAAGGGCCTTGAGTCTCAGGCAACTGTTTCTTACTCCCTCTCCAGCTACACGAGTCCATGAGATCTTATGCTACATTTGAAAGCTCTCCTAAAAAGAAGCATAGTGAAAGCTTAGGGTCCTCATGCCCACCCACCCACCATGTGGTCTATATCGGGCGCTTTCCCTGGGCTGCTGTGCTCATTCATGACCCTCTCAGATTCTCATCCTGTTGAGATTTGAGGCCAGGGTGGATACACTTTGGCCCAAAGTCATAGTATTAATAGTAATTAATAGTAATAATTTTCTCATCTCAGTTTTGGGGAGATGGCTATGGTTAGGATGAAAACTCTATGCAATTAGGAAAAGTTTATCTTGAATTATGAATATTGAAACTGAAATATAATCCAGGCAAAGATAGGAAGGAATCACTGAATTTAAAAATTCATTTTTTTTTTTTGTTTTTTTTTTGTTTTTTTGAGACAGGGTTTCTCTGTATAGCCCTGGCTGTCCTGGAACTCACTCTGGAGACCAGGCTAGTCTTGAACTCAGAAATCCACCTGTCTCTGCCTCCCAAGTGCTGGGATTAAAGGCATGCATCACCACCGCCTGAAAATCCAAATATTTTAAATATCATCTTCTCTTAACTTCTCCAATGTTTACCCCATTTAATTAGCAGGAGTAAAGACAAAGACCATCTCCAAGGTTAGATAAACCACAAAGATCTTTTAATTTCTGTTATACAATGCTTAGAGTATATATTATTTGTAATTTACCTATTGAACATGACACTATATTTTTTTTAATATGAGACATATTGTGAAAGATACACACATTATGAAACATTGCCTCACTAACATTAATTATTATTTTTTGGTGAGCATGCAACTTTCACATTATTCAAAATATTTTTTTCTCATCTTTTTATTTTTTATTGGTTAGTTTATTTATTTACATTTTAAATGTTATCCTCCTTCCCAGTTTCCCCTCCACAAGTCCCTCCTCCCCCCTGCCACTTTTAACTATAGCCAATTTCTGTACAAATTGTCTCTTGAAATTTATTCCTCTTATCTGGTAATTCCACATCTCTGAGAGAATATATTATTTTTCCATATAAAGAACTGCACAATTATGCCACCATAACTGATGGTGAGAAATTTTCAGTGAGAAAATGACAACATATACAAGTGGCTGATGATAGAAAGTTATGTGTAGATATATATAGAGAAATAGTGATCCTAATGTGAAAAATTATTAGTTCTAATATGAATGATTTCCACTTTAGGAGAAATAAGATACAGAGTAGAAAACCTAGACTGTGAAATACTCCAAATTTAATAGTTTTAGTAAGATCAAGAAAGAAGTGTTTAAATACTCAAGTGAAAAAATTCCTAGAATTTCCAAAATGTATAAAGAATTATTCTGCATATGTACAATTATGAAGTTAATTATGGTTCATTTTCACATGCTTTAGAAAGTATGTAGAGAACTGTGCATCATAGGAGAGCAATGATATACATATGTTGATTAAGAATCTAAAACAGTGGATGCCAAGAGAGTGGAATGGAAAAATTCAAATATTGAAAGACAAATCAATCAACCTAGATTCTATAGTGAAATATGTTTCAGGAATAAAATAACAGATACTTTCAGAAAAACGGAAACTAAACAAACTATCACTTGCCAGTCTGCACCTAATCTGAGTTGAATTGACAGAGACACCCCAAGGCTGAGAACAGCACTGACTTTAAGGCAATAGTAATCAAGATGAACCACTGACAAAGACCTCAGATACAACAGTGAGACAGCTAGAAGCCTGAAAAAGCCATCTAGCTGTGCAGCCACCTGACTTAGAACAAAGCTACCATGGTTCTGAGCGACTAGGAAGCCATGCATCAAAACAGAGAGCTGGGGCTGGAGGGGCTGCTCAGGGCTTAGGAGCACTAGGTACTCCTCTAGAAGACCCAGGCTGCATTCTCAGCACCCTTACAGCAGCTCTCAAAGGTCTGTAACTACAGTTCCCGGGGATCCCTCACCCACTTCTGGCCTTCAATGGCACTGCATGTGTGTGATCCACACACAGATATACATGTAGGGAAAACCCACATACACAAAAACTAATTTTAAAAAAGTCCTGCATATGTCCTCAGCTTATACAGCATATTGTATAAGTTACTTTGATAACACTAATAGGACTATATGTAAAATCTAAGGCCATAAAGCCTACAGAAGGAGATGAGACAATCATTATGACCCAGAAGCTGGAATGAGTTAGATTTCATCAGAAATTCAACTTATCTTCATTAAAAGATACTGTAACAGGGCAGGCAGGTGCGGTAGCACAGACACAGCCCTTGAGAGGCTGAGGCAGGAAGACCATGAGGTCAGCATGAGAGTCAAATTGAAACCCTATCTTTAAAAAGCTACCATTAAGACAATCAACAGTAAGCCACAAACTGAGAAAATGCATGAAAGCAGCAACCAACCTAGGACACATACAGAATTCTGACCAGCTGGTACTACCCTCTCCCACACACAATTGCTCACCACTGCACATGTATTAGAACCACTGATAGCAGCAGGCAGGGAGAGACGGGGATCGGGGATTCGGGGATTGGGGGATGTGGGTGGGGGAGGTAGAGGGAGGAGGGGGGGAACTGTAGGATGGGTAAAGGAATCACCAGATGGATTTAATAAAGGTTTGCATAGTAATTACAATAAAATGTCAACTGTATTTATAGACTTTAGGTACAGTGTTAACACTAGAATTCTCCTAACTTCTCTTTTTATAATAGAAAAAAAAAAACCTAGCATCTTGTTTTATGCATAGTGTTAGAATGCAGTTCAAAATAGAGTCATGTGAGATTTCTAAGTGTTTGTAAGAAAACCTCAAGAAACCAAGACAAGAGTCTTGTGACCTCAGTTTCTTCAAAACCATGAAATTGTTCCTTGATAAGGCTTTTGTGCCCCTCCCAGGTGAAGAGGACAGGAGTGAGTTTACTTCAGATCATTCATTACCACTGGTTATCGTTATTTGTTGATATGCCTCAGGAAAACATGTTTTGGCCCACCGTGGGCAGCTTGTCCTGTGGCTGTGCACTTTACTGCTGTGGTTTCCTCTTAGCTCTCCCAGCATAAACTGTCTGATGTTCTGAATAAAGTTAGCAATTGCATGAGACTTGGCTTATCTTATTTATCAGCTCCATCCTCCCAGGTCCCACCACCTTTAGAGTGGTAAACAGTATACAACAGTTCTTTCAGATCTGACTAGAATCTATTGACTATGGGTATCTATAAACTGGCTGCTGCTTAAATTTTTAGCTGTGAGGGAAAAAAACCCAGCACATTCTTCATATCTCTAAAAAAAATTTCTGAGTCTCTCTACTCTTTATTAAACAAGAAAGAAAGAAAGACAGAAATACAGATAAAGAGAAAGGCACTGACCTTTTTCCTCTTCCTCTGCTTGGTTTTGGCAGAGTCTTGTCCTGTGCTCCCATTCCCCAGGGAACCAGATACAGCTCTACCTGAATGCTGTGATCCAGAAGAGGGAGCTGTTGGTGTAGGAGGAGGTGTGTTCTCAGGAGAGTCCGGGCTGGACTTCAAACAGGAGGACCCCTGCACAAACACATATGGCTCTGAGATGAACTGACCTCCTAGCAACAGGAGGTCAAACTGCCATTTGTTTTTAATACTATCTATAGCTTAAATATTTACTCTTATCTATTCTGTCTTTCCCCTAAAGTTCTAGTCATAGTACTTTTTAATCTAATTATTCAGACAAAAATAAAAATTCTTCAACCATTGCTTCTGAAAATTCTGTTAACTCTGTAGGATACCCATATTTCTACAAGGACTTTTCCTGAAGAGTCTCATTTACACATTCCTCATTCTACTAATCACACTAACCATAGCTCTATATGGACCAATCATTCTCTATTATGCAGTGAAAAACTTTGCAGACCCTTGGCCAATTCAGGTATGAGTCTCAACAGTATTTCCACGACCAGACTGTACAGACACACCATCAAACAAGAAGGAATAAAGCTGATTTTGGTTGAATATCTTTTGTCCCAAATGCTTGGGATCAGTTTTGTTTCAGATCTTGGAATTTTGAAAATATATTTAATATATCTGTATAACTTCTGGGGATCATGTCTACATGTGTGTAAACTATATGCTGAAAAAAGATCTAGTCCATGTAAGCCTTACATTTGCTAGTCTAGTGTCAGGAAACCAAGCTTAGCCAGCTTAGTTCTGTAGGCAGTTAGTGTTTAAGGACAATGCCTCTTTACATAAGATGAACCGAGACAACCTGGTGATTCATTACAATACACTGTAATTCCACTGATGTGGGATTTTCCAAAAGCATCTCTTTGAACTTATCTCCCTGTAGCCAAGATCCCTGAGTTAGTCTTTGAAAATTCTAAGTAGTCTATACAATTAGAGCTTCCTACTAGCTCTCTTTAATGAGTTTCTTAGTTTCCTCAGTTACCCTTTCCCATCCCTCATTCAACTGTTCTTTTGCTGCCTCTGAGGCAAGAACATTCTTTCTTCCTCTCCCTCACCAGTTCTCATACCTTCAGCACTTTGATTCTAACTAAAGCATTCACATGCATGCAACACAGAGGTTTATTTTAATTCTCTTGGTTGCTCATTTGGAAGTCAGTGTACACTAAGTCAACTACTATGCTTGTTCACATACTTGCTTGTTTGCTTTACAAATCATTTGATCTCCCTGGACCCAACACCTATCATTCTCCAGATGCCCTGCTGGCCCATATTTGGCACGATCCTTCATGTTGGCTGCTGATTTGCAATGCTGATGAGTGAGAATTCTGCCTTAGCAGGGTACTATCTCTGTGTTTTATCAGGTAATAAAAGGCAGGAAGGAATACAGTCTCCATGAATGTCTACTTTGACTACCAGTCACAGGGGAGACAGGGTGGATGCCAGGCCAGGGAAAAGCTTGAGGCTGACACTGACAGTCTGTTAGGATGCTCTCTGAGAATCCTGCTCCAGCCTCCCAGAGAGCCCAGGAAACCCAGTACACATAGGACAGTTTTTTTCAACTGCTCTTTAGCTGGGAAGAGCGCCTGTGGTTGTTGAGCAGTTGCCCGGGGCGGCTCGGCCACCCTGGAGAACCAAGCAAGAGGGATGGGGATGTTGGGGGTGTTTTCTGAAGCTTGCAAGCAATCACTTGAATGTTAAGGGAAAACTAGGTTGTTATGTTCACAGTAAATTTCCTCAATTAGAAATGTTACAACAAATTTGTCTGATGTTAATGGAAAGCACACCATACATATACTCATAAAGCATCAAAGACATTGCAAAGGGCGCTCTTTGACATCATAATTGGGGTTTGAAACATAAAGAAAATAAAGAGTGTTTAATCAACTAAGTAAGCTTTAGGAACTTTTAAAAGCATGGTGACTGATAATGATGTATGACCTTTTTAATGGGTATAAACATTTCAATCCCGACTTGGATTTCAAGCCAATATGGTTCTCCAAAGGCTATGAAGAGAAGTTAGGTTGACTCCTGCCTTGTTAATAAGATGCTATATGGGCATATGTTATAGTATAGTTCTACACATCGTAGCAAAGAATTGATAACTTGGGGGCCACAGTGAGTCTGTAGACTAACAGAATGGCTCTGAACAAAAGTTACACTTAGAAAGTTAAATAGAAATAAAAGCATGCCCAGAAAGGGATTTACAGGATTTCTCAGACACCCAAAGAGGTCCTTGGCAAAAAACACATCCCAAGTACATCTTAGAAATGATTTGAGCTACCACCCTCACCCACAGACAGTAATAGGAAGTAGACTGTGCTACTAAATGGGTTTTGCCGTGTTCAGGTTATACATTTCAGCCAGCTTGTTCTAAACTCACTCTGTAAGTATACATGCAGATGTGAGCCTAACCCTTCTTCTCTATGGTCATTATCATGAATGATAGGGAAGTGCTGTTTTTGTTATTTAGAAACTCAAATATTGGCAAATGTATTCAACATATTTGGCTTCATTTCTGGTTGTCAGGCACATGGTGTTAGTAGAGAATATTTTAGAAACTGAAAGTGGTGCACAGTTATACAAAAGGTTACACCTGGTGAGACTTTCCAGTCCCTACAGAAAATGTCCTATCAGTACAAAACAGATCTGACAAGAGGGGCCAATCACCAAACTGAAGATATATGGAGCTGTGCCAATGTAAATTGTTGAAATAAATTGGCAAATGAAATACAAAGTTATGAATAACTGATAGGAATCATTATGTGATAATAATCTCCCTTCCAGCTCTCTCTGGAGTCTCTGGATCTCCTGCATGCTAAGCAAGAATTGTACCATTGATTTACAGCCCCATCCCAGTTCTTCTCTTCACATATCTCAAAGTAAAACATGTCCTGCAATCATTCATTTGCCACTTAAGGGTTAGGAAAGACAATGGGGCCAAAGGGTGAAGAAGGTCATCCTATCAAGTGGTTCCTCAGATTGGCGCAGCAAACGCTCAATAATTATTTGTGTAAATGGTCAATGTATTTAGAGTCTCCAAGGAAAGACTGTGTAGTCCTACATAATCTTTTCAAAGTCCTAATGTAAACAAGTAACAAAAGCACAGCCGTGCTCTCGTCAGATTTTCTGATACTCACCTCAGCGGAGTTGTGGTACTGAATGAAAGTTGCAGAAATGGCATGGCTGAAGGGGTCCCCTGCCTTGGACACCATATCTTGCCTCACAAGAAGAGCCAGATCCACCAACTGAGGAACAGAGTAATAGATATAAAGTCACACAGCTGGAAATAACCATCAGTGTATCACAGAAGAGGCACTCAGTAACATGCCCAGTACTGATATTAATACTGTCTCCCAGCCATTCTGGACATGAGCACAGCCTCTCACTGACTGGTAGTTGAACCAACTCACAATCACAAATGACATGTTTGATTTTCTAAGGGAGCAGTTTTCAAACTTCATTTTGTTATCAACAGTCAGTGGCATTTTAAATATTGATTTCTGGGCTGTGAGCCCTGAGATTCTAGGCTAGTCTAGAGATTTCCAATCTCAAAGGGGTCTGTCTAACAAGAGGCTGATCCTGCATACAGAGTGAGCTACACCTGGAGTGTCATGATCCTACATCTGAATATTTCCAGAGAGCAGAAGGCTTCAGAGACTTTGAAAGTCTCTTGTTTCAGAGCTCAGAAATAAGCTCTAGAACAAGTCCATTGAGGATGTAAGAGTTCAACATGAATTCCATAACTAGTTAGGATAAAGTTGAAGGAACAGATGTTTTAAATACATTTGTATTAATTCACTGAGAATTTCATACATGCAAACAATGTATTTAGTTCATGTTCACTCCCAACTCTTCTAACTCCTCCCAGATCTATTTCTTCTTTCCTCACCCCCTCTTTGTTTTAATAATCCCAGTCTCCTGGGAGTGGGGCCACCCACTGGAGCATGTTTAACCTATTGGGACTATAACCTTAAATAAAACTGATTCACCATCAATTGTCCATAACTTTTCAGGGAGGAGTGGGGAATGTGAGTCCCTCCACACCTCAAGCTGGAACGTAAACTAGA
>NW_022196909.1:59653316-59655324 GCF_008632895.1 Mastomys coucha | reverse complement strand
AAAAGCAAAATTACAAGACAAATTAAAAGCTTACAGCCCTGAGAGCTAGTGATGCAAAAGAGCATAACTGGATTAAATTCTAGAATTTATGATGTGTCTCAGAGGAAAATGTTTGGGGTTCTCATTCCAGCTGGAGTAGCAGGTAGAATCAAAAAGCTGTCCATGGTCCTAGCGGTAGAAATTAGCAGGAGCAGCTGCAGTGACAGTGGAGACTCGTACCTGGGCCACTGTTTCATATGCCAGATATGCCAGGATTTCCATAGCTATGACATTGGGCTTTATCTCCATGCTGCTGCAGTCCAGCCAGTCTCGGAATTTGGAAGCTTTTTTGGCTATTAATTAAAAAAAGAATAGAAAATTTTAATTTTTAATATGTTTTAGTCTTCACATGACCATCAGAAATTGGAAATATTTCTCCTGAAAACTGCACAAAAGAAATAACACCCATATAAGTAATGTTTAGAAAGTTTCTTTTAACATCTAAATTTAGTCCCAAGAAATTCAAGTTGATTATGAAGCAATACATGGATCTTGTCTCTCTGTGGTGGATGGTACGGTAGGTATGTTATGCCCTGTCTCCTCAAAGTCTCTCTATGGTAGACGGAATGGTTACACCATACATTTTCATTATTGTGTGTTTTATAGTGCTTCAGAATATGTTACAATTGGCCAGAGTTTTAGATACCATCATAGAAAAGCTGCTTTCTCCCAAAAACTTTTTCTTGTTGAAATAAAATTCTGGAAGAAAAGGTTGTGATGAGGAAGATAGAAAGAAACTGCATTTCTAATCCTTCTCAGAATGTTACGACTAAAATTATGAACTGAGAATTGCTAGCCAGAGATAACCCATACTTATATCTTCACTGACTATGGACATGTCCAAATTCTTAGGCCTGACTCTCTAAAACAAACTTTCTGCCCTTCTGGCCCATAAACTGTGAGCTGGTCTTCAGTCAGCTCGTGTTTCTCATCTGCTCCCCCACCACTCCTCTTCCTTCACGCCAATCGTGAGCGTCCATGGAAAAGGTACACTTCTTACATCGTTTATAGAAATGGCCACATGTATTTCATGTGTGCACAGATTTCTCAGACTATGGTGTAAGTTCTTTGCTATCAGAGAACATGCTTCAAATCCTTGGACACCTAATCAGATCATGCACATATGGAACCAAGCATCACAGCCCTTTCATGAAATGCCCGTAACTGCCCTAGAGTTAAGAAGAGTCTGATTGGGCTTCTTTAGACATTACTAATTTATTACACTAGTAATTTAGAGGAAGAAGGACAGATAGTATAGAGTTTATCGGATCTGTAAGGGAACCTTAAAAACAAAACACTGATTATCCTGTGAGTAATGTGGCCTTATTGGTCTGTAAAAGTCTCACCAATTCAGAGCAGAGTCAGAATTCTCATGCATTCCACATACAGGAGGGTTTTCTTTTAAATAAATCATGGAGGACATGAGATCCTGCTATTGATGCTCATGTCCTAAGCTGTCAAATGTGGCAGAATGATGATAATCCCCCTTAAAGCTCTCTCTCTCTAAAGTAACCAGCCTTCAGATCTTTGACATGCAGCATTCCATTTAGCCAGCAAGCTGGAGAGGCTCACAAATGCTTGTTCAACATCTGCGGAATACTTTTCAAGTTCAGGTTAAAGAGGCAGCAATTTGGCAAGATCAATAAAATGGACCTTTATTCTTCTATTGCCCTCTGACAGAGCTTTAGGAACACAGAGGCACACAGTGACTCCTTTAAGCAACCTGCTTTTAAGGTAAGAAAAGGATCATCATTAGTTTCCAGCCCGGCCCCATGAGTGAGAGAATTAGCAATGTCTTTGCAAGAGTGTAAGTACTCGGACTGTAAAGATGTAAATGCCCACTGCTTTCCCAGATTATAAATGCCTGCTGTTAACAGACTCACCATCTCTATAGCAAATTAACAAATGACTACAAAAGTATCTTTTTTAGTGAAATGCTAGGATTCATTCTTTTTTTTTTTTTTTTTTT
>NW_022196909.1:59632634-59653002 GCF_008632895.1 Mastomys coucha | reverse complement strand
TTTTAAGCCCTGTCTGTCTGTGTGGAGTATGGGGTATGTGTAGTCTGTCTGTGTGGGGTATGGGGTATGTGTAGTCTGTCTGTGTGGGGTATGGGGTATGTGTAGTCTGTCTGTGTGGAGTATGGGGTCTGTGTAGTCTGCCTGTGTGGAGTATGGGGTCTGTGTAGTCTGTCTGTGTGGAGTATGGGGTCTGTGTAGTCTGTCTGTGTGGAGTATGGGGTATGTGTACACATGCCCTAGTGTGCACGGTAGCACTGACCTCAGGAACTGCCATGAACAGATACTTAAGAAGGCAGGTCACAGTTCCCGCATCCTGGGAATTCATCAGGAGGAGGAGACTGCAAAGAGCCCCACTCTCACCTGCACAGGGATGCTTCCTGTTGTAGGAAACAGACTCTCCCACCGGGTTCCACAGTGAAGCTCCCATGGAGCAAATATTTTTAATAATATTTAAAATATTTTTAAATGACACAATCTTTTCTCCCCACAGAAAAGAAAATTATATACAATATGCTGCTTATTTTGTAATTTTATCAGAAGGAGAAACTATTACATTTCATCTACTATAATTTTTCTTTGTGATTAACACAACAGAAAAGAAATAACAAAACCCAGTTCTCAAACAAAAGATGCATGACAAGACCAAGACTATCAGTTTTAGTGTGCAATAGCACTTCCATTTTTTCTTGTGAATTCAGTTTAAAATATGATTTAAAAAATAGTTCAACTGCACTAAATGCTACTTTATGAACTGGAGGTTTATGCTTATAAAATACTTGAATGCTGTATTTAAACCCCAAAATTACCATACAAAACCCTCTCATTTGCTGAAATTGCCATGATCTGAAGTGTCATTTACTTAATGCTTCACAGATGTCCTATGCCAAGTTGTTAGTCAGATTGGAAAATATATTTTTTTTTTAGAAAAAAATCTTCCAAAACATGTTTTCTTATATTTTTCTGATGCTTGCATGGGGCAGTGTGATTTGAAATGTGTCATTTATCTGCACTTCATGATCTAAAAGGCTGTTCTCATTTTCTTTTTCCAAATCAAATACATGGTTATCATGACCACACAATTGCTTTTCTTCTAAAGATATCATTGTTTCTATAACTTCTCAGATCAGGGTCATGTGTGACTATGTCATAGTTTTGAATGGACTCTTCATTGCACTTTCTCTTTGACCTTCACCCCAAGAGCCCTAGTCATTGCAGGGCTGATGCAGTCTGGCCCACTGTTAGGGTCTCACATACTTTTCCCCAGCTGCTGTTCAGTGATGGGGAAGACCCTGGTTTCACTGTGAGGTCACTCCTGAGGCAAAAGCACTGACTCATGGCTCTGGCTAGCACTTTGTGCATGCTCAGTAGGAGGCTTAAGGACAAAGTGAAGCACATGACTGAGAAGTCACTGTGTGGTAACATGAATGTGCATACAAGTGAGTTTTGGGCTTATAATTAATATTGGAGGCTCTTAAATGTCCTGACTATTAATGTCACTATGGGTCGAGTGGAGTCAGCATTACTGTATTTCAGTAAGCATGACTAGGAAATGGGAGAGTGAAGTAAGAATAGTAAGAAAAAAGTGGCTGTTCTGACTACAGAGGCCATAAGAATAGTTCCATGGATGCTTCTGTGTGCATATGCTTCAACTCTCTGACCACCATTAACTGTATAGCAGGAGAGTACAGCATGATCTTCAGGCTCCCCTGCACAGACAGTTTCTGTAATGACCGTAAGGATGCACGCATTGAATACACTAGTTTCTAAGAAACAGAGAGCATGTCACAGTCTAGCACACCTGGAACACAACTACTCACACATCTGTTAGTGAAGTTAAATGCATACTCACAGAAACTTAACTGTCGGCTTTCACAGAATTCTGCATATTGAGCTGAATCCATAGTTCGAGTCTGTCTTTCTGCTCTCTGATGGACAAAAATAAATAAATAAATAAATAATAAAGTAAAATAAATAAAAATAAAAAATAAAAAAATCTCAAGTTTTTAAAGAAATAGATTCTTAATATACATTTCCAGAGTAGATATTTAGGCTTTCTGTACCACTTTCCAGACCTTGGTCTAAGAGAGCAGTTAAGTATGGTGACAGACATGAACTATGTTACATAACCATGACAAACAGTCAGAGCTGCTCTGGGGCTGCAGCCAGAGTCCGTGGTAAACAGTGTACCACCCTTCCGGAGGACCTGAATTTGGTTCCCAGTGCTCACATCTGGTGAGTCACAATCAACTCTAACTCCAGCTCCACGGGATCGGAGGCCCTCTTCTGGCCTCCGTTGGCTCCGTGTTCATGTGCACACACATGTAATTGAAAAGAAAATACAAAAATACAAAGTAAATGCTGGCAGTTGTGAAGTTTATTTCTTTTGGAAACAAAGATTACAATACTTTCTGCTCTGTTGTTATTAAAGTTAAAACTCAAGGACTAGCTTACTTAGCCAACACACATTTAATGCTTTGTATTTATCCCATCTTCTAAAAACAAAAGCAAACACTGTGGGGAGGAGAAGCAGACATGAAAACCATTATTAACTATCACTGTCTATCTGCTTTACAGCGTGGTGCAGTGACATGAAAACAGGACTCAGTGCCTGAGATCCATATATCCTCCCTCAGAACGTAGTGCCAGAGTTAACAGTCTTCTCAATTACAAAGAAAATCAGGGGAAAGGTAAACACAACACAGCTCCTTTAATCTGCGTTCACGATGATTCACAGCTTGGGCTAGCTGCACTCATGGCTTTCCTGATCCAGTCCAGCACATGTTTGCTCCTACACTGTCTCACAGAGGTAGCATAATTATACTTCACCCATGGTTTGGTGGTGGCAAAGGCTACGACCGCTTCCGCTTCCTTGGTAAGGGAAGCAGTTTGAGATGAGACAGCCTGGTCTTCTTGGAAGGGGATTCTGACCAGTACCAGCAAAGAGAGAGGGGTGGGGGAAGAAGAATCCCTGAGATTTTAGTTTTTCTGCAGTGGAAGGACTTTCTGTAAACGTTCTTTCTCACAGCTCTGGATGTCCTCAACATAGTGTTTCTAATGGCTGTGTCATTTTTCTTTCTTGTCTGATGTGAGCTGAATGGTCAGTTTACAGGTTTGTCACCTGATGTGCTTATCAGTGCAGAAGACAGATGAGGCAGGGTTGAGGAAAAAGGGAGCACCTACTGGTGGGGTTCCTTAGGAACACGGTTCTTCCTGACTCCTCCTCTTATCTTCTACCTCTTCTCCTTTCTTCCTCTCTCTCCAACAATATATCCTCACAAACACATGAACACAATCTAGACTTTTCTTGATAATGATCAATGCTTGCTTGGTAAAAGTGTCATTTCTGAGTATACATCAGCAAGTATTTTGCATGGGTAACATGCACATGTATACACACACACACACACACACACACACATACACACACACACATGCCTATGTGTGATTTAGTTTCTCATACCTACCTATTTATTCACATGTAGTACGTGTATGGGGTGTGTGCTGGCACATACACGTGCAGCCATCTGCCAACAACTTTGGGTGCTGGTCTCAGGCATCTTCAACCTTTCGCTTGGGGGAGTTATCTTCTGGAACTTCCTCACACAGTTCTGCCTGGCTGACTTAGGAGCTTGCAGGGGTTTGCCTGCTGTTACCTTCCATCCTCCTATCCTGCCCTTGCTGAGAATACTGGCACAGCCAACCAGGCCCAGCTTTTCCCTGGGTACTGAGGATTTGAATGCAGGTCCTCAGACTTGCATGGCAGTAACTTGCCAAATGAGCCATCACCCTAGCCACTGGCCTCTTGTTTTACTGTGATATGACTCAACCAATAACTGTTTGCTGATAGAAAATAAAAAGGAAACAAGTGTTTTTGTATTCTGAACAAAGATAGTAGGTTACTGATGTGTTTATTTAAAACTCCTCATACTGATAACACTGTACCATTCGTATGTATTTATGTAAGCATGTGCATGTGTGCCTCTGTGTATGATTATAGTGAGAATCTGTCACGTTTGAATTTCTAAGTCCTGGAAACATAGCTGGCACATAGCAAATAAGCAATGGGCAGTCTGAGTGAACAAATGCCACTCTTCTATTCCAGAGGGCAGGGATGTACCCAGCCCTCAGCAGTAGGACTCCTATACTCTCTGCTTTGCTACCCTGGAACCAGCCACCACATCCCTCACACAGGACTAGACAGAAAGCACTTAGACAAAGACATGACAGTCCTCAAGGAATGACTCACATTTTTCTTCTATCTAATACTTTTCTTCTTGCCCACAATCAAGATTTGGCTTTGGTATATATGCTAAGATAGTTGGTGTGTCTGCAATTAGGACTTCTAGTCTTTTAAAGTAAGGAGAACTTATCCTAAGAGATTAAGGTTGCCAGGGTGGCCAGCTTTAACTAAATGAAGTGTGTGGCAGTTAGGAGATTTTGTCCTTGCAAAGCCTATCATCCCAGGCCATTTTAAAGATACTCACAGACATGTGAAGGGCTTTATGTCATTATAGCTACCCTCTCCAGTGCCTCTTCCTTTTGTGTAGCTCATCTTTAGTTCTTTTCAGTTCCTTTAGCATCTAACCTCTGAGCTGTGCAGCATTAGGAAGCTGGCCCTAGGGCACTCACAGGAAGCCATTACCAGTACCTAGCACATAGGAACCACTCATGCAGGGTGGCTGACTCAGAAGAGTCATTGGCATGGTATGGTAGAGCTACTGGCAGCTTATCGTGTAGTTGTTTAAGCCTCTTCATTTTAAAGATAAGGAAATTGAGGTTAGAAGAGATGCGATTTGACAGGAGCACATGATATTTGTGTTATCAAAGCTCTCTGTAGATTATACTACATTTTTAATCCAGTGTCCTTGTAGGATGATCTATGACCAGGAATTTCAAGAATTATGACCAAATTGTATGAATTCTAGGACAGGGTAAGCAGATTTTAAAATGAAGTTCTACTTAAAAGAATAAAGAGACTATCCATATGTTAAATAGTCATGGCTCTTAATTTTTGAGGTGCCCAAATTCTACTTCCCTCTTTGCCTCCCTTCAGATGCCAGCACATTCTACAGTGTACACTGATGAACCTTTTCTAATCCCAGTAACAAAGAACTCTCTGGAAAAAACACAACCTCTGAGATAAATAAAACAAAACTGAATAAAAAAAAAACAAAACTCAACAAAAACCAAAAGAATAAACTCAACAGTTTAATAATCCGTCTTACAGATGAAAACACTGAGGCAGAGAAGCTAAAGTTAATGCTTAATAGAGACAGAGTTAGAAGTGAAGTTTAGCTCCAAAAGTGTCGACTCAGGCATACTTTTCCTAGAAAGAGAGACCTGTGTACATTGTGATAACCACAGCAGGAACTACGCTCCCTCCATGTTCTGGCTTCTTCTGAACAAAGCATCAAATATTGAGTTTATTTTTAAAAGTGCCTCTTTAAAGAGGACTTATCAAGTTTACATGACAATTCAGTATGGTCACAAAACTGAAATTTAAAAACAGCCAATTTTGCCCAAATGTGCTCACAAATGTCTATGATCCAAGTGCTTGTGAGGCTAAGGCAGAGAATCATAAATTTGAATACAGTAAGATCCTCTCTCAAAAACCTAAGCAAGTAAGCAACTACCTACTAGGAACTAAATGAAACCACACCCAACCCAAACCCAACCCAACCCAATTCAAACCAAGCCAACCCCACCTTCATGTTTTTTAGAATACAGAAGGGCAAATCCCAATGAATATGGATGAACAATGGTTATTGGCTCAACTCAGCATTCATGCACATGGGCATTCTCAATTACAAAAGGCTCTTCTGAGCTCAAGGCCACATGAATACAAGGTCATCTGCAGATGACTCAAGTTCTGTATCCTCAAGGCCAGTTCCACATATGACTTGATTTTCTTGGGTATTATTAACAACATTGACCCCCAACATTCAGAAAAATACACAACATAGTCACTTTTTCTTCAATTAAAGCTTACTGGTATTACTATATAACAAAATAAGAGCCTATTTGGAAAACGTTGCCTTTGAATATTACTAGAATCTTCTAAATATCTGACAATATTTTAACATCTAACTGATATAGGTTTTGTGTTTTTAATTTTTTAAAGGTAAAAGGGAATGGTTATTTTACTAGCCACCCATTTTATTGCCAAGGAGTTTTGCCCTATCCTGGTTACTGTATAATAACTGTGAAGGAAGATTCTCATGTCAGATGGGATCGTTTTCTGGATCCTACTTAAATGAAAACAAGAAAGCAAGAATGTCTGCAGCTAATTGGTTCTATGTAGAATTTGTTGTTGTTGTTGTTTTCAGTATCTGTTAATTTGGGTTTTCAGTAAAGTTTTGATGTCAGAGCAAAGTTGCCTGTGCCTTTGAAATGCACTTTGGGCAGCACCAGTCACTGCTTGGAGCAGCCACAGCATCTGGGTGACTTATGCAGCACACCGGTGGCTCTGCTCACATTCTCCACATGCTGTCACTGAAGCTATATGCTGGCATATCTCCTGCAAGCTTCTCAATACACATGACATCTACTGTTTTTGAGTAACTCAGAATCACAGAACATAAGTTTCAAACCCAAATAAAAATTTATCTGCTGTCACTTCTACCTCAAAAACAATCATTAAAAAAGCAAAGCAAAACAAAACAAAACCCTCCTATTTTGATTGCTCTTAGGACTTTCATAATTGAAAGTGAAGCCATTTCCTAATAGAAAGAATCAAGTTCATGATAATTCCATTACATTGGATCAGAACAAGAAAGTGAACTTGCAAACCCCAATGGAGTGGCTGGTGGGAGTACTCAGCAGGACGATATATGAACTATGGGACATTGCAGAAAGATAGTGAAGCACACCTAATACTGAAGAAATGTCCCTTATATCAATTTGTAAGGTAACATCTGACAGGTAGGCATGTATATCAGTAGCTATAGAGAAACTTCAGAAGCCTAGAGTGTATGGCTATGAACACGCACACGCACACGCACACGCACACGCACACGCACACGCACACGCACACACACACACATTGTGCCTGCTGTGCCAGCTTGTAATTGAAAAGGTTCCCTACCACATCAAGTGGGACTCCCTCTAAACACATGGCCAGAGTTCTTCCTCTATCCCTTTCATAGAGGAGGAACTTTTTGCAATAGATGGCCTGTTTCATCCCTATCCTGGGGATGACTATATTTCATAAAAACATAGCAAAAAGACCCTGGTATACAGAATGCCCTGGAGTAGACCTTCCTTTATCTACAGACTGAGTTCACAGCTCTGCTTCTTAAGTTAAAAGAAGTACAAATGGCTACCCAAAGTCCTTCCCCAGTATACATGTGATCTGGCTCTGGACCACCCCTATCTAGGTATATACATCTTAAATTACAACCAGAAAAAATGTTGGGATTTTTGTTTGTTTATATTGTTTTAAATTAGTGTCTCACATGTAGACAATGCTACCTTGGAATATCTATCTGTGCTCTAGAGCACAAGGATTATGTACCCATGCCCATAAATCAAAAGAAAGAAAGATAGACAGATAAAATAAATAAATAAAAACAACTTTAGAAGGAAATCTTTGCTTTTGAGGTAATTTTGCTTGATTTACACAAGTCATAAAATGTACACCTGTACGCGCGCGCACACACACACACAGATGTAACACTTAGAGAACCAATTTATAGTATTGAAAGGTACAGTCTTAAAACCAAAAGTTGACTCTATTTTGACCCATAGTTTTCATAGGATAATAAAAATACAGTGCATTTTCTATTGCATGGCCTGTTTTTTAAAAAGCAACAGTTTCTAGTGGTATTAATTTGTTCACCCAGAATGGCTTTTATAATATAACAATTTTATATGTCGCAGGCATTAGGAATGAATTAGAGCGTCATATGGAGTTTCCTAAAGGAGCAGCTGTGGACTCCAGGGCATTGGGAGATCCAGAAGGATCACAGTAATGGATGTGAGTGAGTGGGCCCAGAGCAGCACTAAGACACATAGAGGCCATTTGTCACTTAGTCACAATTGAGTCCTTTCAGCTGGATTTTCTTTTTCTTGTTTTGGTCTATACCTGTGGATTGAAAAATATTAATCCATCTGACTAAAAGAATTTTTATCTTTTTTATGTATTTTAACCTATGAAGAATGAACATAAATTGGTTATATAATAAACACAATCATAAATATTAGAAGGATATATTGAAAATGTCTACTTAAGGTTTTTCATTTGAGTTTATTAGGTAGGCTAATAGTGAGGAAAATCAGATACACAGTAAAGTATTTCTTTTCTGGGACAAAATGTCCTCTTTAATGAAAGGTTATTATTAAAACAAAGCACAACTTAAGTCCACTCATACTTTGTTGTAAATCCACATTTAGTGTTAGTATTAATTTTATTACTGCAACTGAAGTTGTAACATGATGTGGAATCACCAAGCTGACAAAATAAAATTCATGCAAATGTCTGCCCAGAGCTCTAGAGAAGTAATAGGAGAAAGGTCTCTTCTGAATGCCGATGCTGTGATATCTATCTGTGCTTTTTCTTTTTTTTCAGGAGGAGGTATTTGCATTAAAAAGTATGAATCCTGGCTAAGTTACAGGAGGTCTTTTCTGGTAACATTACTGAAAGGTCTCAGAGCTTTACAGACTATCCAGATAGGCTGTCATGGTTAGTTTTTGGAAGGCAAATATGAAAAGGATACCACTAGGTATTTCATTAGGTTTTTTGGTCCTTATAGGCTTGCTGCCTGGATGATATGCCTAGAGATTTCTGCATAGCATGTGGCTCAGGCCTTCCCTCTAACTGTGTAAAGTAAGTTTGCAGGCTGGCTGACCACGACCAAGCTCTCCAGCAGAACAACTCATACATTTGATTGAGTTGGGCTACTGCTGTAGTCTGCAAGGCCCACACCCTTTCAAACCCTTCTAAGAGGAAAGGGTGTGTCAGTTCAGTATGTTTCTCATCACTTGCCTCAAAGAGAAACCTTGAAGAACTGGGCTATCAGACCACTGTACAGCAAATCTAAGGCACACATGCTTTAAATAATCAGAGAGAAGCCTAGGCATGATGCCTCATGCCTGCAATTCTAGCATTCAGCAGGCTAAAGCAGAAAGATGATAGTAAATGAGAGGCTGGCCTGGGCTACAGAGTGAGTCTCAAGCCAACCTGGGCTACAAAATAAGATCTTGCCTGACAAAACAAAACACAAATAAACATAACACAAAATTAACAATAAAAAACCAAAATAAATCCCAAAATTCAGAATAAAATTGCTTCCAGCCCTTCCCTCCCCACACATGATCAACTATAAATAAAAGGGTGACAAAGTCTACTACATTGTATTCTGCTGAAGAAATGACATCACCAGAACAGGGCAACTGTCCAGGCAATAAATCAAGAGAACAGAGGCCTTCTACTGTGAGAGCACTTGAGAACAGAAGCAAACCAAACCAAGCTAGACTGTTTGTTCCCCCAGGAACACTTGTAGCCATTTTGAAGCTAACCTTTCTCTCCTTAGTCAGCTGAGCTGTCACCATGAGTCAGAGATGAACAAGCTCATCAGCAGGCACATGAGGCCCAGCAGGCTGTAAGCACGGGTTAACAAGAACAAAAGAGAGAAAATGACTTTCTGATACATCGAGACTTAGTCACAGGAACAAAGAGAAAATGACAATTTTCACCAAACATGACTGCCGTGAGAACAGAGTGGTAAGCAAAAGGATCAAAAGTACTTTTGAGTCAAATACAAGAAAGAAAATCTCCAAATATTAACAGGAAAAGCAGAAATGTTCATATGATCAGAAAAATCAGTACTTTTAATACTATTTAATACTTATTTTAAAAATATACTAATACATTTCAAAACTCTGGTATGTGTGTTCTTGTGTGCACCTACGTGTGCATGTATTGGTAAACTTTCAAGCATATAACCTTTGGTATTCTTCCTCAAGCAACATCTACCATTTTCTTTTTAGAGACAAGGTCTCTCACTAGACAAGAGCTCAACAAGTAGGGTAGGCTGGCTGGCAGAAAGCCCCAGAGATTCACCTGTCTCTGCCTTCTCTGCATCAGGATTATAAACTTCCTCTCTTTTTATGTGAGCTCTGGAGATCAAACTTAAGTCCTCTTGCTTCAAAGGCAAGGTCCTTTAACAATTAAGCTCTCTCCTCAGATCTCACTGTCAGTTTTCAGAATGCAGGAGTCTTGCCTGGATAAGTGGGGGGTATAAAGTCACTGGATGAGCAGGGCTGCTGGGGACTGATGCTGTACAGAAGCCCTGGCTCTGTTTAGATCCACTCTAGGTCCTTCCAGAAACCTAAGCACAATGTCTGCCGCGCTCTGAGGCTTCAAAGAATGCAGAGCAGCAAAATCCTCTGGAATCATAAATGCAAAACCCATAATTATGGTTATTTAACAAAATGGGTTCTGTTAAGATAGTTGATGATGAAATCCCCATTCTCTTAGATGTCAGTGCCCAAATTTTATTCAACTTTTACTTATAAGTAAATGTATTATAACTGTTATTTGATTAAATGTCAGTGGCCATTAGTCCCAATTCTTAGGTAAAAAGGCTTAACCAACTGCATGCCCAGAGGGTGTAGAATGGATTACAAAGAGAACTGAAGAAAGGAGGATTGTTTTAGTAGCTTGGCAACTGTGAGGCAGCATTTCACCTTAAATAAAGTAACCACAAAAGCTTTACAAAAAGCAAGAACAACTTTGACAGGAAGAGGAAGAGCTCAGAGGTGGGAAGAGGGGTGAAGTCAAAGGAGAAGTGTCACAGCAGGAAACAGCGGCTGAACTGATTTGCAGCCTCATGTTTGTCCCCTCAAAAACCATCCCAGTGAGGATAAGCAGCTTTTGTTATTTCTCCTCCACACTTGAAGAAAACAGGGGTCTTTATGCTTTCAACATGGAACTATTTTGAAATGATCTTAGATGTACAGAACAATTATAAGGCAGTACAGAGTTCCTACAGATTGTTGGCCCCGTATGATGACTTCAAATACACTGTATTGGTTATTCTTCTGTTGCTGTGATAAAATGTCATAACCAAGGCTGAGTCGGGAAGAAATGGGTTATTTGGCCCAGGGCTCCAGGGGTCTAGAGGCTGTAATGGTGGGCCTGGCATAGCATGTTGGCAGGAGAAGGAAGCTGGCTAGCTGCATCCCATCTGTACAAAGGAAGCAGACAGAAAGCACTGGAAATGGGCAAGGGTAACCTCAATAGCTGCCCCTAGTGACGTAACTCCTCCAGCAAGGCTCTGTCTCCTAAAGCTTCCAAAACTCCTCTAAATAGCTTCACCAATGGGAGAACAAGGGCTTATATGCATTCAAAGTACCACACATACCTTAGCTGATCATGTGAGTTATGGAGGATAAAATCTGTTTAGTTCTTACATGAGAGTTTCTTTTTATCAAGACACACTGCTAGAAAGAATTAAATCCTACTGTATAGTGAGTGATGGGGCTACTAGGCTACCAGATCCTAGAACATTCCTTCTTCACAGAAGATATTTTTTATCTGATCAACCAAAATCACCCAGAATCTACTGCAAATTAGTATTTCATGTTGCAACTGCAGAGGCTTAAAAGACTTGAAATAATCTTAGAAAATTACACCTGAAATGTTTTTTATTGGCTTCAAGAAGAAACTGGCTTTAGTTTCTGCAGAACAGGAGACCTTCCCAAATCCAAGCAACAGATAATTTTAATAAGACCTAGAAATGTTTTTGTATTTTAGTAAAATAGTTTAATAAAAATGGAGAAGTGCTGTAGAGTTATCACAGAGACGTGCACCCATCGTATGCCTGTATAAGCATACGATGGCAAGTGTGTACACTCACAGAGTCAGCTACTGAAGGCAGAGGTGACACTTTCTGAGTCATTTTCTGAAGGGATGGCAATCACTGTTAGGTATTCCAGTGAGCTGATGCCTCACACACTGTATTTCTGGTCCCAGCACTCTGCAGTGAGGATTATCTACCGTATCACATCAGGCACCCCAGGCATACAGTGAAGTGAGCATGCTAGGACACTGCCTGCTCTCCTTTGCACTGTGTTCTCTAGAGGAGGAAGGGAAAAATGCAGCCCAGATGGTACTTATTTTCCATAGCACAGATTTTAATTTCACAAGTAGCAGGGTGAATATTTTGATTAACAAAAAACTCAATAAAAATAAAGACCGAAAATCAAATCCTTTCCTCTATTTTCTTCCGGAACTTAAGAGGCAGGAAACCCTGTAATAAATACTGGATGATTTCTTTAGTCTTTTGATGTCAGTGTGTCTTCAGGAACAAAACTTCTCAAATTAGCATCTCTTAGGCAGAGATATATTAAGACATTAACACTTGTCCTGTGCTTATGATTGTCCTTTGAAAATCAGAGACCATGACAAAGTACTCGTTCAGTATAAAAATAGACTTAATTTGTCAATTATCTGAGAAAGCATTACCTAAAGGGGGAAATCCATGTCCTGGAGAAAGGCTGAAGTGGGGCTTGGCAGTGGACAGTGAGCATACAAGGAAAAGGCTCCAGTGGCTGCCCTGAGCCCTTTCTACAGCTTCCTCCACACATTAGGCATGAAGAGATTCCTGACAGCTAAGTGTCTGCTCCTCGATGTCAGCACAGAAAGGTGTGTTTCACAATTTGTGAACTCACAAGTTTGCTTCCTGCATAAATCAGAAAGAGTAGGAGACAGATCCAGATTCTCTGCTGACAGGCAATGCGGGGTTTACTCATTGGTGAGCATTTTGGAACCATTTACCTTCCCAAAGTATAATTTTTATTTTAAAATTAAACCAGGTCTACTTGAAAACATGGCATATTTTCTAGTAGTAGGTATAGTCTAACTTACCAAGATAGGGTTCTAGTTGAGAGCATTAGAAGAACAACCTACATTTAATCTAACCCCAACTAATAGTTGCTTAGGCAAGAGAGAATTCATCTTTCCTCACATAAATGAACATTGGTGATAGCCTTCAGACTTTTCACAACCACACACTGAGGTCATCAAAGCCTCAGGCTCCTCCAATGCTGGCTTTGACGTTTTAGGCTATGGCCTTGTCTTTGTGATTCATAGTAGCTTTCCAGACTTCATACTCAAATAAGTCAAAGGTAAGAAGGGGAGAGGCTGCACCTCCCCATCTTTAAAGAGACCACTGTGAAGTCCCAAGGTGTATTTGAACTAATTTTTCATAGGTCACGACCAAATATAGATGGGAGTAAGAAGAAAAATGTGGTAGCTCATCTGAATGTCAAAGTATCCAGCTACAAGTTAGAGTTTTGGTCCCAGGAAGAAGAACATGAATCCTGGGTAGTCGGCAGCTGTATCCGCCAAGGTGTGTGACTGAGGAACAAATCCATGAATTTTATGTGTCACAACTCAATGATTCCAGAACTATTTTTGCAGGTATAAAGATCTGTAGTGAGTCTCAAATGAAATATTGCTCATCAACTTTTTAAAAATTTAAGTCTATGTATTTTTAAACTTCATGAAGTTTTCTGAGAAGATAAAGGAAGGGCCACATCAGACAAACAAGCTGCTATCAGTATTGGCCTAACTTTAGGAGATTAAGAAGCACAAGGGAAGGAAGGCACAGACTTATTAATGTTTACTGTCTTCACAGTTTAGGTTGATTAGAACAACTCAAGGGAGGTGAGTAATATAAAAAGGAGTGAGCAGTCCACAGACACTTAAATATCCTATCTCTTTGTATCTATCTGACAGGAGGAACCACTACTCTTGACTTGTTCTATTCAAGCTCTTTACCAAACAGCCTTACAATGATTCATGGTTATGGGTTCTAAGAGTAAGATGTAAAAGATTAGGTAGCCCACTCAGGTCCACATTGGAAAGTAGCCTCAATCTATTTCCACCAATTCTTTGTATATATGCATGCATGCATGCATGTATGTATGTATGTATGTATGTATGTACATATGCCATGCATATGCAGTTCCCAGAGGCCAGAAGAGGGCACTGAATCACCTGGAGGTAGAGTTGCAGATGTGAGCCACAATTTGGAAGTTGGGACCTGAATCTGAATCTTTTGCAAGAGCAGTAAGAACTCTTACCAGCTGAAGCATCTCTCAACCTCTACATTTAGTTCTTAGAATCTTGGAAATACACATCTCAAAAGTATGATGTGAAGGAGCTCTCCTGTATGAGACTATATGTGCCACATCAGTTCTGTATTAGTTTTTCTGTCTCTTAACTGGGCGTCAGAAGGCAAGCTTCTTTTTGTACCTCTAATTTAAGGTATCAAGAGGTCTGTGACATTTGTAATGATAGAGAGCCTGTGACATTAAGAATCTACATTTTCAGGGCTGGAGAGATGCTCAGTGGTTAAGAGCACTGGTTATTCTTTCAGAAGGTCCTATTCCTTGCACATACACAACAGCTCACAGCTGTCTGTAACTCCAGTCCAAGGACATCCAATGTACTCTTTTGGCTTCCACAGGGTACACAGACAGGTAAACACCACAAATAATAAATAAAAATAAATCAACAATTAAAAAATAATCTGCATTTTCATAATAGAAGGAGAAAGGAGAGAATGCAGGAAGTATTGTAAGTGCGAATTCAACAGAGCCAGTTTCCGACATGGCTTCAAGTGGCTCTTTTTCCTGAAGGTCCAGGCTGGAGTGAATGTGGTCCAATGCCTGAGGTGTAAGACCTATCAATGAACAATGGGGGGGGGGGGTAAAAGCTACCACGTGAATCATACAGAGGCCAAACAATGCAGTGGCCTTTCCAAGTAAGGAAAAGTACATTGAAGCTTTTTAGCAAGTAATCTCATTTGAGAAAAGTTAACTTAGACTATTCAAGTGGCAGACATCAATGTTCTTTGCAAACAAATGTGAAAAGGCTTGAAATAGATATCTGTGTCACATAAGCATGATGAGCACAAGAAAAAGAGACCCTCAACAATCAAGTAATGGCAGACGCGTGTAAATCCTCACAGCCTCATTCCGAGCAGTGTGCCCTGAGTGACTTCAGTCAGGAGAGCATGGAGAGTGGGAGAAGAGACTTTTGTTTCTGATTATACAAACATGCTAGTGAGAAAAAGGGAAGATAAATAACAAAAGTAATAAACAGTCCCACTGGATTCCTCTGAAAAGTACACTAGATCCGGTATGTCTCTAACACTTTAGAAAACCATCTCTGTAGGAAACTAAAACATTTAAGCTGACAAACGAAGATGGATTTGAGGGTTCAGTTTCTTGGCTAACAGGAAAATTAAATTTAAGTCTGCAGAGAAACCAGTACAGTATTTAAATATTTGCTCGAGTAGCACAGTATTTAGTACATTTGAAGAAACATTTTCCTTAAAATGTGGTATAGTTCTTACATACGATAATTTTTTAAGAGAAAGAAGTTGATGGAAGAACATTTTACTTTATATTTCATGTTCATATTTCATATTCTGTGGACTTTAGTGGGAGTTTTTATTTATGCTCACATGCCATACTACTTTAAGTCTAAGATAGCCATATGTTACCCCTTGTGCCTTTTTCAAGTAAATTGCAGTTATAATATAAAAGCCAGTTTTAAAAACAAAATACTTAGTCTCAAGATCAATACTGTGTATATATGCTTGTGTGTTGGTCTGTTGTAGTATGCAACTCAGACACTGTCTCTCTTGCTGTCTCCCATTCTGAAGCTTATAATACAGTCACTGAGGTGGAAGAGATATAGTGTGACCTTACCTTTCACCCACACTGCCAGGTCAAACAGAGGCCATTTCCTGGGCCTTTAGACCAAATGCAGAGTTGACCTGCTTTTCTCAAGGTGATGACACTAAGGACTTGAACCGCTTGCGGTGTGTTATCTAGCCTCCAGATAAAATAACAAAAACACATTGCTCATTAGGTGAACAATATGAGGCCAATCAACACAGAGAGAAAAAGAATTTTGGGGTTTTTAAATTTCTTTTCAAGTGTTGCTAACATTATTTCCTTGGTGTCTCAGATTCCAGGCCCCAGCACCTCTATTTCCAACTTTAGGATGCACAGAAGCCACGGAGCCTTCCAACATGAGAAATTAGTCTGTGGAATTAAGAACTTTTCTAAACAATGTATCAAATAATGCATGTGTGTGATTTGCAGCCTCCAACATGAATCCATGCTTCTTCTTACGCAGTCTGTACACCATCCACAGAGGTAATGTCTCTCAACATTCTCTACATCATAATAAAAACAATGGCATATTTTACATATATAATGAATATTGTATTATCTAATGGTAGCACAACTGATACATACCTTTTCATTAGCACATGATAGCTGGTACCTGGACACTGTCAGAACACTGAATATAAATTAAATAATCATTTAAATATTAGGAGGAAATCTAATCTGTCAAAAAACCATATAAGCAATCAGCAGGAAGTACCAGATTTTATTTAATAAAATTATCTCTAATACCAGAAGTGTTCTGTTTCTAAATAAAATATGCTTAGTTATGGTAGACTTGGGGCTGGAGAGATGGCTCAGTGGTTAAGAGCACTGACTGCTCTTCCAAAGGCCCTGAGTTCAAATCCCAGCAACCACATGGTGGCTCACAACCATCTGTAATGAGATCTGACGCCCTCATCTGGTATGTCTGAAGACAGCTACACTGTACTCACATAAATAAAATAAATAAATCTTTAAAAAAAATAATGGTAGACTTTTACCTATTCCATACAGAGCTATTCAGTTTATATGACCTCAGACTATATGCAGGCACAGGAAAAGCCATAAGTAATTAAGACAATTTTGAGGCTAGAGAGATGGTTCAATTACTAAAGTGCCCAATAAACAAGCACGAAGACCCAAGTTCAGATCCCCACAGAAAATCAGTACTCTTCCTTAGGCATACATGGCTGTAATCCCATTGCTGGGGGAATTACAAGAAATTAAGAAATTAAGAGTGAGACCTGGCCAGGGATGGTGGTGCACACCTTTAATCCCAGCACTTGAAAGGCAGAGGCAGGTGGATTTCTGAGTTCGAGGCCAGCCTGGTCTACAGAGTGAGTTCCAGGACAGCCAAGACTACACAGAGAAACCCTGTCTCAAAAAACCAAAAAAAAAAAAAAAAAAAAAAAAAAAAAAAAAAAAAAAAAAAAAAAAAAAAAAAAAAGAGTGAGACCTGGTCAGATAGATGAAGTTTACTGAGCAGATAGTCCAGATAATGAGCTTCAGGTTCAGTGAGAGATCCTATCTCAAAAACACAAGGTGGAGAACAACTAAGGAAGGAGACAAAGGATGTCCTTCTGCCCTTCACATGCACATTCACACACATGCATGTACAAGTGGTTGGTTTTCCAGAGGATGCAGGTTCTATTCCCAGAAACTACCTGGTAGCTCACAACCATCCATGAACTCCAGCACCAGGGAAGCTGGTACCTCTTCTGGGCTTCTCATATAGCTTCATACATGTGTCACATATACACATACACAAAGGCATGAACATGAATAAATATATACTTTTAAAATGCTGACTTTTAATTTTTAAAAATGTGTGAGTTCTTGGGCCAGATTTACAGTTCCAGGCCTACAGTTCCTCCTGTGGAGCAGGCCTTATATTTAATCATAGTTACCCCACACCATACTCAGGCCAGTATTATACCCCTGAGAGAGAAAGAGAGAGAGAGAGAGAGAGAGAGAGAGAGAGAGAGAGAGAGAGAGAGAGAGAGAGAGAGAGAGAGAGAGAGATTTTGTCATTCTTTGACAAGGACTAGCATTAGGCAAAATTTCTGATAAAGGCTTATGTTCAATTATTGAAAGGAACACTGGTGACCTGGTAGAGTTTTTGTACAGTTTTCTTTCAATGTGAAAACAGCCTCTTAGCTATTCTGCATTCTGATTTCTGTTTTCTCCATACTCAAGAGCAGGTCAGTGAGCTCATTATAAATCATCCCTACCTTTTACTCTTTGGGATACAGAGTACTGTAAGAAGTAGGTAAGAAATAGAAGTTCTCTCTTCAAGGTATATGATGGAAAGTAAGAGCTCATAACATTTTAATAGAAAAAGATGAAACACCAAAACTATTATTATGTACATCCTAGTTACTGAAAATTTAAATATAAGTATTAAACACTTATATCAGCATGTATAATTACATATTAACAATGATCTTATTATGAGATTTTCATAATTGTATATAACATATTTTGATCCTATTGAGTCCTATTGCTTTGTTGCCCTTTCGCATGCCCACTGATACCCCTTTCTCTTCCAGGAGTCCCCTTTCTCCTTTCTGTTTCATAGCTACAGTAACTGTATGAGTATATAAATTGCAAGATTTCTGCAATATGGCAAAACACTGCTCTTTGTAACTAATCATAAGGGCTATATCAGTAATGGTAACAATGATGGAGGCAACATGGCTTTTAATCATAATTAATTCTCGTGGTCTGTTAGTGCAGTACATGAGGCAGATAAATGAATAAATACTCTTTATTGCCAACTATTCAGAGTAGGTTCCCGGGCAAAAATAACCACAGTCAGCATACTGCTCCATCTGAAAAACAGAATCTGCTAATTAAAGCTGGAATTGGTGCCTGGCATTGCCAAAAGACATATTTGGGCCAGTGCAAGTCAACATCTAAGTGGTGTTGGTAGGTAAATCGATGACACCTTTAACTAAGCAAACAGTACTCCAACTAAGACTCCAACAGAAAGTCAGGCAAACAATGACGGCCTTTCCCAGCTGCAGAGTAGGCAGAGATGGGGAGAAGAGCCCTGAGAACAAGCTCACAGAGGTATGTTCCTCGTAGCCACAGCCTTTTATAACCTTGTGTTATTCAGAAGGGGTAGGCTTTCTATACTTGGAAACTACATTTTTAAAAACTGAACAAACAGATAATAGTATCTGCATAGCCCACTGTTGTGGCTTAGTGTGACAAATCCTTACAGTCTGGTGTTTCTGAACACATAGTCTCCAAATGGGAATGCTGTTTAGGGAAGCTGTAGCACTGTTAGGAGGCAGGGTCCAGGTGAAGTAACTGGGCCACAGTGGGATAGGTTTCCAGGGTATAGCCGGGCTCTACTTCCAGGCAAACTCTTTATGTCTGGGCCCACCAGCATATTATTAAGCTATCTCATTCTCACAGTCATGGACAAAAGCTGGTCCAGCCATCATGTCTTCTGTGAGCTCAAGGAAATCTTTCTTGCTGGGTATTCTATTGCAGGGATGAGAAAAATAATTAAAACCTAGCTAAGAGCATAGCTATGCTATTAGTGAACGCTTCCAGTGTTTGGATGTGTGCATGCTCACAGGGAGCTCATTTAGCAAGTTAACCAGTCAAACACTACGGGCTATATTGGAACTCATTACATACTGGAATATTTGAACAGATACTGTCAGATGAATGCACATGTGCTGGATCACATGCTGTGCAACTGTATGTGAGCCCTGGCAGAGCATGTGAGAGAGGAGGGTGAAGAAGGTGGGGGATGGAGATGGAAAGGTTGCTTGAGCAGGATCTTATAGCTAGTAGCATGCTAAAAGGTTTTCCTGTAGAAAAGGGAGAATGGCAAAATGCAGTGGCTGATAGGCTATCACTTGCTTTTAAATCAATGCTATGAAAAGTGTCAGACATATCCATTAACACAACAGAATACCCTAGTCACTAACATGCTCCCAGTTGAACCCAAAGTGATTGATTGGGTTGCTCTGTGTGATTTACCAGGAAGTGATGGAAAGAACCAGCCTGAAGGTGCGTCCTCAGCACAGAGGCAAGGAAAGGGGTGGTCTGTACCGAATGAGCAATGAACTGCTAATCTCACTACACAAACCAAGGCACTAAGGAGATAGAAACCTTGCCACAAAATAGACTTACTTCATATTTAGAAATACTAACTCAGAGATTAAACCAGTGAAGATAAATAAAAGCCAGACTATATAACAACAATCTGCCCACCTACTGTGGGGAATGTAGGTCAAGGAGAAAGAATAGGGGAAATATAATCCACAAAATATTCAAGGCAAAAATATGCTGGTTATTACAGCAACCACAATCTGAGAACTATAAACACTAAATGTAAATTAGTGGTAAATCCTGTGGCGTTCTTAAATTCAATGATATTTTAAAACTCTTTTCTGCCAAGGTGTTTTATAAACAAGTTGGTGGACTGATCTCTAAGAGAAGCATTTCATTTAAAAAAAAACAAATTAAAATTACTTGAGACAGAAAATATTGGTTCTAAAAATTGTAATTGAGCAGTGTAATCGGTTATGTGCTTAGCAAACACTGATGCAGAAGTCAACCCACCAGCCAGCAAGGCCTGAACACTCACGTGTGCCCTGAATGATGAGATGCACGTAGTGGGGGGAGCTCTGGCATTCATCTGTACCCTGACACATGA